>NC_061114.1:129829575-130154145 GCF_002878395.1 Capsicum annuum | reverse complement strand
TATTTTTATATCTTCTTCAGTCATTTGATTCATCTATTTCGCTATCTAGTTCATTATCTGTTTCATTTTCTGAAATTTCATATATACTATCTTCACTTTCTAATTCATAATCTATATAATCTATCTGCATGTATTCGGTATTTTCTATTTTTATTTCTGATATTTGTTTATTTTTTGCTCAATTTCATATGTGGCAATTCCGCCAAGATCTCTTCGTTAGTTGGGGGAAGAATCCGCCCGAATCGGATTTAAAGATCTTTAATAGATAGTGAGGGATAGAGTGAGAGGAGGAGGAATTCTGGGGAAAAATTTGGAGGTTCAGGAGGCGCACGCTTCTAACCTCATGCAACCAAAAATTCCCGATGAACACACTCCGAAAATCAGATTTCGGCAAAATTGTCGAACTCTGGCAAGGCTAATCGGAACTCCAGGGGTGAAAGTCCGTTTGATTAAGGCTTGTCATCCTAGTTCCTCCCCAGAAATACGTAAAGGCTTCACCTTTTGCATTCTTTCTTTGTGTTGATTCGTTATAATAAAATTTGAATACCACTGCCGCGAGATTTGTTGATTCGTTGATGTTGAAAGTTATCTGGTTGTTTGGTTGACTTAGCGTGGTGTCGCTGTTGAAAACTCAAAACTAATTTCATTGACATTGATTGTGTTTTTTGTAGCATTAAGTTAAGGAATCTTTAAACATTTGTTCTGCTTTCCGGTTTGACTTGAATACGTAAAGGATTTCATTTTTTACTATTCTTTCTGTGGTAGAAACCAATGCCTATAAAAAATCTATGATTTCGATTTGTTGAACATATGATACATGGATGGTTTTGTTTAACTTATGCATAAGAGCCTCAACCGTTTTTCTCTTGGCCTCACGAAACATGTAGTTGGGTAGTACTCAATCGTTATTGTTCGGTTTAGTGTTTGAATTATGGTTGTAGTTGTACACATCGGTAGAGTTTAGTATTATGAGTAAACTAGTAGTTTGAATGTTGGTGTTCTGATTTGAATAAGCGTTTAAGTTGTTAATAGAACTTTATTGAAAGAAAGAAAGGCTAAGGTTTACAATATAATCTGAAAAGCATAAAAACTAACTAAAACAAAAGTAGGCTATATATATACATAGCCAATAACCTAAAGGTCCATAAACTAAAGGCCCAATAACATATGGGCTAACATCCCCCCTCAAACTCACAATGCAACAGCAATAAGCATTGAGAGTTTGTCACACAAAAAACGAAATCGAGACGCCGACTGAGCCTTCGTAAAAAGGTCAGCAATCTGCAAAGACGATGGAACAAAAGGAAGCGATATGGTCCCGAGCTGTAAATGATGACGGGTGAAGTGACAATCAATCTCAATGTGCTTCGTACGCTCATGGAAGACAGAATTCTTTGTAATTTGTACCGCACTTTTGTTATCACAATGCAGGGGAGTAGGCATAGAAATGTGAACCCCCATATCTGCAAGAAGCCAACGTAACCAAATAATCTCACATGTAGTCACAGCCATAGCACGATACTCAGCCTCCGTGGAAGATCTAGAGACAACATCTTGTTTCTTGCTCTTCCACGAGATTAAAGAGTCTCCAAGAAACACACAAAAACCAGTGGTGGATTTACGATCATTGCGATCTCCATCCCAATCAGCATCACTATAGGCTCGCAACTCGAGAGATGACGTCGAGGGAAACAAGAGATTCTGAAACTGAGTGCCACGAAGATACCTTAGAATACGAAGTACAGCTCCCCAGTGAACAGAAGTAGGAGCAGTAACAAACTGGCTAACAACATGAACTGCATGTGCTATATCTGGACGAGTAACCGTAAGATAAACCAAACTACCCACAATAGTCCGATAAAGACTTGGATCTGATAATGGAACACCATCACTAGGAGAGTAACGTGCATTGGTTTCAAGGGGAGTATCTACAGTCCTGTTGTCAGAAAGACGCGCCCGTGTAAACAAGTCAGATATATACTTAGTCTGAGAAAGAAGATACCCTTTCTTAGACTGAGCCACCTCAATACCCAGAAAATAACGCAGCAAGCCCAAGTCCTTCATTGCAAATCGATGAGCCAAATCATGCTTCAATAACTCAATACCACTATGATCATCACCAGTAATAATCATATCATCTACATATAAGGACAATAGAATTCGCCCTGCACTTGTACATCTAACAAACAATGCTGAATCATGGTTACTCGGGACAAATCCAAGGGAAGTAATAACAGTGGAGAATTTCTCAAACCAAGCACGAGGGGCTTGTTTGAGACCGTATAAAGCTTTTCGAAGCCGACAAACTTCACCTGGCTGGTGGTCAATACCTGGGGGAGGAGTCATATAAACTTCCTCGTGGAGATCACCATTCAGAAAAGCATTCTTGACATCCATCTGAAATATCTTCCACTGTCGAACGGATGCAACAGCAATCATAGTGCGAACAGTCGTCATCTTTGCTACGGGGGAAAAAGTCTCCTCATAATCCATACCATATTGTTGTGAGTACCCTTTTGCCACAAGTCTTGCCTTGTATCGCTCAACAGACCCATCAGATTTTGTTTTTATCTTATACACCCATCGACAACCAATCGCATGCTTACCAGGTGGGAGAGTAACCAAATCCCATGTATGTGTATGATGAAGAGCAGCAAGTTCCTCAGCCATAGCATTCTGCCAAAGAGGATCAGACACAGCCTCTCTATACGACTCAGGTTCAGACAAATGATGTATGTTTGCAATAAAGGAAGCAAATGAGGCTGAATATGTAGAATAGGAAAAATCTGGCAGTTTGGTGGACTTACAAGTTCGAGTAGACCTCCTCAGAGGTAGTGGGTCTCCAGTCTCAACAGTCGAAGGAGCAGACTCAGGCACAGGCGAGGCTGAAGCACTATCAGGTGGCACACCAGAAGGCATGGATGGATCCGGAACTGGAACCTCTATGTCAATCCCAAAGGGATCAATAAGCCGAATATCTGACTTTGTCACATCATGGGTTTTAGCTGGAATGGAATAAAAAGGAATATGTTCCAAAAAAGTGACATGTCGTGAAACATATAATTTCTGACTTACAGGATCATAGCAACGATATCCTTTTTGTCCAATACCATACCCCAAAAACACACATATAGCTGATTTTGACCCTAACTTATTTCGTTCAACATGAGGACGAAGAACAAAGCAAGTACATCCAAAAACTCGTAATGCAGAATAATTCGGCGGGTGACCATATAGTTTCTCAAACGGAGACATCCCTGAAGTCAATGCAGTAGGAATACGATTAATCACATATACAGCAGTTAGGATTGCTTCTCCCCAAAAAATACTAGGAACCTCTGCAGACAAAAGTAAAGAGCGTGCTGTCTCAACAATATGACGATGTTTTCTTTCTGCCAGACCGTTCTGCTCAGGAGTGTCGGTACACGATGACTGGTGTATGGTACCATCAGAGGCAAGTAACTGAGTGAAGTCATTAGAGGTATATTCACCCCCTAAGTCACACCTGAAACACTTTATCACAGCCGAATGTTGTGTTTTAACAAGGGCTCTAAAGTTGTTGTAAATGCCAAAGAAATCAGATCTGCGTTTCATAAGATACACCCAGGTATAACGAGTATAGTCATCTATAAACGAAACATAATAGGTCGATCCACCCTTAGTGGATACTGGCGCTGGTCCCCATACATCAGAATGAATAATATCAAAAGGAGCAACAGAATAAGACACACTTTTATTAAACGGTAAGGCAGAAAATTTTGCCAGTTTACAACCACTACAATCTGAAATATCACTAGTGTTCACATGACCCAAAGCACCACTAGAGACCAAAAAACGTAAACGTGAAACTGACACATGTCCTAATCTGGAATGCCAAAGATAAAACTGAGAAGACAAAGGACTCAAACGAAAAGAAGATAAATCTATGCTAGAGGCAGCAACTGCAGACACTTTGAGATTCTCCAAGACATAGAGTTCCCCCAACCTATGGCCGGTCCCAATCACCCTCTGAGTGTGTTGGTCCTGTATAACACAAACAGAATCAGAAAAAAACACCCAATTACCAGCCTTACACAACTGACTGACCGAAACAAGATTTAAAGCAAGTTTGGGAATGTAATAAACATCAGAGAGGACAATGTGAGGGGTAGTAACAGAACCAACACCCTCGACTGACATAGGTACAGCACTCGCGGACATAACAGAGATTGGTGAAATGGGTGACAAAGAACCAAACGATGACAAATGAGGGGACATGTGATGAGACGCACCAGAATCCAATATCCACAAGGAGGAAGGAATACCTGAGGTACTAGAAGAAACTGAACCCGAATGAGACATAGATGCTGAAATGGCCGTAGGATTAGAAACGAAGAACTGTCTGAACTGTTCGAAAACCTGGGGATCCAACGCAGAAGGTGGCATAGTGCTAACAGACTCAACATCTACAGATGGTGCAGCAGCAGCGAACTGTGGAGGACGAGATGACCATGGAGGAGCACCAGAGGAGCGTGACGGAGACTTTTGCTGCCCATATTTCTGTTGCTGCCCAGATTGAGGCTGTTTGACCTTGTTAAGTAACAACGGACACTGAGCCTTCCAATAATTTTTCTGTTTGCAGAATGCACACTCATCAAATGCAACGTTAGGAGATTGTCGAGTCTGAGTACGTGGTGGCCTAGACTGATCAGTTGAAGCAGCAAACACGACAGGAGTAGTAGTTACTTTAGACCCTTTATCCACTTGAGACTTGATACGAGTCTCCTCTGCAATCAGTTCATGAACCACAGAATCAACAGTAGGGAGGGGAGATCGATGAAGGATTGTTCCACGTAGGCCCTCAAAGTCAGAACGTAGTGCCATCAAAAACTGAACCAAGCGCTGCTCTTCTCGTCTAGCAATGTACGGCCCAAAACCTTTTAACTCTGCAGATTCAGTAAGTGCCAATTGATCCCACAAATCCGACATGGCAGCATAAAAATCTTGAATACTGAGATCATGCTGTTGAAGAGCACGGATATCATACTCCAACTGGTACTGCTTAGCAAAATTAGACTGAGTGTACAGTCTTTCCAAATGATCCCAGACCTCCTTTGCTGTGTCATACTTAGCCAATTGCATACCAATTGACTGAGTTACAGAATTGTTGATCCAAGTGATAATCTTGGAGTTATTAGTTTCCCATAAGTCCACCAACAAAACAAAATTTTCAGTTTTATCATCGATAGGTCTTAGTTTTACTCCAGTGATATAACCCCACATATTCTTCCCACGAAGAAAATTCTTCATGACATAACTCCAATAGGCATAGTTCTTACCATCTAATTGAGTACTAATGGACTGGAGAGAATCATCCTTTCCAGTCATTGTAAACACAGCAACACACAAACAATTCAAAAAAACAAAAAGATGCAAAACCCTAGGTTGAACAATTCCGAACGAACAACAATGGCAGCAAGCAAAAGAACGAAAAACGAATAATACCAGACAGCAAACGAATACAGCAGCACCTCAAAAATTCGGGGCTCCGCCCCGAACCCTGGACGGGGGCGCGCTGCCCCCCGTACCCCCCAGCGAACTCACCGCGGAGTTCGATCCGCGCAGTAGGTGCCTGCTACAAAATCTTCAACCAACAAATCAAAGGACATGGATCAAACTAGCTTTGATACCATGTTAATAGAACTTTATTGAAAGAAAGAAAGGCTAAGGTTTACAATATAATCTGAAAAGCATAAAAACTAACTAAAACAAAAGTAGGCTATATATATACATAGCCAATAACCTAAAGGTCCATAAACTAAAGGCCCAATAACATATGGGCTAACATAAGTTAGATTCCCCAAATTTTTAGATTTACAACATAATCTGTAAAGAAGAGTTAAGGGCCAAGTTAGTATTTTGGGTTGCAGGTTATTGTAACTACTGCACATCCCTTTTCTTCCTCTTTTCTTTTCTTGTAGCCTTTAATTGTTAAGCCAAGATCAAGTCTGGGTCTTGGTTAAGGATCAATGTGGCAGCCTCTGCAGGTCTTAAATGCTATGTATGATTTGACTAGGAAAGTGTGTTTTTCCTTAGTGTAACTGCCATCTTGAGTTCCTTCCCTTATGCGGGGTATCATGGGATATTTAGAGTGACCAAAATCTCAAACAAAGATAATGGCAATCTCTTATTTGCCTCTTGTTAGGTGTCTTTTCCAAAGATCCTTTTTTTTTTCTCTTTATATGCTATTTTTAACCTTTAAAACTGAAAATTAGTTGCTCAATTCTCCATGAGTTTTACTAGGTCCATGCGATGTTACAATATAGGGTCAACATACTCAGCTCATTTGTAATACCCAGTTTGGCTTTGTTTGTATGCTCGAAGTTGGTCAAATAACGTATAAACTTGTTAGCTCTCTTAATTACTTTATTGTTACATTAGTTCTTGCCAGTTTCTTGCTTTATTTAATGTGCTTTTTCATGACCTAAATGCTATTTTCACATTTGTTTTTGCATGAACACCCTTGTTGAAGTCAAATTGGAGTCTCGTTCCTGAGTTTCTTCAATGGGCCATGAAGGTCCAGTCTGTCGTCGAGTCCGAGCCTCTCCAAGTCCAAAAAATAGACTAAAACCGTCAAGAGACAAAACTGTATACACATATATACAATAGTGTACTGAGGATATATGGCGGTAAATGAGAAAGGAAAGCTAGTAACGCAGGTGAGGACTAAAGTTGTGTGTATATGACTGAAATGCGGTATATATACACTGGATATACGGAAACACAGGGGGAATACAGTATGATATACAGCTGGTATACCAGTTGTTAAAGTGGACTTAAAGTCCATAGAATGGGCAGCTTGTTGATGGGCCCAAAGAGGAGTCCAACTCCAACTCATATTTTATTCTCTTATAATTTACAATTTATACTTGTTTATTTGTATTAACACTAACTTTAATTAATTAATCTAGTGGTTCCCCACGTTGTTACCATCTTAATTTATCTCAACTTTCTTACTTATATTTCCCACCTACTTTACCTTGTCTGGATTAAATTGGCTACTTCGATTTTTCTTCCTAAAATTAATCTTTTTTTTTTTTAAAAAATTTAGTATTTCGTTTCGAATGGCATTTGACTTGTTCATATGATTAACAACCTATTTTGGTTTAAAATAATTTTCTTCAAACTCAATAAGTTTAGTTTCTTCTCGTAAATTCTAACTTTCCAAAATTGATCAAATACTTTTAACATGATATTTCCTTAACATTTTTCAAAGGTGTTATGTATAACAAAATCGATCTTTTTATAATAATAATAATAATAAATAATAATAATAGAAAATAATTACATAATCCTCTTTTTCACATAAAAATACAAACTTGTTTCCTTCTTAAATTCAAGTGTGCAACCCCAATATAAATGGATTTCTCTTTAATTCTGGTGGAATATTTCATAATTTTTCTCAGAAATAATTATGAATTAAGTAAAATATTTTTCAATTAGAATATTCCTTTATTTTTTTTTTAAATTCTAAATTTTCGTGATTAATTATGAATTAAGTAAAATACTTCTCAAGTAGAACATTTTGTGATTTTTCTCAAAAAAATTAATCATGAATGAAGATGAATATTTTGTAATTTTTTCTCAAAATTAATATTGGGTTAAGTAGAGTATGTTGTAACTTTTTTTTTTTTTTTTTTTAATTTAAGTAGATTATTTCTCGTTTGAATAAACAAATGCCAATTCTAAAATATGTGAATAACTAATATTTTTTAATGTTAGTCACCCCTTTTTAAGTTAGTCAAAAAGTATGATTTGGTGAACCGTTTTAAACAGACGCTCATAAGTGCCTTGAAAACCTTTTTATGACGTTAATTGAACCATTACTCAGTTTCTCTTATTTCAAAGATTTATTTCTGTTTTTGAGTCTTTGAAATTTGTCTAAGTTTTTCTTGATATTTTCTATAAAAATCAAGTGGTGGCGACTCTGTAAATCTTTGTCAAAATTATTTAAATTTTTTTTGAATATTTTGAAATCGTTTAAAAGGGTAAAAGTTATTTTCTTTCAAATAAAAATCTGAAAAAAGATAATACGAAAATGTCGACTTTGCTGGGGGTCAAGCTAGGTTCTAACCAAATGTTTGGACTAACTTCTTTGACTAACTATTCGGGTTTGTAATATTTAAATTATGTGTTTACTTATGTGGTTAAGTTTCTGCAAAATTTAAACTGCTACATTTCATGACATACTTCTCATTCGAAATATATAAACTGTTTGGGGTTTCGCAGTTGTCGCGACCCCTATTTATCAATTCCAAATGAAATGTTTGAAATGTGACCATTTATTGGTATGTTAGGCGTCCGATGACTGTTCGTATTTACAAACTCAAGTTGTCCACTTGGGAACCTGGTCAAAGCCCACTCTAGATACCTAGGATAGAGCAAAATCAAAACCCTTTTTAGGCTTGAGCCTAGGATGACCCAATACCCGAGGGGTATTGGGCCCATTAGAAAACCTGCACTGCATCTATTGACCACGAGTCAATTACAGACGAACCATATTTGTGTGTTGAAGGAGTATATGTTAATTAATATAATTCATTATCCTTTGGGGTAGGGGAAAGGCTTACTTTGTTTGTTTCTATGTAGGAATGGCTCAACCAGTCCCTTTCAAAAAGTTCAAAATGGCTACTAAATCCCCTGAATGCCTTAAAGTTTGGTGGACTCACATGAGCGCGAAAGATAAAAAGATTATTAGGACACATATCGGACACCTACCTTCACTAATAAAAATGGATACTTGGCCAAAAAATGATCCAATCGCTAACAAATTTTTGGGATAATGACAATATGTTGTTCCTCTTTGGAGAGGTTGAACTGACTCCCACTATCGAAGAAATGGTAACTTATTATGAAAGTATCGACATATGTATCAAAAGGAGGAGTGCACCTGATAAAAGTATTCTAGTCCCGGTCATATGGAACCATCAAAAGATCAATGATGTCTTTTAAATCGAAGATGATACCTGGTTGGTAGAACATGATAGAGCAAACATACCTTGTCTCAAGCTATACCATTAGCTTGAAAAATTTAATGCTTTTGAAAAATTCGGGCATAAGTTCGCATTGGAGTCAAAGTAGAAGGGGAAAAGAGCATTTGCTTTCGCGGTGAGCTTACTTGGAACTATTGTAATACCCCGTACTTTTTCCTAACTAATTTCGTCCCAAGAATGCCTAGTATTAGCTTCTAAATTGAATGATGACTATTTCATGAGGAATTTTTAAGATTTTCACTTTTTGTCATGTGGAAAATTCAATAAGCTTTCCATCGATATAAGATTCGCCCAAATTTGATAACCGGGTCAGAAGTTACGACTATTTCAAGTTTCAGTGGTAAAACAGCACCATATTAGTCAGTGGCGCGCTGCACCATAAGAGGAAATGACATTTGGCAAATTCCAGTAAGGGTCCGCGATTATGGCGCATTGCGCTAGGGCCCAAATTCAGAATTGTCCTTTTTCAGTGTCTTAGCATAATTTTCTCCGCGTCATGCCAAAGTTCAAGGTCGCAAAAGAAGGAGCAACGCGATGGCTCCGCGTCGCACCATCCCTCAGTTTTCTAATTGTCAAATTCTAGTGACACGACGAGATAGCGCCGCGTCGAGCCAGAGGTTCAGTTTGGGAAAATTTTACTGAAATTAAATGACACGTCCAGGATTAAAAGGGTCAACTTCCCACCTCTATTTAAGCCCTTTAACACGTGATTCAATCACTTTTCACCCAAAATACACTCTGTTCTCTAAAAAACCTCTCAAGAACAAGCTAGGGTTTTCATAGAAGATCCAACTCCAAGAAAGTTTCTCCGTCAATCTTCATGAAATCCCGAACTAATGTATGCGTAGTGTTCATTCATGGACTTCTTTCGTCCATGAATCCCAAGAATCTCTTTTCTAAGTTTAAGTTTATGGATTTCTTTTTGAATTCATGTTGGGTTTGTTTTGTTATGTTGAGAATGATCAATTGAATTCAAATCCATATTGGGTGATCAATTTTATGTGGAATTGATTTGTATAGATGTATATTCATGTGAACCTATGAATAAACCATATATGATAAAATTAGAGACGAATCATGATGATTAATTGTTGTATAATGTTATCTACATGTGCTATGCCTACCATGTATCTGATTAAATGCCTAGATGAAGGAATAATGCCCAACTAGTATGATATCATGAAATCCCCATGTATGTACAAGTTATGCCTATCACATGTTTTGGTGAAATGCTTCTATAAATGTATTATGGATTATGATGTTAATTATATGTTCAAGTAAGTTATGCTTGGTCAGTTTTCCTTCCATCGAGTCCCGGGGGTACTTGTACCCAAAATATTAGTTGTGTGCCTAGAGCCATGTCATGTTTCCATGATACTCTTAGTCAAGCTATGAATCCTTAGACTTCAGACAGTCTTATGACTTAGGAAATCTCTATGATCTCATGAACTCAGTCAGTTGTCAGATATCAGTAATATTTCATCAGTCTATGAAATTCAGTAACTCAGTCCATGTTCAGTTCAGTAAATTATGTTCAGTGTCTATTCAAATAGGAGTAGAAATTAGCACCGAGTGAACCCAAGGATGGGAACTCACCTGTTATATGAGGGTGTGATTCTTAGAAGCAATACTTGCGTTCCAGAACTATGTAGCCAACATAGGTTAAGACATCATAGCCTACTATATGAGGGTAGATGGGGTGGCTTAGCCTGCTATATGAGGGTTTCCACCATTTTCACAAGAGTTACCTGGTATATTAGGGCCACTCACATGTTGTCCTTACCAGTGGCGTGGTATTGCCACCCTTCCAATCAAGGCATAGATTGGACCCCAATTTCGCTATAATGCATCATTTGGGGCACGTTGGTTAGATGACTACCTCCCATAGTTTTAGTATCACTCTCAGTAAAAGAACTCAGATAGTTTTTCAAAATTCAAGACTGTCAGATACAGTCGACTCAGTTACAGAATGGAACTCAGATAGTTCCATCAGATTTAGGACTATCAGATATAGTCACTCATGTTATCAGTTATATTCAGATTCAGTAATCATGTTATCATAGTATTAGTGTCAGTTGTTATATCTCATGCATGTATTCTCACACTCTTGATAGTTAGTTAGTTATTATTATTATTTATGCATATGAACCCCATGCATTCAGCCTACCTCACATGCATACCAGTACATTCAAAGTACTGATGTATTTTCGCTATGGTGTCTTATACCATAGGTTCAGAGACACGAGCTCCAGAGCAACAGTAGATTCCAGATATCTGCAAACATAGTTAGAAGTGAGTCCTCATCTTTCGAGAACATGGTTATTCCCTATTATTTCATTAATTAGTTTATTAGTTGGAGTTAGTTGGGGACATGTCCCATCAGCTCCTTACTCAGTTAGAGGCTTTCTAGACTATCATATTTCAAACTTCAGTATGTTCATTTTTGTTTTGGGTATTCTATTACCCCACACAACTTTTAGACCACGTTCAGTATTGAACCTTATGGACTTTCAGTTCATCTTTCTGCATTATAAAGTATTTTATGTAGTATGCAGGTACAAATATCAGTCATGGGTTAGCTTATAGTCCTTCGGGATCATGATCACCATGTAACATTTCGGGTACCAGATTCGGGGCGTTACAAAACTTGGTATCAGAGCCTAAGGTTCAATAGAGTCCTAGGAAGTCTGAAAGTCGCATCTAGTAGAGTCTTGTACATTGGTGTGTTGCACTCCACATTTATGTATAAGAGGCTATAAGATGTTTTAGGAATAGTTTCCCCTCTTTCAATATTCCTGTCGTGCCAGTGAGCTTAATCTCAAGTCAATCTCTCAGTCTAATCTGTTTCTCCCTTTATTCTACAGAACATGCCTCCTAAAAGTAGAAACAGAAAGCAGTCAACCCCCAACCCGAAGATCCTTTGGGCGATCATATTTCTCGTGCGGAGTTCAGGGCCACATTCACTACTTTTTCTCAGTCAGTTTCTGCTCAAAATAAATAGCCAGCAGTCATTCCGGCCAACCCAGTGGACAATTCACCTGCAGCTAGGATTTGGGACTTCATTCGAATGAATCCTCTATCCTTTGTCGGGTCTAAGACAGATGAGGACCCTCAAGAATTCCTAGATTAGGTGCATAATGTTACAGACATAATGAGGGTTACATTTAGTGAGAGTGCTGAGCTAGATGCATATCAATTGTAGGATATTGCTCATACTTGGTTCAAGCAGTGGAAGTCAGAGAAGGCAGATGATGTAGGGGCAGTTGAGAGGGAGGAGTTTGATTCAACGTTCCTTGATAGATTCTTTCCCCTAAAGCTTAGATAAGCTAAGGTGCTAGAATTCATCAACCTCAGGCAGGGCAATATGACAGTGAAAGAGTATTCTCTTAAGTTTACTCAATTAGCCAGATATGCCCCTCATGTGGTTGCAGATAGCAGGGCAAGGATGAGTAAGTTTATTTCAGAGGTGAATCATAGCGTGGTTAATGAGTGTAGATCTGCCATGCTAAATAGTGACATAACTTTAGCCAGGATCATAACTCATGCTCAGCAGGTAGAGGGACAGAAGATTAAGATGAGGGAGAAGTAGAATAAGAAAGTGAAGACAGGTAGTTTCAACTTTGCTCAGCCTAAGTCAGAAGGAGGAAACTATTCTCAGTTTAGTCCTAAGTCATCAGTTCCAGCTCCTTCTTTAGCCAGTGCTCCAGTTTGTAAGTTCAGAGAGAGTAACAAAGATAGAGCGCTAGGCTCTAAGTCCAGGGCAGTGTTAGCAGTGGCCGCACCTATCCTCTTTGCCAGACTTGTAGCAAGCACCATCAAGGTATTTATAGAGCTGGCAGTGGTATTTATTTTGGATATGGCAAGCCAGGCTACAAAGTCAGAGACTGTCCTCAGCCAGGTCCTCAAGGTCAATAAAATTACTCCTTAGCTCAGTTTGAATGCCCGAATCTGAAGGTTGCCGCCACTAGTGCTACTAGTGGGCAACACCCAAATCGTCTCTATGCTCTTCAGCCCCGACTGAATTAGGAAAATTCTCCTGATGTAGTTACTGGTATGTTACAGATCTTTCATGTGCATGTTTACGCTTTACTAGATCCAGAAGATTTTTTATCTTTTGTTACTCCTTATATAGCAGTTGATTTTAGAGTCAGTCCTGAAATCCCAGTAGAGCCCTTTTTAGTCTCTACCCTAGTGAGTGAAACTATCATAGCCCAACGGGTATACAGGAACTGCCCGATTATGATATTTCAGAAAGTCACTTCAGCAAACTTAGTCGAATTAGAGATGACTGATTTTGATATCATTCTCGACATGGATTGGATTCATTCCTGCTATGCCACAGTCGACTGCAAAAACAAAATAGTTCAGTTTCAGTTCTTAAATGAACCTGTCCTTGAGTGGAAGGGTAGTGTATCTGCTTTCAGGGGTCAGCTTGTTTCCTACCTTCTGACAAGGAAAATAATATCTAAAGGATGTGTCTATCATCTTGTTCAAGTTAAGGACACTAGTTTCGAAACTCCCAGCCTTGAATCAGTTCTAGTTATAGGTGAATATTCAGATGTCTTTTTCGAAGATCTTCCAGGAATTTCTCTAGAAAGGAAAATAGACTTCGGTATTAATCTTCTTCTGGATACTCGACCTATATCCATTTCGCCATACAAAATGCCACCAACAGAACTCAGAGAATTGAAAGAACAATTGAAGGATCTCTTAGATAAGGGATTCATCAGGCCTAGAGTTTCCTTGTGGGGCACTCCAGTATTATTCGTGCGCAAGAAATACAGTTCTCTTAGGATGTGTGTAGACTACTGTCAACTCAATAAGGTAACAATCAAGAACAAGTATCCTCTTCCCAGAATTGATGAATTGTTTGACCAACTTCAGGGTGCCAGTTATTTCTCTAAGATAGACCTCAGATCCAGTTATTATCAGCTCAGAGTCAGAGAATGTGACATTTCAAAAATAGCTTTCCATACTCGGTATGGTCACTTCGAATTCCTTGTCATGTTATTTAGTCTTACCAATGGCCCAGCCGCTTTCATGGACTTGATGAATTGTGTGTTCAAGCAGTACTTGGACGTGTTCGTCATAGTCTTCATAGATGATATCCTGGTCTATTCTTGCAGTGAGCGCAATCATGCCGACCATCTCAAAATAGTACTTCAGACTCTCAGAGATCATCAGTTGTTTGCCAAATTCAGTAAGTATGAATTTTGGCCAAGGTCAGTAGCTTTCCTTGGTCACATCATTTCTGGTGATGGCATTAGAGTAGATCCTCAAAAGACCAAAGTAGTAAGAAACTAGCCTCGCTCTGTCTCTCCATTAGATATTAGGAGTTTCTTGCGTTTGGTTGGCTATTACAGTCGGTTTGTTGAGGGATTTTATTCTATTGCATCCCCTATGTCTAGATTGACTCAGAAGAAAGTCAAGTTTCAGTGGTCAGATATTTGTGAGAAGAGTTTTTCGGAGTTAAAGACTCGACTTACCTCAACTCCAGTCTTAGCTCTCCCAGATGGTTTAGAGGGTTCGTAGTGTATTGTGATGCATCCAGGGTGGGTCTAGGTTGTGTCCTCATGCAACATAGTAAGGTCATAGCCTATGCCTCCAGACAACTTAAACCCCATGAGAAGAATTATTCTACTTATGATCTTGAGTTAGCCACCGTAGTCTTTGCCTTTAAGAGTTAGAGGTATTATCTTTACGGAGTTCATGTAGATGTCTTCACAGATGATAAGAGTCTTCAGTATGTCTTTTCTCAGAAATATCTCAATCTTCGTTAGAGAAGGTGGTTAGAGATCTTGAAAGATAATGACATGAGTGTCCTTTATCATCTGGGCAAGGCCAACATAGTGGCCGACACTCTCAGTAGACTATCCATGGGTAGTGTTTCTTATGTTGAGGATAGTAAGAAAAAGTTAGCTCAGGAATTCCATCAGCTTACCAGACTAGGCATTCTCTTAGTCGATGCAGATGAGGGTGATATATGGGTTAAGAGTAGTTCAGAATTATCTCTAGTTTCCTAGGTAAAACAAAAGCAAGATAGAGATCCCAGCCTTGTCAATTTGAAAAAGTCAGTTCAGGATAAAAAATAGAGGTTTTCTCCCAAGGGGAAGATAGTGTTCTTCGTTGTTAGGGTCGTCTCTGTGTTCTAGGTGTAGATGACTTAAGGCAGCGAATTCTTGCAGAAGCACGCATGTTGCATGCTACTTTATTCATCTAGGGGCCACAAAGATGTATCACGACTTGCGAGAAATCTATTGGTGGAGTGAAATAAAGAAAGATATTGCAGAGTTTGTGGCTAAGTGCTCTACATGTCAGCAGGTTAGGATAGAGCATCAGAAGCCTAGTGGCCCTATGTAGGAGTTCCTTATTCCTACTTGGAAGTGGGAAGAATTGAATATGGACTTTGTGATGGGTTTGCCTCAAACTCGTCATCAGCATGATTCAGTCTGGGTCATTGTAGATAGAATGACCAAATCAACTCATTTCTTTTTAGTCCATACCTCTTATTCAGCCGAGGATTATGCCAAACTCTAGATCAGGGAGTTGGTTAGATTGCACGCTGTTCCGCTATCTATTATCTTAGATATAAGTAACCAGTTCACCTCTTATTTCTGGAAAGCATTCCAAAAGGGTCTTGGTACCCAAGTTTATCTTAGTACAACCTTTTATCCTCAGACAGATGGTCAACCAGAAAAGACCAATCAGACGTTAGAAGATATGCTAAGGGTGCGTGCAATCAATTTCAAGGGAATTTGGGATGACCACTTACCTTTGATTGAGTTTGCATACAACAACAACTATCATTCCAGTATTCGGATGGCTCTATTCTAAGCTCTTTATAGTAGGAGATGTAGATCTCTAATTGGTTGGTTTAAAGTTAGTGAGGCCTCAGTCATAGGCCCTGACTTGGTAGTCGATGCCTTAGAAAAAGTCCAGTTGATTATAGAAAGACTCCGAGCTGCTCAGAGCCGCCAGAAGTCTTATATAGATGTTTGTAGAAAAGATCTCGAGTTCGATATTGGTGACTATGTCTATCTAAAGATCTCTCCCATAAAGAGAGTGAAATAGTTTGGCAAGAAAGGGAAACTCAGTCCCCGATATATCGGTCCCTTCAAGATTATCAGTCGATTCGGCAAGGTAGCTTATGAGCTCGAATTGCCTTTAGATCTAGCCTCAGTTATCCAGTCATTCATGTCTCTTTGCTCAAGAAGTTCATAGGTGACCCATCAGTTGTAGTCCCTATTCAGAGCATTGATGTTCACAACACTCTCTCTTATGAAAAGATTCTAGTTGAAATCTTAGACTATCAGACTCGTAGATTGAGGAACAAAGAAGTCCCTCTAGTTAAGGTTCTTTGGCGAAATTAGTCCATCAAGGGAGATACTTGAGAAGTAGAGGTAGACATGCATACCAAGTATCCTCACCTCTTCTTCGCCAACTCAGATCAAGCTCAAGGTAACAGTTCTCCTTAAGCTTACTCAGTTTCATGTTTGGTGTTCATCACAAACTTGGTATGCAGCTTCATGCTCATGTTCCCATTATAACTTGGTGTTAAGTACCATTGCATATTCAGTCATGCACACATGTATCAGTTCAGTTATGTAATTATGCATCAAATATGCATTCTCATTGTGAGAAACTTAGTTCTTTAGAACACTCGATCATGCATTCATGAATCAGTTACACATTCATCATATATGCATATTCAGTATTATATGTTCAACTTATCAGTCATGTCAATCATGAGATCATGTTTCAGTTATTCATGTTTAGTATGTACTCCAGTTATCTTTTCTTCCCTCTCAGTCAGTCTCATTTGAGGATGAATGTTCTCAAGAGGGAGATATTGTAGTACCCGTACTTTTTCCTAGCTAATTTTGTCCCAAGAATGCCTAGTATTAGCTTCTAAATTTAATGATGACTATTCCATGAGAAATTTTCAAGATTTTCACTTTTTGTCTTGTGGAAAATTTAATAAGCTTTCCATGATATAAGATTCGCCCAAATTAGATTATCGGGTCAGAAGTTACGACTATTTCAAGTTCCCATCATAAAACAGAACCATATTAGTCAGTTGCGCATCGCGCCATAAGAGAAAATGACATTTGGAAAATTCCAGTAGGGGTCCGCAATTATGGTATGCGCGCCAGGGCCTAAATTCAGAATTATCCTTTTCCAATGTCTTAGTACGGTTTCTCCGTGTCGCGCCAAAGTTTAAGGTCACAAAATAAGGGGCAACGCGATGGCTCCACGTTGCGCCATCCCTCAGTTTCCTAATTGTCAAATTCTAGTGACACAGCGCGATGGCACCGCGTTGAGCTAGGGGTTTACTTCGGGAAAATTTTACTAAAATTAAATGACGCATCCAGGGTTAAAAGGGTCAACTTCCCACACCTATTTAAGCCATTTAACATGTGATTCAGCCACTTTTCACCAAAAATACACTCTCTTCTCTCAAAAACCTCTCAAGAACAAGCTAGGGTTTTCATAGAAGATCCAATTCTAAGAAAGTTTCTTCGTCAATCTTCATAAAATCACAAACTAAGGTATACGTAGTGTTCATTCATGGAATCCTTTTGTCCATGAAGCCCAAGAATCTCTTTTCTGAGTTTAAGTTTATGGATTTCTTTATGAATTTCATGTTGGGTTTGTTTTGTTATGTTGAGAATGATCAAGTAGATTCAAATCAATGTTGGGTGATCAATTTTATGTGGAATTGATTTGTATAGATGTATATTCATGTGAACCTATGAATAAACCGTAGATGATGAAATTAGAGATGAATCATGATGATTAATTATTGTATAATGTTGTCTACATGTGCTATGCCTACCATGTGTTTGATTAAATGCCTAGATTAAGGAACAATGCCCAACTAGTATGATATCATGAAATCCCCATGTATGTACAAGTTATGCCTATCACATGTTTTGGTGAAATGCTTCTATAAATGTATTATGGATTATAATGTTAGTTATATGTTCAAGTAAGTTATGCTTGGTCAGTTTTCCTTCCATCGAGTCCTGGGGGTACTTGTACTCAAAATATCAACTGTGTGCCTAGAGCCATGTCATGTTTCCACGATACTCTCAGTCAAGCTATGAATCCTTAGACTTCAGTCAGTCTTGTGAATCAGGAAATCTCCATGATCTCAGTCAATTGTCAGATATCAGTAATATTTCGTTAGTTAACAAAATTCCATAACTCAGTCCATGTTTAGTTCAGTAAATTATGTTCAGTGTCTATTCAGATGGGAGTAGAAATTAGTACTGAGTGAAACCAAAGATGGGAACTCAAGTGTTATATGATGGTGTGATTCTTAGAAGCAATCCTTACATTTCAAAACTATGTAGGCAGGGTAGGTTAAGACATCATAGCCTGCCATATGAATGTAGATGAAGTGGCGTGGCCTGCTATATGAGGGTTTCCACCATTCTTACTAGAGTTACCTGTTACATTAGGGTCACTCATATGTTGTCCTTACCAGTGGCGTGGTATTGACACCCTTCCAATCAGGGCATAAATTGGACCCCAATTCAACTATAATGTAGCATTTGGGGCATGTAAGTTAGATGACTACCTCCCACAGACTCAATATCAGTCTCAGTAAAAGAACTTAGATAGTTCTTCTGAATTCAAGACTGTCAGATACAGTCGAATCAGTTATAGAAAGGAACTCAGATAGTTCCATTAGATTTAGGACTGTCAGATACCATCACTCATGTTATCAGTTATATTCAGATTCAGTAATTATGTTATCACAGTATTAGTGTTAGTTGTTATGTCTCCTACATCTATTCTCACGCTCATGATAGTTAGTCAGTTATTATTATTGTTCATGCATATTAACCCTATGTATTCAGCCTACCTCATATGCATACCAGTACATTAAAAGTCCTGACGCATTTTCGCTATGGTGTCTTATACCATAGGTTCAGAGACATGAACCCCAGAGCAACAGTAGATTCCTGATATCCGCAGACAGAGTTAGAAGTGAGTCCTCATCTTTCGAGGACATGATTATTCCCTATTATATCATTAATTATTTTATTAGTTGGAGTTAGTTGGGGACATGTCCTATCAGCTCCTTACTCAGACAGTTCAGTCAGTTAGAGGCTTTCTAGACTATCATATTTCAAACTTCTGTATGTTTTGTTTTGTTTTGGGTATTCTATTACCCCACACAGATGTTATATCATTCAAACCATGTTCAGTATTGAACCTTATGTCCTTTTAGTTTATGTTTCTGCATTATTAAGTATTTTATGCAGTATACAGGTACAAATATCAGTCATGGGTTAGCTTATAGTCCTTTGGGGTCATGAGCACCGTGTAGCATTTTGGGTACCAAATTTGGGGCGCTACAACTATAGTGTTCCCACAAGGTGAAAATGGCACCATTCATCCAACTGTCGTGATGGTAATACCTTCCCTTTTCTATAGAGTGGATTGTAGAACCACTAAAGTATTCCACACCTTAGCTCCCATAATCATTGTTGAAGTATATCGAGATTTGGAGAAGTGTCAAGCCAAGCATCATTTCTTTCAAGGTTGCAACCTTATATTGCAATGGTGGATGATGAAACACTTACTGAAAAATCCTAGAGTAGAGCAACCAGATCCTTGAATAAGGGTAGATGTTTTATCCTCGCATGACATTTGGTTGTCTCTGCATAGTTTTAAGAGGAAAACATCTCTAGAATTTTGGTTTAAGGTTTTCGGGAATTGAGAGATGACAATGTCCAGTGGTCCATCAAATATCTTTGCCTGGTGACATATATTACTCGAGGGGATAAATGGCCTTTTTTGATTCTTCCCAGTCTCTTGAGAACTTGTACTTATAATCCTGATTGAGTCCTTAGGAAATTTGAAATCAAGTAGGAAACACTGTAAATCGTGTCTATGGTTAGATTCATCACCGAGTATGAAGAAAGAGAAACCCTGATCAAAGATTACATGGTAAAAGGGTGAAGAAGAAGAAAGACTGAGGAAATCTTTTTTTGTATCGGGTATAAACCCGAGGTTAGTGATACATATAAAGAGTGGTTGAAGAAGAATCTTGCCGGAACATTAGTCCCAGGTTCTAATGTACCCACTTAAATCGTTGTTATAGAATCAGAGCAACAGATCTGGCTCCACAGGCTTTAGGATGAATTCCAAAAAAGTGACATTGTGCACCAGCAGATGCATATAAAGGATGCCTCAACCATACATCAGTTGAGATAAGCATTAAAGTGAGCCAGAAAAAAGGCTGATAATGCTAGAGAGTTTTTACTTGATTTCGATGATTGCATGGTTTCCCAAATTAATAGCATAGGGAGGGTGACCTATGAGAATAAAGCATAGGTATACGGGAGTCACCTGATCATTAAAAAATATCACATATGGCATGAGGAGGATAAATCTAAGAGGATAAAGGCTGGCGAAGGATTATCTAGATACTAGTGTTTTCTATTTTTATCCTTTTTTCTTTTTTCTCATGTTATTCTCCCTTCCCCCAAAGATTGTATCTCTTTGTAGGCTTTTATGCCCTTTTTATATATCTATGGAGATTGTGGGGGATAATGAATTGGTTGTAAAAGACATATATTTCCTTCAAATTCACTAGGCCAACCCTTGGCTCAAAATGGTCACCCAATTAAGACGTATTTATTATTCTATTGTTGTGTGATATAACTGTTCTATGCGATATAACTATTTTATGCGCTTATGCACGTTGTTTGAATCAAAGGTAAATTGATCTACTCCTTAATCCAAGTTTTAAAAAACCCTCTAATATACTATCTAAATTTCACCCAAAATATTCCAGGTCTTCAAGATTCTCAGAAAGTCCTTAACCGTTTTTCATTAACTTTCTTTTCAAACTTATTCCTATTTTGTCAGGAAAATTGGTCATGGATTCAAGAACCATTCAACTAAAAAGATGGATAATGGAGTTAGTCCAAGAGGAGGAAAGGCTAAATGTAGAGACCAAGATAGTGATTAGTAGGATTGATCAGGCTGCCAAGGAAATTGCTTAAGTCAAACAACTAATCACGCAATAGAAGAAGAAGTTTAAGCAGGCTTCACCTTCAAATGTAAGAGAGGACCACTGGGCCAAGATCAAAAGGGAAACTGTTTGACCAACTAGGATCATGTCAGGAAATGAAAAGGTCATCCTTAGATCTTACTTCAGAGCATACTCTCAGTACCCTAAGATCATGGCATGCTCAACAGTTTATCAAATCATGAGAGATAGGGGAGTCCTCCACCTTGACCAAATAAAAGGATTTGACTAATTTCCTGAAGATGCTCATAAGAAATATTTTTATCATCCAAATCAAACTAGCCATACCACTGACAAGTGCATCTCTCTAAAAGGAAGAAGTTACAACATGACCTACAACGGTAAGATAAATAGTTTGTGGGGGCCATAAACTATTCTTTATTGCGATCGTATTAATCCAGGCATACCCTTCATTGATAACATGTAGATTTACAAGTATGACTTTAAAAGTTTGAAGATACCTACCATGAAATCTATTTAAAGGTTATCCGTGCCAAGATTTTGGAGCCAATGGAAAGGATGCCTAACACGAGGTCTAAGGTTTGGAAGAAATTCAAAGAGGTTTGTCACTACCATGGAGGAATCAAAGGTCAAAACTTGGATACTTACCATGATTTTAAAATAGATTTGGATAGCCTAGTAGATACAGGAAGGGTCGAGTTAGAATTTCCACCCATAGAAGATCAAGATTTGGAAGAAGCAAATGAGGCGGGAATGCCCGTACCTAGCTAGGACCTAGTCATTAGTTTTGCCCTTTTTGTTGTCATTTTCTTTTCATATTTTCTTGATGTAATGAACTCTAGTGATATTTTAATTAAATGAAGTTTTATTCTTGCCTATTTGAACTATGTATGGTCTGGTTTCTCCTTTGTGAGATACGTAGGCAGCCTTTTTGCCCGACTCTATCCTTTTAAAATTGTTATATCAAGGAAAGTCGCATGATTCCAAAGTTATTAAACTTGGGAAACATCCTATTAAGATCCATTTATCCAAAAAATCAAAGTACAAAGTCCACGTGTTAATTCCTTTCGAGTCGATACCTACCCATAGATTAATTTTCCTAAGATAAAAACAACTATATATGTTTACATTATGTCGGATATCTTACATTATTTACCACTAAAAGGCTCTAACATATCTTCCTTTGGAGTTGTTTTAATAGGTAATCAAGTAAGTAGAAATTGATTTGTGTTGACAAAACTGGTTGAACCTCAATATTTCACTAGATCTAAGGCAAATAAAAATTCCTTCCTTGACCATCGCCTAGCTAAAAAGGAAAGAATGAGTGGTAGTAGCAATGATAATTCTCTTACTAAATTAGTGTTAGGGATGATATGATAACGACACAAGGTGAGATGATCGGTGAACAAACTAAGAGAATGGAAGAGCTTCAAGAAGAAGTACAATGAGCAAAAGATATGGTTAATCTGGCCATTGCTGCTAATATGCCAGTCTTGGATAACCATACGCTTCCACTCCGATTACCTCCTCTTAGATACCTTAACAATGGAAACCAACCAAATGACATATCCTCCAATTTTATGCCTAGACCTCCTGTTAATCCCATCAATCTGTTATGCCAAACCCACAACCCTCCCACCTACAATACTAACCAAGAAAACAATCCAAATGCTTATCACCCTCAAAGCTTTACTTTAAGTTACCAAAATACATACACAAATGCCTTTAGCTCTCAAAAGACTTGCCCTACTTTCATTATCGATGCCAACACTCCCCTAAATCCAATTCCCATATACCAAAACTTTGCTTATACCACTCAAAATCCTTTGATAACCCAAAATATGCCTCCCGCCACCATCTATGCCACCATAATACCTACACCTTACCATACATTCCCCCAAAATATAGAAATTAACCACTATAAGGAGATGGATAAGGAGTGTAAGGTATCTAAAGACAAACATGCTAGGGAGCTACTACTGATAGAAAAAGAAATTGCTAGGATGAAAAAACACATAGTTTGCCTAATGCAATAATGTTTAGTTATGATGACCTTCACAATCACCCCAATTTGAACTTGCCCGAAGGATTTAAAGTTTCTAAGTTTGAAATATTCTATAACACCCCAAAATTTGATCTCGAGATATCACATGGTGCTCAAGACTACGAGTAGCCTTAAGCTAACCCTGTCTGCCTTCTACTAGATATAAATCTCATAATCAAGGTAATATAGACATGAAAGTTATTCTGAATGTGGAAACTATCTTAAATAACTAAGAATAATCAGAATATAATGTATGAAACATCAATATTGAATAAGCTGAATCAAAACTAGTAGTTTGACAAACCTCTTCTACTAATATCTAGAGAGTCACTGGGATACACTCCCAGCTAACTCGAACTATTTGAAAAGAATACTAAATTATGTAAACTTATAAGCTGCAAAATTTGAGTGAACAAGTTCCCAAACTATGAGGACTCACCAACTGTAGGATAAAGATGGAGATCCTCAGACTACTCACGCTGCTGATACTGAGAACCTGAACCTATATTATGAGATAATGTAGCACATAGACATATATGTGGATCAGTACTTTGAGGATGTATTGAGTATATGAGGGTGAAATGCATAAGTAAAACATTATCTCATCTTTATAATTTATAACACAATGCATGCTAAATGTAAATGACTCATATAAGCTGGAATATCTGAAATACTGAAATCATGAATAATAAATCAACCATACTTTATAAATCTAGTGAGTTATAACATTTAGTTCTAAAAGCTGTACTTGTGTTCTCTCTTTAAATCATACTGTCTAAGTGTAGAAAGGACTCACTCTAAATTTTGAAATCTGAAAGCTGAAGTCTGTAGCTAATATCATTCTGTAAAGCATAATCTGAGTAAACTTTGTGAGCCTTTACACTTAGTTTTCTAAAAGCTTTTCTAAAATATTTAATCTGTACGGAGGTTCTCTTAACCGACATAAACCATATGAGCTAACATGGAGTCCATCATCTCGTTCCCCTAAGGAACAAACCTCACATTGGGAAGAGGTGTCATACTTTTGCTAAGGAGTATAACCTGAGCTAAGTGATCACATCTGTAACTGTCATCCACGTAGAAGTGGAAATAATCTGATAATCTATACCTACGTTGGCTATGTAGTTCTATGGAAATAGGATGTGCTAAATCCACACTTTCTGCTCGGTGCTAAATACTACTCCCTTTAGTTTGCTACGCTTATTCTGTTGAAAATCCACTTTAAAACTAGTATAAATGTATCTAAAATCAATTATGCATTTATCTAATAAAATCTATAAATAAAGCTGATCTAAATTCTGTAATCTATAATAATCTAAAAAGTGGATCCCAAAACTTATCTGATGATCGAAAGATCAAAGCTTTACTAAAAATCTATAAATAATCTGATAATAAGATGCTTAAAGCATCATCTTTATTGAAATAATAGTATTCAATCTTAGGGTAATAACCCATACTTCAATCTCATATTAAAATATCATAATAATCATGCTTGATAATGAAAACAATGATAATTCATCTCAAAATCTGTAAATTACTGCAATAGGCATAAAATATGAAAATAGACATGCAATTGTACTTCTAAAATACTTGAAATCTCAAAATCTTGCAAAGAGTAATAATGGGTATGAACCCTAATTCAAATCTCATGAATAATCATTCAAAATCATATGAATTTTAAATAAAATCTTGGTTTTGAACACAAAGATGGAAGAAGATCCTTGTTCATAAACCCCACATACCTTGATTGATGATTATGGAGATTCTTCAATTATGGATTCCTATTTGAGTTCTTGATGATGGATTCTTGATTATCTTGCCTTGGGACTCCTCAATTTAGAGATTCCTTGGAGAATCTATGGAGGATTTTGATTTCTTGGAGAAGAGGTTATAGAGATCTAGGGTTTTGCTTTTGAAGAGAATGATGAATAATGAGAACAAAGTGCTTTGAATATGATTAATCTTGTATTTTGGATGGATTGGGGCCTTAGGGATTTACCAAAATACCCCCTTTAAACTTCTAAGCGGAACTGGAAAATATGACATTTTCTTAATTTGGCTAGCCACCGCGACGCGCCACAATTGCGGTGGCTCACTAGAAAATGATGAGTGAGAACTGGGGTTTCTCCACGACGTAGAGCTATTGTGGTACCCTATAGTTTTGCCATTTTGGCCACTGACGCGATACGCCAACATCGCGTTGGTCTACTGGAATGGGACAATTGGGAATTTAGGCTTCTCCACGATGTAGGGCTATCGTGGAAGGTCACTGGAATTTGACAATCATTATTTTAACCACCTCCCCGATGCGCCAAGTGCCTAGGTATCACACTATCAACTTAAAGATGCTCTAACTCCTTCATCGAGTGTCGGAATTAGGCAAATTTTTTATCGATGGAAAGCTTATTAAATTTCCCACACAATGGGAGGTCTAAATATGGAAAATTCCACACGAAATAAATATTTTTCATTTTAGAAGCTATTTCTTAACAGTTTAGGAACGAATTTAAGCTAGGAAAAGTGTGGGGTATTACACATTCAATAGTACGAAAATCTTAATCCCACTTGATAAGATATTATGACCAAATGGTAGGCACTATAGAAATAAAGCATTATTGATGAGGCTCTTCAGTCAAAGCCTGAGTGGAGAGGCGTTAGAATGGTTTGCTTTACAAGTATTGAAAAAGTGGTTTGAATGGAGCACTTTAGACAGGGATTTTGTTGATAGATTTGCCTACAATATAAAGATGGTTCCTGATTGATATTCTTTGAACCGCATCAAGAAAAATTGTAATGAAATTTTTTGTGAATATGCCTATCATTGGTGGAAAGAGGCAGGAAAGGTGTGACGTCCTATGACAAAAGAAGAAATAATCACTGTATTTTCCCCAACTTAGGAGTGAGGGTTTTAAGACAAAATGATATCGATAGTTCATGATACTTTCGCTGATTTGGTTAAGATTGGTGAAATGGTTCTGGAAGGGCTTAGGACAGGAAAAATCAACAAGACCTCTAGACAACTTGGATCTTCCTTTGAAGCTACAAAATTGCTTGAAGAAATTCACGCTAGAACATGTAGACCTCATATAAATAGGTTCACTATGGACAAGAAGATCCTAAGAGGTGGATATTTTTGGATGACCATGGAAAATGATTGTAGCAAGTTTGTGTAAAAATGTCATAAGTGTTAGATACATGGGGATCTGATCCGGGTGTCCCCATATAAACTTAATGTTATGAGCTCACCCTGGCCATTTGTTGCAGGGGGCAGAGTCAAGGGTCATCTCCAAAACTCCTTATCCATAATACTAAAACATTCTCCAGAGCTCACTGACAAAATAAAAGATATGTCAATGCCTCAGGCCAAAAATGTTCATTAAATCTAATAGATAACATGACTTAATTGACAGGGACCCCTCCCAATCTTATAAGAAGATTTTTGAAAATTCAGTTATTTGCAAAAGTACTTACTTTAAATTAATTTATGCTTTGATTTTGCCTCACACCCGCCAACTCAGGGTGTTGAAGAGGAAGCCAGAGGATGACAAATACTTGAAGAAGATGAGAACCCGATGATGATAATGATAAGAGCTGAAGACCAAGAAAGTTAACGCAGATCAATTTTTCCAGAAATTAACAAATTTTCTGTGGATGCAGGTTATCCTGAAGCCAACGAATACAACAATAACAACAAAAACACTGGTTATTCAGCATGCTCCCTTGGCTTAAAGGAATACAACAAAGTCAAGTATCCAAAGACCGATAAAAAAGGGCCAAGGTGGAAGCTAAAGAGAGTTTCCCAAAACTAACAAGTTTTCTGTAGTTACAGGTATCATCAGACATGGAAAGAAAATGATGATTTACTCAAACCCCCAGCAAATCAAGGATTATAAAAAACAAGCAATGTCCAAAATGGTATATGCAGAAGGTACAATATGCTAATGAATAATAAAGGTGATGTTTTCTATAATCGCTGCATGAATATTTGCATTTATCCTCATATTCATACTGTATCATATCATACAGAAAGGGCCATTCCGAGATGGCCATGTCGAGAGGGCCATGTTGAGAAGGCCATGCTGAGAGGTCCATATTGAAAGGGCCATGTCGTAATAGCCATGTCCCGAATACCATATTTCCTTCTCTGACTAGTTCTGAAGAGACAAAAAGCCAAGGAAATCTCCAAATTACATTTGATGCCCACGATTGGTTCAAAATCTTCTACATCCTTTAAATCATGCAAGGGTGAAAGAGCCTAGTGTTGACAGATATTTTGAAGCATTTCCATGTAAATCCGTTAATCACACAAAGGCAAAAGAGTCTACTGTTGAAGAATATTTGAAGCATTTCCATATATATCCGATAATGATGCAAAGACAAAAGAGTTTGGCATTGAAGGATATTTTGAAGCATTCATATCTAATCAACTCATACAAAGGCAAAATAGTCTAGCGTTGAGAGATATTCATCAACTTCAAGTGCATCTGTTGACACTCAATTTTGGATCTATGTGCTTAAAATTAATGCCTTCAGGATTTCTGATCGTTAAAAGGCACGAAAAATAATTTTCACATATTTTTTTAATAAATTAATAATAAACATCCTTATTTTAGAATTTTATCAATTTATTGTCATATTTTTTACTTTTCATAATTTATTAATAATTCTCCTTATATTAAGATTTTTACTAATTCATTATCATTTAATATTTTCACAATCATCTGCACACATACACACCATGACATCACATTTTTATAATATTTTCAAATTAATTACATTTTTTCAATATTTTCAACATTCTTTACATTTTTCCATAATTATAAATCAATTTCTACATTTTGGACAGTCTGTAAATGCTAAGTTGGGTCAGTTATTTTAATACACAGTACAATAGTTTGATGTCTAGTCACATTCGACAATGACCACACAATAATATCTTGTTACATCCAACAACGATCACACAATGATGTCTTATCACATCTGACAATGACAACTCAATGATACTATCCTTTGGACAATAACTTTGTCTGTTGGTCAAAAGGATGAAAATTCTTTGGTCAATAACTTAAGGACCAAAGGGCGTGCTATTATAAATAGAGGGGCACACTTTTATCCTATGGATAATAAAGGGTGTCAATAATTATTATAAATAGTTTGGGCGTGGAAGAGAAAACATACATATATTTTCCTTTTTATCCATTTTCTCTCCAAAACCAAAAAATATACACAAATATACCCCCACTAAAATCGGTCAAAACTGATCGATTTTCTCTCTTCCTTTCTCAAATTTTTGATTTTTCTCTCTTTTCTCCTTTACTTCCATCACTGTCGGAGCTCCGACGAACAAGCTACGGCTAACACCACCACCAAACGACCACCACATGTCCACCACTACAATACTAATTTTCAGATTTTTTTTCATCTTCTACATAGTGAGGATGGGCTCTCAACAGACTCCTTTCATTCTCCGACAACCACACACCATTGTCGCTGGAGTATATGACAATGCCGACCACCACCGTACGACTTCCCTCCTCTTTCCCCACTTCCTGCTGGCTCACTGGAGTTGATGGCCGGTGAGTTTTAAGCTTTCAGCCGACCAGTGCCGCCCCTTTTTTCCTCTTTTCTTCGCTCTGTCTATCAGAAAATGGGCCAGATTTGGTCGTATTTTTATTTTTCGACATTGCTCTAGCTTACGCCGTTGAAGTAACGCTACCACTACTTTGTCTTGTTTGAATAAAGTTTTTAATTCTTTTTATATTGTTGTGTTACTTGTATGAAATTGGCTGGGTTGAATTTTCGAGCAAATCTCCCTCACTTTTGCCCTTTTACGGACATTATGTATGTGTTTGTGGATATTTTACTATTCTTATGTGTTATACTCCCAATTTGTTGGACTAATTTTTGAGAATCATGGCGTTGCTGTATTTATTCTGGGACTGTTTTTGTGGTTTATCACCACTACCTTGCTTGTTTAATTGGAGCAATTGTTGAACTATTTTTCTGATTGTTCTAGCAAATTTTGTTGCTCACTATCACATGTTAGCTATGTTAAAGCAAATTTTGGGCTTATTTAGCCCTTTTACTGTTGTACAATTTTTTTATTACTCCAATGAACAAAATATTACTCCCTCCATTTCAAAAAGAATGACCTACTTTCCTTTTTAGTCCGTTTAAAAGAGAATGACCTCTTTTCTTTTTTCGCACTACTTTAATTCCAACTTTCCACATGGCATGTTTAGGACCACAAGATTAAAGGGTATTTTGGTACATTTGATACAACTTTAATTTAAGACCACAAGATTCAAAAGTCTTCTTTATTTACTTAAACTTTGTGCCAAGTCAAAGTAGGTCATTCTTCTTGAAACGGAGGGAGTATATTTATGGCCGATGACAATATCTCTCTGTAAGATTTTTGAGGCCATCCCATTGCAAAAGATGAATTTTATTTCTCAAGTTTATCTATTTTATATCAAAATAAATACTTGGTCAATGAAAAGACTCCCGTCGGTTTTTGAGGCCCCCACCAATAAAATATGAATATTACGTATACAAATACGTAACAAAATAAATAAATTTGGATGATTACAAAATCCTCACAATATCACGACAACACAAAGGGTTTTACGATTCATATCTTGGCAAGGTGATATAGAATGATCGATTAGTTGAGCAACCACTTCATAGCCATGGTGCATCTAAAACTTAATCCGAGCCCACTTTGTAATAAAATACTATTTTTTATACATCTACATGCATGTAAGTGTACACATAATTTCATTTACTTGAGTGATTATTTATTCATTTTCTATACTTCTATCAAACATTAATACATGCTCTCAGTAACACATCCCGGAGTGCTATTTGAAAGGAAGTCTCGAGCTTTATGTTTATACTTTGTTTCTTATCTGTATAATTGTACAAAAGATAACAATATAGTGTAAATTTTACTTTTGGGGTGTACGGCGGGAACATCCTTACTCACATTACACAAGATTAGAAAAATTTAGGTCATCAATATTTACACAAATAAATTAAATTAATCAATCAATTCATACATTTACATCATAAATATTGTATAGTTTTTCTTTCAATTAAAATATTTATTTTTTTCTCCATAATTTCGGTCAAGTAGATAGTATTATTTGGAAAATACTTTTTCTTTTTATAGTACATAAAAGATACTTTTTTTTTCATACGTCACAAAATACCTTTTCTTTTCACATAGATTTATACATTTTTATACATAATTTCTTAACAATAAATTTGTTTATATACTTATTACACATAGACCTTTTATATTATTTTTAAATATTTATACCTTCTCCCTCTTTGATAAATCTAGTCTAGCTGTACCGCATTTGTGGATTCTGAAGGGTGCCTAACCCCTTTCCTTTGGAACAATTTGAACTCTTACCTAGAATCTCAAGTGTTTTTTTGCAGACTACAAAAGAAAAAACATAAGTTATACGTGTTTATATATAAATATGTTCCCTTGTTTTTCTTAAAAATTAGGTGGTGACTCTGTACAAATTTTCAATTCTTTTAGAGTCCACGAGTCATGTGTTGTTTAGACTTGGTAAAAATAGGGCACGACAACATCAATTACCAAAGATCTAATGGCATTCACTATTGGATCTCAAGAAGTATATGATTCAAAAGATATCTATAAGTCTTTATCTGAAGACGTATGATGTACTAGATTTTTTGAGAATTGACAATCCGAGGGTCATCTATAGGTCATATTATTTGAGATAGGATAGTATTCAAGATTATCTATGAGTTGATAGTCCATGGGTCATCTTTAAGATACAACAACATCCTACCCAAATAGTGTGCAAGGTAACCTGAAGATCGACAGTTTGAAGGCTATCCGTAAGTCATAACTAAATCCTTGTCGGAAAATAGGCAAGATTATCGAAATTGATGGGTCCAAGGGTTCTCTTTAAGCCGCTTCAGATACAATATCAATTATGTGTAGGATTACCCAAAGGCTATTAGTTTGAGAAATATTTATAAGCCTTATTGTATCCAACCTGTGCATGAATACTTGAGAGCTAGCGATTCCAGAGATGTCTGTAAGTCATCTCCTATCCAAGGTCTGATAATGTAAAGGGTTACCCAAAAGCTAGCAATTCAAAAGATATCTATAAGTCAGCTTATATCTAATATCAAATTATGTGCAAGATTACCAAAGATCAATAATTCAAGGGATATCTATAAGGCATATTGATATAAAAGATGTGGAAGACTTACCCGAGATCACATTCAAAAGATCATTATCGATAGCCAAAGACGTTATCATTCCATATACGAGAAGTATTATAGGTGACCAAAAGAGTTACCCTATAAACATAAGATTACGTGGTTGCAAGGATCGTTCTACACAAAGTATCGTCGGTACCCAAGAGGGCCACCCCTTTTGAAGAAATTTTCAATCGTTAAAATAACTATTTTATCCAACAACCAAGAAGGTTGTCGTGTTGATTGTCGAAAGATTTGTCGCCCTTCAAACAGGTACATAAGAGGATGCCATCATTTTTAGGTAGCAACTCAAGTGGAGATATGGTACAAACTATAAAACTCTTAATGAATTATATTTATCGCTAATAGTTTTATTTGACATGTTGTTGAGAGCATCCAAAAGAATGAAAATCTTAATAATATCGCAGATGTGGATACCTCAAAAAAGGACGCAGCATAATGTGGAATATTTTCATAGCAAAAAACTGGGACATAGTTCAAAATGGAATATCAAACTCTTTGGATGCTAGATAAATGACGAATTCCACCACTGTCAAACCATATCCCTATCAGAAGGCATGCGGGGGTGTTTTGGGATTTTGATTTCAGTTTCACTTTTGGAGTATTTCTAAACTCACATCAAAAGTAACTTTTCTTTTCCTTTAAATCCAGATGACATACACCTAGAGCTTTAGGAATTATGTCCATGTAGCTCATACTTACATGTGTGAGGGACCCAAATTTTATAATTGAGATAATTTCAAGCCTCTAGTTCCTAAGCTCAATTTTCCGTCACCCATCCTGAGCCAAAAGTTGTCTTAGCATAAAAGACTACCTTTTTCACTGTTCGAGTCGAACTATAGGCAGTATGATTCCCTGAGTCTCAGGGATATGTATTTAAGCTCCAAGTGAAAAACTCGACTACACTCTAACATCCCCAACCCGCTTATTCCTCAGTTTTTTGGTTTCACTAAAATTTAAAAATCAGGATAGCTTGTGATTTGTTTTTTGAAAATCATGCCTAAAATCAAGCTTTATGAACTACAAGTGGCATGAATTCTCATATAACATGAGATATATAGAAAACCCGATACTGTGGTCCGACCATAACTCCATGAAACTCGAGCAAAGACCAACCTATTTCAGAAATAAATTTATGGTCAAACAAAATTTAGGAATGTCAAACTCCCTTTGCCTAGGGTTACTTGCATCCACCCTACCCAAAGGGAGGGGGTAGTTGTTGACACCTAATTTTTGCCCTCCGCTAACTAAGTTCTATTATGAGTTTCTTCGATTTTAAATAAAATTACTACATTTATTTTATCCGAATAAAAACTTTTTAAAGTATTCATCTTAGTAATTTTATCATTTTAAGTAGCGATTATACATTTTCGTATCCGTATATACGAAATCGTATCATTTTGTTACATAAATATTATTTTACAGAAAATTGGATTTTGATCAAGGTTTATCTTGAAAATTAATTCAAATGGTTAAACTCTTGATTTAAATATAATTTGTTCTCAAAAATAGTTTATTTTGATAATATGTGTTTAATTTTATTAAATCAAGAAACTTGAGATTAAACTCATTGTTAATTTATTTTGAATTTTGATTCAATTTAGTCGATTCATTGAATTTGACCATAGTTAAAATTAATTAGACCACAATTGTAATACAATTAACAGATTAATTTTCAATTTCGCTAGATTTTAAATTAAAATCTACTAAATTAAAAATACTCCAAAACCCTCTAATTCTAATTCAGTCAGCCCAGTCTTTACTAGGACCAATTTCCATCAAGCCCAACATAAAACAACAACTCCCAATTCACAGTAAGCCCAAATAAAAGCAACATCATCAACAAGCCCATTCCAAAGCCTGACCCAACCCAAATACCCATTTTAACCTTTTCTCCTCTATCTGGGACAACAAAACAAAAACAATAGCTTCATCCCAATAACGTATAATGTACAACTTCCATAACGGCAAAACCTAATATACAACATGCCAACAATAGCGTATAACAACAAAATCATCACGTACAACATGATAAAATGCCGACTCCAATAATTTCAGCATCAGCAGTAACAATAAGTCAATAACAACAAAACCCCTTAGCCGTACTTTTTAACACTTTATCCTCTCGTACAGTCATTCATGGATAAAGTTCAGAGGGTTTTCATCTTTTTCAGTTTGTGATTCACTAATTCAGGAAAAAAATTAATTCACTCCTTTTGACCAACAAAGTTAACGTCCCTTTTCTTTATCTCTCTCACTGATTCAATTCAGTTCAAGTACAAAGACCATTAATGGTCTTTGTCTCATGGTGGAATTGAAAAATCTCTCAAGAAATCAACTCAAATCAATTCTTTCAATTTCGAAAACCCTAATCCCCCCTTAAAAAAATTCCCCTATAAATAGACAGTAAGGGATAGAGGGAGAGAAGGATGACTTTTGGGGAAATACTTGGAGGTTCGGTAGGGGCACGCTTCTAACCTCACGAAACCAAAAATTCTCATGAACACACTCAAAAAATTAGATTTCAGCAAAATTATCGAACTTTGACAAGGCTAATTGGAACTCTGATAGTGAAAGTCTATTTGATTAAGGCTCGTCGTCCAAGTTCCTTCCTAGAAATAGGTAAAGGCTTCACCTTTTGCATCCTTTCCTTTATTTATTCATTATAATAAAAATTGAATACCACTATCGTGAGACTTGTTGATTCATTGATGTTGCAAGTTATCTAGTTATTTTGTCGACTTGGTATAGTGTCGCTGCTGAGCATTGGAAATAGATTTCATTGACATTGATTGTGTTTTCTTGTAGCATTAAGTTAAGAAATCTGTAAACATTGTTCTGATTTCCAATTTGACTTGAATACGTAAAAGTTTCATCTTTTACTATTCTTTCTTTGGTCGAAACCAACGCCTATTAAAAATCTATGATTTTGATTTTTTGAACATACAATACATGTATGGTTTTATTTAACTTATGCCTAAGTTCCTCGACTATTTTTCTTTGGCCTCACAAAACATGTAGTTGGGGGGTGTTGACACCTAGTTTTTGCCCTCCATGGCTAAATTTAATCCTGAATTTCTTTAATTTTTAATAAAATCAAAATATTTATTTCATTTAAATAAGAGTTTTGAAAATTCATATTTGTACGTGATTTTGTCACTTTAAGTAGCAATTACATATTATCGTGTTCAATTATGCGATATTATACAATTTGATTACGTAAATGTTTATTCTATGGAATATCGGATTTAATTAAAGATTAATGTGAAAATAAATATAATAATTGAAATCTTGATTTAAAAATGATCTATTTCAAAAATAGTTTATTTGGAGAAATGCTTACTTGATTTTATCAAATCAAAGAAGCTCAGGATTAAACTAGTTGCTAAAGTCGTTTCAAATCTTGATTCAATTTGGTCAATTTATTAAATTAGACTTAATCAAAGTCGATTTGGCTACAATTGCAACACAAGTGTCCGATTAATCTTCAATTAGGTCAAAATTTAAACACAATTAACTAAACTTCCATCAATAGACTATTTATTAAATAGCTTAAACCTAATCCTAATTGGGTTTGTCTTAAATAATCCCAAAATCCTATCAATACGCTATTTAATAAATAGCCCAAGCCGAATTTGTCCATTTATGAATCCCTAATTCCCTACACAAAACCAACCCAGACCTAATTCTCTTCAGCAACAAAACAACAACCAGCCCAACTAATTGGCCCAACACAATAAATGCCCCAGCCCACCTTTGCCATACCTTGACCCGGCCCATTCCCATATGTCTTTATCCTCTTCAGTATAACAGCAGCAACTATCAGCAACATCGCGACAACAAAAATAAAATTATGATGAACCTCTTAGCCCGATTCTAACCAGCTCCGACCCGATAGAACCTGCCATTTCTCCTCTTCCTTACTTCGATTGTACTCCTCATGCGAGTAGCATGCAGTATTGTACAGTAGGAAGTTTGAGAATCCTCTAGAAGATGTATAGGTGTCCCCTAAATGGATCAATTTTGCAAATCTCAGTAACAATGGTACAATTTTACGCAAATTTGGGGGATTTTCATTGGTTGGGAGTACAAGTCATTTTGCAAAAATCTTATTGGTCCATCAATCTCAAAATTGGTACAATTATTGATGAAACCCCAAGCTGGAAGAGGAAATTCAAATTTCAAATTCCCAAATACCTTGTTTTACAGGTCTCGAAATTACCCCTAATTCGTCTTCTATATAAGGACTCATTGGGACACTGTTATGGTGGATTTTTTTTTTTTGTTAAAAATCTGGTGGTTGGAAAATTAGGGCTTGAAAAAATTTTAGTTGGACAAAAAATTTCCTTTAAAAAAAAGGAGAAGAGAAATCCCTCGAGAAAAATTCAATCCTATAGTAGGAATAGTGTTTTTGAAAGTTGATCAGTTGATGAGAGCTCCGAGTTGACGGTGATGACGTTCTCAGGTAGGTGGTGGTCGTGAGTCCGACACTAACTCGTTATCCTATTTTGCTGCTCTGCAAGAGGTAAACATACCCTCATCCCTTTTAATCTTATCGTTTTCTTTTCATCCTTTTTTCATAGAATTAGATAATTATTTGATAATAATCGTGAATGAGGTTGAGATTGCTTACTGTAGGAGCCATGAAGGCTTTAGGATTTTTTGTAATGATAATTAAAATTTTTTGTTCCATTACGATGAATTTGTATTCTAGCAGTAGTCACACTTTTGCCTAAAGTGTTAAAATTTGTTGGCTTTCGTTGATTTTGCTTTGAAATAGAATTCTGTGATTTTAATCTTGTGTTATGTTTCTTTTTTCTCTTGTGCCATTATAAGATATTGGCAGGAGTAATACAGTATGAGAAGAATGTCTGCAAGTTGTGTAGGCAAAGGACATAATAAAACCTTTTTCCAAATGGGTCACTAAGTTAGGCTTGTTTATGAATATTTGTTCAACCTTCTATGAGAAAACAGATCGTAGTACGACTTCATGGATCCTGCGTCTACTAAATTTAGTTTAGTATATTATGAAAGTTCAGCTTCCTTTTCAATTCACATGTCTCAATTCCATACATTTCGCTGCAAATTTGATTTTTTTTCTTTTTTTTTGGTGTTATCTTCGTTTGTGTAGATCTCATGCATAGCTTTCTTTTGATTTAGTGTTCTTTGGTCTAACAGTAAGTGACATTCATTATTCATACAGCTTATATTTCAAATCCTACCTTTGAAATCATCGCAGCATTAGGCTTTTCTATTTTTTTTTCCTTTGTTGTTCATCACCATGCTGTTGATTTACACCTAAGCATTGTGGTCCGATTTGCTATATTTATTGCGTTTGTTTGTACCTTGTATTGTTTTCTTGTTGCTTTTGTCATGGAAACATTCTTGAAGCTCCTGTTGATAAAAAATATCAAAAAAAAGGATATGTTATACAATTTCCTCATTGCGTTGAGAGTTACCACTAATGTGTTAACATTATCATGATGGCATAATATTAATTTTGATGTTTGGTGCGAATTTGTCGCTGTCTTGTTGTATAAGGTGTTGCGAAGATCCATTTTTGATATTCTTTGTAGCAGAAATTTTTATTTTTTTAAAATATTGTCTCACGCGAATAAATTACTAGCCTTTTTTCCTCGCAGGCTGATAACCCTTATAATGTGAAATCTTCATAATTTATAATCTTTTGGGTTGCGGTTTACCTATGTTCCTATCTACTATATATCTTCCCCTCTGCCTATTTGATTTTTTCATAAGATCATTCTGTTCATATCTTTATGCATATCAACATGCCCTTAGCTTTAAAATAATTTTATTTAACGTTATTTGCTTAGAGTTTGCTATTTTATTATTTCCATTTACTTGGACCCTTTTGTTCATTGTATTCTTTTTCTCCTCAATTCTATCAATCAATGTTTCTTTTACATTTGAGTGAATGTATCTTATGGTCTTTTGATAATGATTAGTCTTTAATTTATAGCGTATTGATTCTTTCGCCCTTTTCTTTGCATGAACCTGCTTGAGAGTTCAAATGGACTTTTTCCTCTCTCTGCATCTTCAATATAGGCCATTTAGGCCCACTTTCAGAAGACTTTATGAGGATGGCTCAATGGGATAAGACGTGGTAGATGAATGCGAAAAGACGGAAGAATAAGCAGATAGGTTGAAATCCATTAGCAAAATAGCTAAGAAATTTTTAAAGTCTCATTTGTTTTTGTATCCACTTATTTTTAGCTTTGTTTTATTTATTTATTTATTTATTTACTTATTTATTCATTCATTTGGGCCTCGAAGCCAAAGTTGTATTTAATACAGGTGGAGCAAGATTCGAGTCAAAGGCTCGAAAACATAAAATTAAGACAGGTGAAAGATGGGTCAAAAACCCAACTAGATTAGGATAGGGTCAATGGTTTAGGCTTAAAAGCCTAAATCACTACTTCTCCCCTTTCCCTTTTTTCTATTTGCTTACTTATTTTACGTGTGTTTTGCGAACTTAGTAAAATCCATAGTCAAGTCGCTAAAAAACTGGTTTTGCTTAAACACCAAAATATTCCTAAAATCACTTTTCTTTTCAAAAAATAAAATTTTTCAAAGTTAATCAAAAGACAATATTCAAACAGTCCGGATAGCCGCAAGTTAGCAGTCATTTTAGGTGCCTAACACCTTCTTAAAAGGTTAATAGGAACCGCTTATCTAGAATCTCTAACTTAAAATGTGTTTTCTATTTTGAATCATTTTCAGTAACTCTCTAAAGGTTTCTTAATTCCTTTTCAAAATTAAGTGGCGACTCTTCTCAAAAGTCAAAATTTCCGCAAAATAGAAATGATGAATCTGCTGGAGATTTTTAACTAGGTTTTAACCAAATGTTTTATTTCATCTTTTGATTAATTGTTTATGTGGTTATATGTTTTGATTTTGTAAAGTTTAACTATTGCATCTCATGGCATATTCCTATATTATTTAAACTGTTTTGGGGTTTCATGGATATGCCGGCCCCTATTGATCAATTCCAATAATGTGTTGGTAATACAAATGGTTTATTAGCACGTGAGTCATCTAATGGCTGTTCGTATTTTCAAACTCAAGTTGTCCGCTTGAGAACCATTATTCAAACCCACTATAGACACCCAGGATAGAACGAAACCAAAATCCTATTTTAGGCATGAGCCTCGGATGACCCAATACCCGAGTGGGGTATTGGGCCCATTAGAAAATTCTCCCTGTGTCTATTGACCCCGAGTCAATTATAGACGAATCATATTTACGTGTTGAAGAAAATATATGCTTGTCTAATTCAGTCCCTTACCCTTTGGGGTCGGGGAAAGGCTTATCTTTGTATGCTTTCGTGTAGGATATGGCTCAACTACATTCCCATGAAAAGTTCAAGATGGTTACTAAACCTGATGATTTACTAAAACTATGGTGGGATCACATGAACACAGAAGAGAGAAAGATTGTTAGAACACACATCGGGCATCTTCCTTCTTTAATCGAGATGAACGCTTGGCCTGAAATGATCCATGTACTAACAATATTTTGGGATGATCAGAATATGGTATTTCGCTTCGGGGATGTTGAATTGACTCCTACCATTGAAGAGATATTGATTTTTTATGAGAGTACGGAAATGTGTTTTAAGAGAAGGGAGACACCTGATAAGAACATTTTAGTCTCGGTTGTATGGGATCGTCAAAATATCAAGGAGGTATTTTTAACTAACGATGATACCTGGCTAGGCAAACGTGATAGAGCAAATATCACTTTTTGTGAGTTATATCATCGATTTGGAAGATTCAATGCTTTTCACAAATTTGGGCATAAATTTGAGTCAGAAGCAAAATGGAAGGAGACGAGAGCCTTTGTGCTTGCGGTAGGCCTACTTGGAACCATGGTGTTCCCACAAGGGGAAAGTGGTACAATTCATCCAAGGGTTGTCTCAGTGACCCATGCACTCTTCTTTGGAATGGAGTACAATTCTAAAAAAGTATTCCACAACTTAGCTCCCATGATTATCGCTGACATATATCGAGCTTTGGGAAGATGTCAAGTTGAGAATCATTTCTTTCAAGGCTGCAACCTTATATTACAATGGTGGATGATGATGCATTTGGTGAAAAATCCTAGAATGGCACAACCTGATCACAAAACAAGAAGAAATCTGCTAGAATCGCACGATATGTGGTTGTTTTTACACAAGTTCAAAAGGGAAGCATCTTATGAATTTTGGTTTAAGACTCTTGGAGAATTAATAGATGACGATTTTCAATGGTCCATTAACTATCTTCGTTCAAGGAAATACATTATTCGAGGGGTTGAGTGGCCTTTTCTAGTGCTTTCGGGTCTCAGGGGAACTCATCCCTACAATCCTGGCAGAGTTCTTAGGCAATTCTAGATCAAGCAGGAGACGCCTCAAATCGATTCTATACTCAGATTCTTCACCAAATTTGATGAAAGCGAGCCCCCGCTCAAAGACTACATGATAAACGGATAGAGAAGAAAAAGGTGGACAAAAGTCTCTTTCTATATAGGGTATAAACCTAAAGTCAGCGATACTTACAAGGAGTGGTTAAAAAAAAGCCTAGCCAGAGTATTGATTCCGGGGCCGAACGTGCCCACTCGAGTCATGGATGTAGAATCCGAGTATTAGATCCGACTCCACAGGATTCAGGATGAGTTTCAGAAAAGTGAAATCGCGTAGTGACAGATCATGTAGAAGATGCTTTAATAATACATATGTTGAGGTAAGAGTTGAAAAGAGCTAGGCAAGAGGCTGATGATGCTAGGCAGTGTTTAATCGATTTAGATAATAACATGGAGTCTCAACTCGATAGTATAGGAAAAATGACTTACGACAGCAAGTCACAGTTATACGGGAGTCATCTGATCATCAATAGGTATCGAATAGCACAGGAGGTGAACAAGGCAAAGAAGGCAAAGACGGACGAAGGATCCTCCGATAGCTAGTTTTTCTATTTCCCCTGCATGGGAACTTATCTTCTTTCATGTTATTTCCCTTTTTCCCTAAAGATTGTATCCCACTTTTGTTATATTTTGTAGGCATTTATACCCTTTTCGTGTCTATATAAGTTGGGGGATAATGGATTGACTTTAAGGAAGCATATATTTTCTTCAAATCGTTAGGCCTGAACCCTTGGCTTAAAAAGGGTCACCCCAATTAGGATACACATTATTATAATATTTTTGTAATATAATTGTCTTATGTGCTTGTATGTGTTTGTTTGGATCAATGACAAGTTTATCTGCTATGCTCCTATGGATGAATTTGTCTATGACTCAAACAAGTCTACGTGGTTATTTCTTGTCAAATATTTTGCATTACTTATCACATATAGAAACTAACATATCTGCCTTTGAGTTGTTTTACTTTACAGATAATAGAAACTACTCCGTGTTGATATAAGTTGGCAGAACATCCCTACTTCACCCGGTCAAAAGTGCACAAAATTCCATCCTCTGACCATCATTCAATAATGACTGGAAATGATGAATAAAACACATTGACCATCAGGGACAATTTCATAGCGGAACAGAGTGAGATGATTGCAGAACTCACAAGAAAGCTTGAAATGCTTCAGGAGGAAATAAATTGTACTCGAGATTTGGCTCACCTGGCCATTAATGTTAATGCTCCCACTCCAGGAGGACACAAGACTCCACTCCAAATCCCTTCCCTTAGTATGCCTATTCTCGGGGATCATCCAAATAACATATCGTCTGTCTCTGCCCCTCTACTTGTCCAAATACCAATCATGAAAATAACCCCAATGCTTACCATCCACAAAATCCATCTGTAACCCTACAAAACCCATCTTCGAATCCATCCCCAAATCCCCAAAACCTATTTGCAAATCAACAAAATTTGTACCCAAATCCACAAGATTCACTCCCAAATCCACAAAATCCATCCGCGAATCTTCCATCGAATCTATCCCTGAATCCACCAAATTCATTTCCAAATTCGCAAAATCCTTCTCAGATGCCACTAAACTACTCGAAAATTCCACAAAACCTTCCTAAATTTCAAAACTTCCTCCCCACCTACCAACCAACTTTCTTTCATCCACAAAATCAATCCTCTTTTCTAAGTCCTCCTCATGCCATCATATCCCCCAATATTTATAATCCTCTTCCTAATCCTGAGATGAACCATTATGAACAGAAAGAGAAAGAGTAGAGAACCGGGCATGAGATGAAGTTGCTAGCTATAAATGAAGAGATCATGAGGATTAAAGAATCTCATGGAGCGAGGGACCATGACGGTTTAGGGTACGATGACTTATGTGTTCACCCTGGAGTAGATCTACCAGAAGGGTACAAGGTCCCCAAGTTTGAAGTGTTCAACGGTACCAGAAACCCAATTGCCCATCTGAGAAGGTATTGTGATCAAATGGTAAGGGTTGGAAAAAACGAAGCATTATTGATGCATTTGTTCAGTCAAAGTTTAAATGACGAAGCCTTAGATTGGTTCATGTCTCAGGAATTGAAAAGATAGACTAGTTGGAGAGCATTGGCCAAGGGTTTCCTTGACAGGTTTGCATTTAACATTGAAATAGTCCCTGATCGATATTCACTAGATCAGATCAAACAAAAAAGTGATGAATGTTTTCGTGACTATGCTTTGCGTTGGAGGAAAAAAACTACCAAAGTGCAACCCCTCATGTCTGAGGAAGAAATGGTATCTCTGTTCTCTTACACTCAAGAAGGAGAATATAATACCAGGATGGTGTCCGCTGTCAGGGCGACTTTTGCAGATTTGGTAAAAATAGGAGAATCACTGAAAGAAGGTATTCGTACAGGAAAAATTGCCAAAACCCCAACATCGTTTGGAACTGCTATGTTCTCGAAGAAGAAAAAGGAGGATGTAGGCACGATTTTTGTTGATTCTATTGCAAAAATGAAAAAGAGGTTCAACTCCAGGAATATTTTTTCTTCTACGTCGTCACCAAACTTTCAGCATATATTCTACACCCAACCCCAATACCAAGCTTCACTCCCAAATGCCCAACCTCAGTACCAAACTCCATTCCCAAATAGCCAACCCCAGTACCAAGCTCCACTCCCAAATGTCCAACCCTAATTCCAAGCTCCACAACCAAATATTTTTCCCCAATATTAAGTTCCGCCACCGAATTATCATCCTCATGTCCAATTCACTCTTCCAAACAACTGAACAAACATCCAAGCACCTCCGAATTATCATCAAGTGCCTCTTTCTGCAAATCAGAATCATTATAAACCTCCGCATCCAAACATCGAAAAGAAAGCGCCCCGAAACTTCACGCCGCTTGCGAAAAGTTGCACCCAAATATTTAGAAGATTGAAGAATGCCAATCATTTGCAACCAATCCAGCCAAAGCCTGTCAATCGCAACTCTCGATTTTATCATCCTGATCAAAATTGTGCCTATCATTTAGGAGCAGCAGGGCACAGTACCGAGGATTGTATTACGTTGAAACATAAGATCCAACATCTGATTGTCAAAAGGTCATCATGCTTCATTCACCGACGCCAAATATCAATAGTAAACCATTGCCTAATCATGGGGCACCTACATTTAACATGATTGAAATAGAAGAAGAATGGGTGTCTGGCAAGACTATTGCTAAGGTGAATTCAGAAAAGTGTAAAAGGGCAGAAGAGGTAGAAAAGATAGAGAGAGCTGTGGCTGCCTTAAGTGTCAACAAGAAAGTCCCATTTATAGTGATGACGGCCCCGATCCAAGTGTATAATCCCCCGCTAAGGAAGGAATTTATTGTACAGACCGCTGCTGCCCAAGGGATGACGCGATCGGGGCGATGCTACATCCCTGAAGAATTGACCAACAAAAAAGATTCACAGAAAAGGCCAATCACTGAAGGAGAGGCTGAGGAATTTTACGGGCGTATGCAACCAAAAGACTATTTAATTGTCAAATATTTCGAGAAGACTCCAGCCCAAATTTTTATTTTGGCATTATCAATGAGTTCGTAATACCACCGACAAGCTCTATCAAAGGTCTTAGATGAAGTGTATGTTCATGCAGGAACGAGTGTTGAGAACCTAACTACGATGATAGGAAATATTATGGGAAATCATCGCATATCATTCAGTGATGAAGAGTTGCCGTTTGAGGGAGTGATGCACAACAAAGCCTTGCATGTCACTGTCATTTGTTGAGACTGTGATTAATCAGGTATTGATAGATGACGAATCTAGTGTGAATAATTATCCTTTCTCCACGTTGGTTCAAATGGGCTATGTTTTGGGAAAAATTCATCAAAGCCACGTAAATATGAGAGCATTTGATGGAGGGCAGAGAGACACCATAGGAGAAATTGATTTGTCCATCCAAATGGGACCTGCTGAGTTCAAAACTAAATTTCATGTTATGGATATTCATCCTAGCTACAAATTGCTCTTGGGAAGACTATGGATACATGGTGCAAAGGCCATTTCATCACCCCTTCATCATTTATTGAAGTTCATTTGGGAGGATCATAAAGTAGTCATCCAAGGGGAAGGAGGCCGAACGGATCGTTCCAATGGTTATGTGCCGGTGATTGAAGATGTTTCAAAGGGTAGTAGTTTCTATACAGTTGGAATTATAAATGCTGTGTAGAAGGATTTGACGCCCAAGGCGTCAATGCCTTCTGTCTACAAAATGATTGCGACGGTGATGTTAAGAAATGAATTCGAGCCTGGTCGGGGTTTGGTTAAGAGTCTGCAAGGAATTATTGAGCCTATTATGATCCTAGAGAAAGCCTCTACGTATGGGTTAGGATATCAGCCTACAAAGGAGGATGAGATTGAGAATAAGTCAGAGGCAAGTCTGTTTAGGCCTCTACCGCTCCTATACCAGTCATTTCTCATACGTGAGATGTTGAATAATGATGGTCTTGGGGATGGGATAGGAAATCTGTTCGAGGGATGCAATGCTATACTAGAAGATTTCCCAAAGTACAGTGGAGTGAAGAAGATTGTACCAGGGGAGGCCTTGCAAAACTGGACCTCCACTCCATTCATAACCCGTTACTCATCATGGTAGATGAAAGGGAAATTACTAATAGTTTCTTAAAATCGGTGATGATACGGATGAGGCCCCGTGATCCACCCTTTACATCTCAAATTTCTTTTTCGTATTTTACTGTTTTCAAAAGGCATGGGCTTGTGTTTGCGCGAGTCATGAGCCATAGTTTGTAATTATCTCTCAAATTTTAATGAAAAGCCCTTTTCTTATTTTGAAAAAAAAAAAGAAAAAATAATAATAAAAAAATAAAAAAAATAAATTATTTTTTGAAACACCACTATTTATACATTTTATTATTATCTTGTTATCATCTAACTTGATTTGTTTGTTTATTATAATAAAAGTAACTTAAAACCTACCAATGTCATGTCATGTCAAATCTTAGACGAACAAAATAAGGGGAATGATGAGGATTGGAAGAGAGGTGATGAGAAACAATTAGTTAAAGATGTAGAAGAGTTTGAGAATTAGGAGAAGCCCAACCTAGAGGAAACTGAAACAGTCAACCTCAGAGATCATAATGGAATCAAAGAAACAAGTGTCAGTGTCCACCAGTATTGTGTCGCATCAGTTGCCGATAAATCCAGAGTTTGATCCAGTTAAGCAAAAAATGTGGAAATTCAAGCCAGATTTAAGTCTAAAGATCAAGAAAGAAGTGACAAAACAAATCCAGTCTAAGGTTGTGGAGGTCACAAAATATCCGACATGGCTAGCGAACATCATCCCAGTGCCGAAGAAAGACAACAAGATTCGAATTTGTGTTGACTATAGTGACTTGAATAGAGCCAGTCCTAAAGATAATTTTCCGTTGCCCAACATCCACATCCTCATTAATAACTGTGAAAAGCATGAAATACAGTCATTCATTGATTGTTTCATCGGGTATTATCAGATATTGATGGATGAGGAAGATGCAGAAAAAATGACTTTTATTATGCCCCAGGGTGTTTATCATTACAGGGTAATGCCGTTTGGTTTCAAAAATATGGGTGCAACATATATGAGGGCTATGAAGACAATTTTCCATGATATGATCCATAAAGAGATTGAGGTGTACGTGGATGATGTAATTATCAAATCCCGCGATAGTTCAGATCATCTAACCTATCTGGAGAAATTCTTCAACAGATTAAAAAAGTACAGTTTGAAGTTAAATCCTAATAAGTGTACTTTTGGTATGACATCAGGGAAGTTACTGGGGTTCATAGTCAGCAGAAGAGGTATCGAGCTAGACCCATCCAAAATCAAGACAATTCAGGACTTGCCACCGGCAAGGACCAAGAAGAAAGTTATGAGTTTCATGGGTTGATTGAATTACATTAGCAGGTTCATCGCTCAGTGGATAATCATATGCAAGACAAATTCTCAAGATGTTGAAGAAAAATGCATTGAATGAGTGGACAGAAGAATGTCAGAGATCTTTTGACTGCATCAAGGAATATCTGTCTACGTCGTCAGTTTTGGTTCCGCCAAGAGAAGGAATGCCATTATTGCTTTACCTGTCAGTCTCAGAAAATGCTTTTGGATGTGTCCTCCGACAACATGATGAGACAGGTAGGAAAGAGAAAGCCATTTACTACTTGAGTAAAAATTTTATGCCATATGAAGCCCGTTACACTCTTGTAGAAAGGACATGTTATGCTTTGACATGGGACGCACAAAAGTTAAGGCATTATCTTTCATCGTACACAACATACCTTATCTCGAGAATAGGTCCATTGATGTATATATTATAGAAGGCCATGCCGATGGGAAAGATAGCCAAGTGGCAAATGTTGCTGAGCGAGTTTGACATCATGTATATAACTCAAAAGGCAATCAAGGGGCAAGCTTTGGCAGATCATTTGGCAGAGAATCCAGTTGATGATGAATATGAGCCACTTCAAAATTACTTCCCAGATAAGGAAATTCTATTCATGGGAGAAGACATTACAGAAATTTACTCTGGATGGAGGTTATTCTTTGATGGACCGGTCAACTTTAAAGGTTCAGGAATCGGAGTAGTGTTGGTGTCAGAAACCGGCCAACACTATCCGGTAACCGCTAAGTTGCATTTCCCGTGCACCAATAACATGGCCGAATATGAGGATTGCATCCTAGGTATCAAACTGGCACTTGATATGTGTGTTCATGAATTTCTAGTCATTGGGGATTCAGATTTGCTGATTCACCAGGTACGAGGAGAATGGGCAGTAAAAAAATTCCAAAATTACTCTTTATGTGGAGATGGTGCATGGATTATGTGAAAAATTCAAAGAAGTTGATTTCAGACATATTCCAAGGATACAAAATGAGTTTTCTGACGCTTTGGTCACTATATCTTCCATGATTCAGCATCCAGATCAGTGTTACATTGATCCTTTGGAGATAAACTTGAAGGAACAACCCGCACACTGCGCACACATTGAAGAGGAGCCTGATGGAAAGCCATGGTACTATGATGTTAAAAGGTATTTAGAATCTGGAATATATCCTGAAGAGGCCAGTAATAACCAAAAAAAGACAATCCGGCATTTGGCAAAGAATTATTTTCCAAGTGGGGAAATCCTTTTTAGGAGGACTCCAGATTTGGGATTCTTAAGATGCGTCGATGTTGCGAAAACTAATAAATTGATAAAAGAAGTACACGCTAGAGTTTGCGGGCCCCACATGAATGGGTTTTCCCTTGCTATAAAGAACCTGAGAATCGGTTACTTCTGAATGACTATGGAAAATGATTGTAGCAGGTACGTGCAGAAGTGCCCAAAATGTCAGATACATGGAAATTTGATTCGAGTGCCTCCACATGAGCTTTATGTGATGAATTTACCTTGGCCTTTCATAGCTTGGGGCATAGATGTTATCGGACCAATAGATCCATCAGCATCGAATGGGCATAGATTTATTTTGGTTGCTATTGACTACTTTACTAAGTGGGTCAAAGCTGCTTCATATAGAGCTGTCACCAAGAAAGTGGTTTCAGATTTCATCACAAATAGCTTGATTTTTCGATTTTAGGTGCCAGAATTGATCATTACTGATAATGGGGCAAACTTGAACAGTCACTTAATGAATGATATCTGTGACCAATTTAAATAGTGCATGGAAACTCGACCGTATAACGTTCACTGATGAATGGAGCCGTGGAAGCTGCCAATAAAAACATCAAGAAGATCTTGAGAAAGATGATCGAAAATAATAGATTATGGCATGAGATATTGCCTTACACTTTGCTTGGGTATTGCACGACAGTTCGAACCTCCATCGGGGCAACTCCTTATCTATTGGTTTATGGGAATGAAGCTGTGATACCTACTGAGGTTGAAATACCTTCCCTAAGGATTATTCAGGAACTCGTACTAAGCAACGAAGAATGGGTTCGCGCTCGCTACGAACAACTCACGCTGATTGATGAGAAAAAAATGGTGGCTGTATGTCATGGTCAGTTATATCAACACAGGATGGTTCGTGCCTTTAACAAGAAAGTAAGAACTCAAACATTCGAAGTTGGGCAATTGGTTCTAAAACGTATAGTTCCTCACCAAGAGGAGTACAAGGGTAAGTTCGCTCCAAATTGGCAAGGGCCATACATAGTTCGCAAGGTACTATCTGGAGGGGCTCTGATTTTGTCTGAGATAGATGGTCAAGAGTGGACCAAACCAATCAATTCTGATGCAGTAAAAAGATATTATGTTTGAAAGACGTGATAATTTTTGCATTCCTTAGTTTACTCGTAATCGCCTTTGTAGTAATGTTGTTTTATAATGCGTAATTTCCTAGAACCTTTTTCCCTTTATGTACGAAATATGTTTGACCTGAATTCCCAAAGAGGGATATGTAGGAGGCCTATATCGGCTTCGGTCAACCCCTTAGCAAAATTTTATCCTTTCCTTTTATGTATGAACTATGTGATGACCTGAATTCCCAAGAAAGGGATACGTAGGCGGCCTATGTTGACTTCGGTCAACCCACTAAAATTTATATATATCCCTAGCATAGTCTTGAACTACGTTTGGCCTAATTCCTACTTCAACGGGATACGTAGGCGCCCTAACGGATCGGTTATATAACTTAGGAAATGGAAACTGGGGCAGAATTTTTGAGAAGGAATCTCAAAAATTCAAAATAAAAGATCAACATCCAACAAAGAGAATTAAGATCAGCAAAGACTTCAGATCCACTCGAGATGATATCATCTCCTACTTTAAACTGGGGCAGAAATTTTGAGGAAGGCCTCAAAATTTCCATTAAATATTGAAATATATGTCAAATTCCCCAGCACTAGAGATCGGAGTTGAGATTTGAGAATCACCACCTGTGATAAAGTCTGGGAAGATTGAATCTCCATCTTTGATCAAACTTTTAGTAGAGGGCCTCGATAATACTGAATCCCTAAGCAATCCTCCATCAAACGTCGAACATTGTCAGAATCAAGAGAAAGTTGGTTGTTGAGCTATTACATGACATGACTGGCAGAGATTTTCTAAAAGTTTTTATATAAGTTTTCGAAGCTATTTTCTAAAAATTAAAACTACTTTCAAAAATCTATATAAATCTTTTACTTAGTGATTGCCTAGACATCAATTAGGATGGGGAGTCAAGGGTCGAAGTCCCAACACGATAAAGTACCCAAAATATGGCGTAGAGCAAACGAAGAATCGAAGAAGGTCAACACAGAGTAGTTTCATTCAAACTAATCATTTTTCTGTGGATGCAGGGATCGATACAAAAAAATGAGCATTTTTTTTTCAAAAAATTCCCAAACAAGTCTGGAGCCATGACAAAGCATATAATGCTTAAGAATGGTACTTTTTAAATTGACAAGAGGGCCATTTCATATCATTGCTAAGAGGGCCATTGCATATCATTGCCAAGAGGGCCATTGCATATCATTTCTAAGAGGGCCATTGCATATCATTGCCAAGAGGGCCATTCATATTATTTGCTGAGAGGGTCATTTTATATTTGTTGACACGCGAGAAATAAATGCTGGCATCAAGGATATCATCAGCATTTAATATCTATTGACACGTAAGTCATAAACGCTGGCGTCGAGGATATCATCATACTTTATATCTATTGACATGCGAGACATAAATGCTGGCGTTGAGATATCATCATCATTTAATATCTGTTGATACACTAGACACAAACGCTGGCATCGAGGATATCTCATAATTTTATGAATCAGTATCTGAATGCATAAAGAACATACGATTTGAAGAGACGCCTTTAAGTTGGTGTCTAAGGATGAATGGTATATAAGATTTCCGAGAAATTGACAATTTGAGGGTCATCTATAAGTCATATTATTTGAAATATGATACTGTGCAAGATCACCTTTGAATTGATAGCTCATAGGTCATCTATAAGCCGCAACAATATCCTAATCGGATAGTATGCAAGGTCACCCAAAAATTGATAGTTCAAAGGTTATACATAAGTCGCAACTAGATCCTTACCGGAGGATATGCAAGATTATCAAATTGATATGTCCAAGGGTTCTCTAGAAGCCGCGTCATATCCAAGATCGATTATGTGCAGGATTACCCAAGGACTAGCAATTTTAGTGATATCTATAAGTCATATTGTATCCAAGGTCGGATGATGTGCAGGAACACCTGAAAGCTAGCGATTGTAGGCATATCTGTAAGCCATCTCTTATCAGGTTAGATAATGTGCAGGATTAACTAGAGGCTAGCAATTCAAAGGATATCTATAAGTTGCCTCGTATCCAACATCAAATAATACACAAGATTATCCAAAGATTGATAATTTAAGGGAAATTTATAAATCGATCATCAGCTATAACCAGAAAGGTTATCATTCCACATACAAAAAGTGATATAGGTAAGCAAAAGGGTTTCCACACCATCACAAGATTACATGATTGTAGGGACCATTCCGCATAAAGTGTCATGAGTGTCCAAAAGTGCCACCCCATTTTGAAGACATATTCGCTCGACAAATGAGATAATTATGCAACAACCAAGAAGGTTGTTATGTCTGTTATTGCGAGTTATTTCCTTCCAAACAGGTACAAGAAAGGATGACTTCACTTTTAGACAACATCTCATGCGGAGATATGGTAAAAAACTATGCACCTCTTTCGTAAATTGGGCTTATCACTAATGATTTCTGTTTGAGATATTGTCGAGAGCATTCGAGCGGATGAAAATCTCAAATCAAAACCACAGGTCAGGACGACTTCAAAAAGGATGCAATATAACGTGGAACTCTTTCTTAGTAGCAAAATGAGACACAGTCTAAAGAGGGATGTCAAACTCTTTGGACGCGAGCTAAAGAATGATCGCCACCACAATCCAACCACACCCCTATTAGAAGGCATGTGGGAATTCTGGGATATTCTGGTTTTAGCTTCACCTTTGGGAAATTCCTAAACTCATTCCGAGGGTAAACTTCTTTTTCTTTCAAATCTGAGTGACAACATACCTAGAGTTTAGGAAATTATGTTCAGGTAAATTCTTACCTATGGATGTGAAGAGATCCACGTTCATGGTTAAGAGGGTACAAGCCTCTTTTTCACAACTTGATCAACTTTTCACTCATCCCGAGCCAAAGATCGTCTTAAATAGAAGACAATCTTTTCTACTGATCGAGTTGAACTACAGGTAGTCTGATTCCCCGATTCTCGGGATATGTAGGCTGGGCTCTATGTAGAAAAGTCAAATGCATTCCAACCTCCCCAAATACCTTTATTCCCCAACTTCTCGGTTTAACCAAAAACTCTAAAACCGTTATAGTTGGTGAATTTTCTTGAAAATCGTGCTTAAAATCAAGCTTTATGAACTACAAGTGGCCTGAATTCTCATGAAACCTAAGATATGTAGGAAACCTGATACTGTGGTTTGGCCATAACTCTATGAAACTCATACGAAAGCCAACCTCTTCTAGATTTGAATTTATGGTCAGATAAAAATTAGGAACGTCAACCTCCCTTTGCCTAGGATTACTTGCATCCATCCTACCCAAAGAAAGGGGGCAGTTGTTGACACCTAATTTTTGCCCTCCACGGCTAAATTTAATCTTGAGATTTTTCAATTTTTAATAAAATCAAAATATATATTTCATCCGAATAAGAGTTTTGAAAAGCATATTTGTACGTAATTTTGTCACTTTAAGTAGCAATTACATATTATCGTGTTCAATTGTGCATTATTATACAATTTGATTACTTAAATGTTTATCCTATGGAATATCGGATTTAATTAAAGATTACTGTGAAAATAAATATAATAATTAAAATCTTGATTTAAAAATGATCTATTTTAAAAATTCTTTATTTGGAGAAATGCTTACTTGATTTTATCAAATCAAAGAAGCTCAGGATTAAACTAGTTGCTAAATTCATTTAAAATCTTGATTCAATTTGGTCAATTTATTAAATTAGACTTAATCAAAGTCGATTTGGCTACAATTGCAACACAAGTGGTCGATTAATCTTCAATTAGGTCAAAATTTAAACACAATTGACTAAACTTCCATCAATAGGCTATTTATTAAATAGCTTAAACCTAATCCTAATTGGGTTATGTCTTAAATAATCCCAAAATCCTATCAATACGCTATTTAATAAATATACCAAGCCGAATTTGTCCATTTATGAATCCCTAATTCCCTACACAAAACCAACCCAGACCCAATTCTCTTCAGCAACAAAACAACAACCAGCCCAACTAATTAGCCGAACATAATAAATGCCCCAGCCCAACTTTGCCATACCTTAACCCGACCTATTCCCATATGTCTTTTTCCCCTTCAACATAACAACAACAACTATTAATAAAATCGCGACAACAATAATAAAATTATGATGAACCTCTTAGCCTAATTCCAACCAGCTTCAATCTGATAGAACCTTTCATTTCTCCTCTTCCTTACTTCGATTGTACTCCTCACGTGAGTAAAATATGGTTTCGTATCATAGGAAGTCCGAGAATACTCTAGAAGATGTATAGGTTTTCCCTCAATGGATCAATTCCACAAATCTGGTAACAATGGTATGATTTCGTGCAAATTTAGGGGATTTTCATTGGTTGGAGGTACAAATCATTTTGCAAAAATCTTATCGGTCCACCAATCTTAAAATTGGTACAATTATTGATGAAACCCCAAGATGGAAGAGGAAATTTGAATTTCAAATTCCCAAATATCTTGTTTTGCAAGTCTCGAAATTATCCCTAATTCATCTTCTATATAAGGACCCATTGGGTCACTGTTATGGTGGATTTTTTTTTGGTTGGAATTCTGGGGATTAGAAAATTAGGTGTTGAAAATATTTTAGTTGGAGAAAAAATTTCTTTGAAAAAAAAGGAGAAGAGAAATCCTTCGAGAAAAACTCAATCCTTTAGTAGGAATTGTGTTTTCAAAAGTTGGTCAGTTGATGAGAGCTCTGAGTTGATGGCGAAGACGTTCTCAGGTAGGTGGTGGTCGTGAGTCTGACAATAAATCATTATCTCATTTTGCTGCTCTGCAAGAGGTAAATATACCCTCGTTTCTTTTAATTTCATCGTTTTCTTTTCATCCTTTTTTTCATAGAATTAGCCAATTATTTGATAATAATCGTGAATGAGGCTAAGATTGCTTGCTGTAGAAGCCATGAAGGCTTTAGGATTTTGTGTGATGATAATTAAAATTTGCTGTTCCATTACGATGAATTTGTATTATAGCAGTAGACACACTTTTGCCTAAAGTATTGAAATTTGATGCCTCTCGTTGATTTTGCTTTGAAATAGAATTCTGTGATTTTAATCTTGTGTTATGTTTATTTTCTCTCTTGTGCCATTATAAGATATTGGTAGGAGTAATACAGTATGAGAAGGATGTCTGCAAGTTGTGTTGGCAAAGGACATAATAAAACCTTTTTCCAAATGGGTCACTAAGTTAGACTTCTTTATGAATATTTGTTCAACCTTCTGTGAGAAAGCAGATCTTAGTACAACTTTATGAATCCTGTGTCTACTAAATTGAGTTTAGTATATTATGAAAGTTCTGCTTCCTTTTCAATTCACATGTCTCAATTCCATACATTTCACTGCAAATTTGATTTTTTTTCTCTTTTTCGTTGTTATCTTTGTTTGTGTAGATCTCACGCATAGATTTCTTTTGATTTAGTGTTCTTTGGTGTAACAGTAAGCGGCATTCATTAGTCTTATAGCTTATGTTTTAAATCCTACCTTTGAAATCATCGCAGCATTAGGCTTTTCTCTTTTTTTTCCTTTGTTGTTCATCATCCTGCTGTTGATTTACACCTAAGCATTGTGGTCCGATTTGCTATATTTATTGCTTTTGTTTGTCCTTTGTATCATTTTCTTGTTGCTTTTGTCATGGAAACATTCCTGAAGCTCCTGTTGATAAAACATATCAAAACAAAGGATATGTTATACAATTTCCTCATTGCATTAGGAGTTACCACTAATGTGTTATCATGATGGCATAATATTAATTTTGATGTTCTGGTGCGAATTTGTTGCTGTCTTATCGCATAAGGTGTTGCGAAGATCCATTTTTGATATTCTTTGTAGCAAAAATTTTTATTTTTTTAAAATATTGTCTCATGTGAATAAATTACTCGCCTTTTTTCCTCGCAGGCTGATAACCTTTATAATGTCAAATCTTCATAATTTATAATCTTTTGAGTTGCGGTTTACCTATGTTCCTATCTACTATATATCTTTCCCTCTGCCTATTTGATTTTTTCATAAGATCTTTCAGTTTATATCTTTATGCATATCAACATGCCTTTAGCTTTTAAATAATTTTATTTAACGTTATTTGCTTAGAGTTTGCTATTTTATTATTTCCATTTACTTGGATCCTTTTGTTCGTTTTATTCTTTTTCTCCTCAATTCCATGAATCAATGTTTCTTTTACATTTGAGTGAATTTATCTTATGGTCTTTTGATAATGATTAGTCTTTAATTTATAGTGTATTGATTCTTTCGCCCTTTTCTTTGCATGAACCTGCTTGAGCGTTCAAATGGACTCTTTCCTCTCTCTGCATCTTTGCTATGGGTCATTTAGGCTTACTTTCAGAAGACTTTAAGAGGATGGCTCAATAGGATAAGACGTGGTAGATGAATGCGAGAAGACAGAAGAATAAGCAAATGGGTTGAAACCCATTAGCAAAATAGCTAAGAGACTTTAAAAGTCTCATTTGTTTTCGTATCCACTTATTTTTAGCTTTGTTTTATTCATTTATTTATTTACTTATTTATTCATTCATTTGGGCCTCGAAGCCAAAGTTGTATTTAATACAGGTGGAGCAAGATTCGAGTCAAAGGCTCAAAAACATAAAATTAAGACAGGTGAAAGATGGGTCAAAAACCCAACTAGATTAGGATAGGGTCGACGGTTTGGGCTTAAAAACATAAATCACTACTTCTCCCGTTCCCTTTTTTCTATTTGCTTACTTGTTTTACGTGTGTTTTGCGAACCTAGTAAAATTCTTAGTCAAGTCGCTAAAAAAATAGTTTTGCATAAACACCAAATATTCCTAAAATCGCTTTTCTTTTCAAAAAATAAACTTTTTCAAAGTTAATCAAAAGATGATTTTCAAATAATCTGGATAACCGCAAGTTAGCAGATGTTTTAGGTGCCTAATACCTTCCTAAAACGTTAATAGCAACTGCTTATCTAGAATCTCTAACTTAAAATGATTTTTCTATTTTGAATCATTTGCAGTAGCTCTCTAAAGTTTCTTAATTCCTTTTCAAAACTAAGTGGCGACTCTTCTCAAAAGTCAAAATTTCTGCAAAATAGGGGGTACTCAATCGTTATTGTTTAGTTTAGTGTTTGAATTATGGTTGTAGTTTTACACATGGGTAGAGTTTAGTATTATGAGTAGATTAGTAATTTGAATAGTTGGTGTTGCGATTTGAATAAGTGTTTGAGTTAGATTCCCTAAATTTTTAGATTTACAAAATAATCCATAAAGAAAAGTTAAGAGCCAAGTTAGTATTTTGGGCTGCAGGTCATTGTAAGTACTGCACATCCCTTTTATTTCTCTCTTCTTTTCTTGTGGCCTTTAATTGTGTAGCCAAGATCAAGTTTGGGTCTTGGTTAAGAATCAATGTGGTATCCTCTGTAGGTCTTAAATGCTATGTATGATTTGACTACAAAAGTCTGTTTTCCCTTAGTGTAATGCCATCTTGAGTTCCTTCCCTAGTGCGGGGTATCATGGGCTATTTAGAGTGACCAAAAGTTCAGACAAAGATGATGGTAGTCTTCTATTTGCCTCTTGTATGTGTTTTTTCCAAAGATCCTTTTTTCCTCTTTATATGTTTTTTTAAACTTTAGATCGGAAAATTAGTTGCACAATTATCCATGAGTTTTACCAGGTCCATTGCTTAATGTTAAAGATCCACGCTTACAATATAGGGTCAACATACTCAGCTCATTTGTAAAACCAGCTTGGCTCTGTTTGTATGCTTGAAGTTGGTCAAATAACGTATAATTTTTTTGATCTCTTAATTTATTTACTGTTACATTTTACTTAAAGGGATTCATCATTAAAACACGCCACAACTTCATTCAAATCTATAACTTGTTCTTGCCAGTTCTTGCATTATTTGATGTGCTTTTTTCATGACCTAATATCTAATATTTCATATTTGTTTTAGCATGAACACTCTTGTTGGAGTCCAATTGGACTCTTTTTCCCGCATTTCTTCAATGGGCCATGGAGGCCTAGTCTGTCATCGAGTTTGAGCCTCTCCAAGTCTAAAAAATAACTAAAACCATCAAGCGACAAAGCTGCATACACAAATATACAATAGTAAATTGAGGATATATGGTGGAAAATGAGAAAGGGAAGGTATTAATTGTCATGAATTGAGGCTAACCCCTAGTCGCGACAACGGTGCTTATGGTCACAAGTGACCACAAGCTAACCCATGAACTTATACCTGCTGTAAGCCCTGAGAAAACTGATAATAATAGACATATGTGGAAAACAACTAACAATTCTATAAGATTTAAATACCAAAAATCAAACTAAAATCGTAAGTCTAGAACATGTGCCAGAAATACAAAAATCCAACTGATAAGTATGATAAACTCACTATCTGAATGTCTGAAAAGCCTCTAACTGAATGACTGTGGAGTTGATGGGATAAACCCCCAACTAACTCTAACTGACTCAAATATAGGAATACTGAAATAACTGAATGAAATATAAACTCATCCTCGAAAGATGAGGACTCACCACTGCTGCTGCTGCTGTAGTGCTGAACTATCTAAGTGCGGTCAGGAAACTGTGCGACCTAACCTATTATATAAGACATCATAGCACGAAGAAAGTATGCGGTTAGTACTTTAAATATACTAGTATATGAGCTGAGGTTAGGCTGAAATACATGGGTTAATCACTAACTGAATAGCATGAGATAACTGAGTATGTATGCAAGAAAACTAAAATACTGCGAATGCAAGACCAAATGTATAATGTTTCTAAAATAATCTGTAAACTGAATAACTAAAATTTGATAACTGAATAACTGGAGGTCTGTATGCTATGGTCAAGCAAACCTGAACTGAATTTTGTACTGAATATTGAACGGGATTGTGGGATTTATCATGCAATCGATATGCCCTAATTTGAGCTAATCATGGTCCAACCTGTGACCCCAGTTGAAATGGTGTCAGTATCGTGCCACGGGTACTAACACTGGCTATATGGATCCACTCAACTAGTGTCCCGAGGGCTAGGGAGTCGGTTCTAAACTTGGCGGGTGACATCTTAGAGAATGTCATTCCTAAACTGAAGGGTGACATCTCATAATCCTATGTTGGTGACATTGTTCTAAAACTTAGGGAATGCTTCTAAGGACCCAGTCCTAGCTGGCAGGTGAGCCCCCATCCCTAGGTTCACTTGGTGCTAAATCCTACTCCCAACTGATCTGACACTGATTACTGGACTGAACTAAGCTTAACTGCGGAAACAACTGATCATAAATAACTTGACTGAATGGCATTGATCATAGTTTATCTAAAATCATTTCAAAGATACTGAATTTATATAAACAACTAGGTATCGGGTGTTCATAACCCACCATCACTAAATAAAAATAACAATAAGGACATATAGAAGCTTTGAAAACCATAATGGGAAATAATTATTCAAAATCCATCACTTAGGTATTTCATCAAACACATGGAGATTAAAACTTTAACATAGGAATGCTTTTAAACATGAGGAGATAACAGGAGTTCATGAAAAAAAAATCATAATTCAAGGATTTATTCTAACTCGCTTGATAATGACATAGGAACTACAACATTCAAAGCATACTATAATCGATTCCATTTGAAAATATTCATAATTTTGAAAATATTCATAATCTTAACTTGAAGTTGAAATAACAAAAGATTCATAAAGGTAGTTCAAGATAATCATGTAAAAACTCATAATTTAGAAATAAAAAAGGATTCTTGAACTCTATGGGTTAAAAGGGCCCATGGATGAACATCACACATACCTTAAATCCTTAGGCTTAAAAGAGGAACACCAATCTTGCTGCTTTCTTGAATATTCTTAGATTGGGGCACTTGAATTTATTGGTTTTCTTGGAGAGAAAGTAATGGAATTTGATGTTCTTGGGGGATGAGTAGGGTTTGTTTTTGAGAAAAAATTAGAGAAGATGGGCAAATAATGCCTTAACTGGAGTTATAATTTGTGATTTGATGAATTGGGTTTAGGGGAAATGACATAATTTCCCCTTAGAATTTTAAATTCAAAATTGAAATACAGATTGTAAGGTCACCGCAATGCGATAGGGGCTTCATCGCTATAACCACCGCAATGCGCCACTATCATAGTGAGCTACTGGAATTGTGATCTAAAAAAGACCCAATCTTCGTATGAAAAATCTGAAACTTCCCCGAGACATGCCCCTTATACCCCTGAGTATGAATTAACTCAAAAATCAACATCTTGGGGTTGGAAAGACCAATTTAAAAATCCTCTAAGTTAAGAGGCCAAAAATATAACTAAGTCCCTAACACTTGGAAATTTTTTTAGGTTTTAAGCCTCTTACACATGTAACTAGGAGCAGAACTGAGCAAGAATAATTTGGGGGTATTACAATATCCCCCCTTGGGAACATTCGTCCTTGAATGAGATTGATTAAGCTGAGAAAACTGGGGAAACTGAGATCATATACTGAACATGCATAACTGAGAACATGATTACATGATTGAGTCTGAAACATGATACATGACTCGTGAATATATGCAATAACTTGAGAATGATTATATAGATGGAGGTGAGAATGAAAAAGAAACAGTCTAAGGAAAGATGTTACCTTTAGCTGAGTCTGTGTTTGCAGAGTAAAGATGAGGGCACTTGGTATGCATATCTGCTTCTGCTTCGCAAGTGGCTTTCTCAACAGACTAATTTCGTTAAAGAACTTTGACCAAGGTAACTTCTTTGTTCCTTAGTCTATGAATCTGATGATCAAGGATCTCGACTGGGATTTCTTCACCAGAAAGGCTATCCTAAACATTTGTGATTTCTAAAGGAACTACAATAGCTGGATCACCAATACACTTCTTTAACAAGGAAAGGTGAAACACTGGATGAACTAATGCCAAATCTGCAGGCAACTTAAGATCATAAGCTAACTTTCCAAAATGACTCAAAATTTTGTAAGGGCCAACATATCAGGGACTAATCTTCCCCTACTTGCTAAGTCTCTTCACTCCCTTCATGGGCGATATTTTCAAATACACCAAATCCCCAACTTCTAACTCAAGGTTTCTTTTCCTCACATTTGTATAAGATTTTTGATGGCTCTGGGCTGTCATAAGACTCTCCCTAATCAGCTGAACCTTCTCCATTGCATCAAACACCAAATCTGGTCCTATTAAATTGGCCTCACCTGCCTCAAACCAACCAATATGAGATCTACATCTTCTTCCATAGAGAGCCTTAAATAGAGCCATCTGAATGCTGGATTAATAACTGTTATTATAGGAAAACTAGACCAAAGGTAAGTGATCATCCCAACTACCCTTGAAATCAAGAACACTCACCCTCAATATATCCTCTAGGTTCTGAATGGTCCTCTCTGCCTGACCGTCTGCAATACAATTATGAGATGGTTTGCATGATCATTTTCACTATAGGAATAGACAAGAATATCATCAATGAAGACTATAATAAACATGTTCAAGTACTGCTTGAACACTTTACTCATCAAGTCCATGAAAGTATCTGGGGCATTCGTTAGTCTAAAAGACATAACTAAAAGTTCAAAGTGACCATATCGAGTTGTGAAGGCTGTCTTCAGAATGTCACATTCTCTGACTCTAAGTTGATAATTGCAGGATCTGAGGTCTATCTTAGAGAAATAACTAGCACCCTAAAGTTGGTCGAACATGTCATTAATACTGGGGAGTGGGTACTTATTCTTGATTGTGACTTTGTTTTACCGATGGTAATCGATGTATATTTTGAGAGAACCGTCTTTCTTATGCATGAAAAAGACTGGTGCGTCCCATGGGGAAACACTGGTACTGATGAATCCCTTATCTAAGAGATCTTTCAACTATTGTTTCAACTCTTTCAGCTCAAATAGAGCCATTCTACAAGGTAAAATAGAGAGAGGCTGGGTATCTGGAAGGAGATCTATTCCAAAGTCAATTTCCTTTTCAGAAGGAACCCCGAGAAGATCTTCAGGGAACATATCTGGAAATTCCCTCACTTCTAAAACTAACTCAAGACTTGGGGTCATAGAACTAGATCCTTTGACTCGAACAAGATGGTAAACACTCCCCCTACATATCATTCTTCTTGCCTTAAGATATGACATAATTTGCCCCCTAAGCATTGAAGTACTACCCCCCTCTTTTCAATGACTGGTTCATTAGGAAATTAAAATTGAAAGACTTTATTTCTACAGTCAACTAAAGCATAGTACAAATAAAACCAATCCATGCTGAGAATAACATTGAAATCAGTCATTTCTAGTTCTACAAGATCTACTGAAGTGATTTTCTAGGACACTATGACCAGGCTATTTCTGTATACCTATCTGGCTATGATAGACTTACCCATTGAGGTAGATACTGAGAAAGGTTCTACAAATATTTCTGGACTGACACCAAAATTAACAGCTATATAGGGGGTTACAAAAGAAAGTAAGGCCCTGGGGTCTAGTAAAACATACACATAAAGGTGAAAGACCTATAATGTACCCGTAACCATATCAGGAGAGATTTCCTGATAATGACGAGATTAAAGTGCATACATCATGTTTTGGCACTGTCTACTGGTGGCATTGGAAGTAGCGGCTTGCTGAGTCGAGCGACCTAGTGGAGCTGATGACAAATTGGACTAGCCTATTGGCATAAATCCTTTCCTCTCTAAGCAAATACTGGACACTCTCTAACCATGGGGACTGGCTTACCACACCTAAAACAAGCATCACTATCAGCCTTGCACACACCCTGATGATTTCTACCACCTCTTCGGCAAAGTGGATTAGTACGACTGCTGTTCATACTACCTTGGGACTTGGAGACTAGCGCCCTATCCTGACTATTATTTCTAAATTTTGGCACTGACGCACTAGCTAAAGATGGAGCTGGGGCTAAAAACTTCTAATAAAACTGAGAACAGGAACCACCTTCTAACCATGACTAAGAAAAGTTAAAGCTACCAATTCTAGCCCTCTTATTCTCTCTTTCTTTCTACTTAATCTTCTCTTCCTCAATCTACTGAGCATGATCCATAGGCCTAGATAGGTCCATCTCCTTAATTAATATAGAAGTCCTACACTCCTTGACCATACTATCAACTACTCCAGAATCACACTTACTCATTCTAGACCTATTATCAGCCACCACCGAAGGAGCATACCTCGCCAACTGAGTAAACTTAAGCGAGTATTCCTTCACATTCATATTACTCTATTTCAAATTAATGAACTCTAGCACCTTTGCTTTCCTTAACTCTAACAAAAAGAGCCTATCTAAAAAGGCTATGGCAAACTCCTCCCACTCTACAGGCCCTACCTCAGCACCTGTATCCTTCTTTCACTACTTATACCATGTAAAGCTACATCTTGTAACTGATATGCAGCAAACTCTACACTCTCAATTGAAGTGACACCCATGATATCAGTTACCTTTTGAACCATATTAAGAAACTCCCACAGATCCTCCTTAGACTTGGATCCAAAAAAAAAGAAGGTTCATTTAGGTGCAATACCAAATCCTAGCTACAGTTGTATTTGTTACTGGATTAGCCGAGGAAACAACCTACTAATTATTCTGAGCAGCTACTAAATGAGCTAGGGTAGTGAATGCAGTTTTAAACTTGGCATTAGAGACATGCTTATTTAGGGGATCTTTTTGAACAGGCGGAGGAGTGGGATGATTTCCATTTCTCCTTCTGTTGTTTCTTTTAGGAGTCATTGCCTATAAATGAAAGGAAGAATATGTTATAATAAAACTTTTAAATAGAAATTATGCTCATTCGTAAGATATGAATACTGAAAGAAGGGAAACTTTCCTAAAATGTCTTGTAGATCTTGACCATAAGTATGGGGCGCTTTACACCCATGCACAAGATTCTAATCAATGTGGCTTTTAGACTTTCTAGGATACTGTAAACCTTAGAATCTTATACCAAGTTTTGTCATGACCCGAGGTTACCCCCTAGTCGCGACAACGGTACTTACAGTCACAAGTGAACATAAGCTAACCATGAACTAGTACCTATTGTAAGCACTGAGTAAACTAATAATAAAATACATTTGCGAAAAACAACTAATAATACAATAAAATTTAAATACTAAAAATACAACTGAATTCACAAGTGTAGAACATGTGCGAGAAATACTGAAATCCAACCGATAAGTTTGATAAACTAATTGACTGACTGTGGAGTTGATGGGACAAACCCCCAACTAACTCCAACATAGTAAATAGAGGAATACTGAAATAACTGAATAAAAGATAAACTTAACAGCAAAAGATAAGGACTCACCACTGCTACTACTGCTGTTGCTGTAATGCTGAACTATCTAAACGTGGCCAGGAAACTATGCATCCAAACCTATGATATAATGATAGTGCAAAGAAAGTATGCGGTCAGTACTTTAAATGTACTGGTATATGAGATGAGGTTAGGATGAAGTACATAGGTTAACTATGCATAAAGTAATGACTAACTAAATAATATAAGATAACTAAGTATGCATATATGAAAACTGAAATACTGAGAATACAAGACCAAGCATATAATGTTTCTAAAATAATCTGTAAAATAAATTACTGAAATTTGAGTACTGAATAACTAGAAGTCTGTATGCTATGGGTCAAGCAAACCTGAACTGAATTCTATATTGAATACTAAATTGATATTGTAGGAGGTATCATACAACCAATATACCCTAATTTAAGCTAATCATGGTCCAACCAATGACCCTATTTAAAAGGGTATCAGTACCGTGCCATGGGTACTAATAATGGAGGGGTGGATCCACTCAACTGTTATCCTGAGGGACTAGGGAGTCAGTCCTAAACTGGCGGGTGACCCCTAAGAGAATGTCAGTCCTAAACTAGTGGGTGACATCTTAGAGAATGTCAGTCCTAAACTAGCGGGTAACATCTTATAATCCTATGCTGGCTACGTAGTTCTGAAACTTAGGGACTACTTCTAAGGACCTAGTCATAGCTGGCAGGTGAGCCCCCATCCCTATATTTGCTCGGTGCTAAATCCTACTCTCAACTGAACTAACACTGATTACTGGACTAAAATAAGCTTTACTAAGCAAAAGACTGATCAGAAATAACTTGACTGAATGACAATGCTCATAGTTTATCTAAAATCATTTCAAAGATACTAAATTTATGTAAACAACTAGGTATCGGGCGTTCATAACCCACCAACACTGAATGGAAATAACAATAAGGATATATAAAAGCTTTGAAAATCATAATAGGAAATCATCATTCAAAACCCATCACTTAGGAATTTCATCAAACACATGGAGATCAAGACTTTAACATGGGAATGCTTTTTAACATTAGGAGATAGCATGAGTTCATGACAAAAATCATAATTTGAGGATTTGTTCTGGCTCGCATGATAATGAAATGGGAACTACAACATTCAAAATATACTATAATCTATTCCACTTGAAAACATTCATAATCTTAACATGAAGTTGAAATAACAAAAGATTCATGAGGATAATTTAACATAATCTTGTAAACACTCATAATTTAGAAATAAAAAGAGATTCTTGGACTCCATGGGTGAAAAGGGCCCATGGATGAGCATAACACATACCTTAAACCCTTAGGCTTGAAAGAGGAGCACCAATCTTGATTCTTTCTTGAATTTTCTTGGATTGGGGAACTTGAATTTGTTGGTTTTCTTGGAGAAAAAGTAATGGAATTTGATGATCTTGGGGGATGAGTAGGGTTTCTTTTTGAGAGAAACTTAGAGAAGATGGGCAAATAATTCCCTAACAGGAGTTACAATTCGTGATTTTATGAATTGGGTTGAGGAAAAATGGCACAATTAGCCCTCAGATAATTTAATTTGCAATTGGAATGCGGATTGTAAGGTCACCGCGATGCGATAAGGGCTTCATCTATATAACCACCATGATGCGCCAGTATCATGGTGAACTAATGGAATCGTGATCCAAATAAGACCCAATCCTCGTCTAAAAAATTTGAAACTTCCCCGAGATATGCCCCTTACACCGTTGAACATGAATTAACTTAAAAATCAACATCTCAGGGTCGGAAAGAACAATTTAAAAATCCTTGATGTTAAGAGGCCAAAAATATGATTAAGTCCCCAACACTTAGTAAATTTTTCAGGTTTTAAGCCTCTTATGCATGCATCTAGGAGCTGAACTAAGCTAAGAATAATATGGGGTATTACAGTGTAATGTAGGTGAAGGACTAAATTAGTGTGTATACAACTGGAATATGGTCATATATACATGGGATATATAGAAAAACAAGAGGAATACAACTATAATATACCACTAGTATACCAGTTGTTAAAGTGGAAAGTCCATAGAATGTGCAACCCAAAGTCTAGGCAGCTTGTTAATGGGCCTAAAGAGGAGCCCAACTCCAACTCTTATATTTTATTTTCTTATAATTTACAATTTATACTTGTTTATTTGTATAAACACTAACTTTAATTAATTAATCTAGTGGTTTCTCATATTGTTACCATCTTATTTTGTCTCGACTTTCTCACTTAATATGTAATTTTTCCCACCTAATTTACCATGTCTAAATGGATTAAATTTGCTCCTTTAATTTTTCTTCCTAAAAATAGTCTTTTTTTTTAAAAAAATGTAAGTGTTTCGCTTCGAATGAAATTTGTCTTGTTCATATGACTAACGACCTATTTGGGTTAAAATAATTTTTTTCAAACTCATTAAATGTTTTTTTCTTCTTGTAAATTCTAACTTTCCAAAATTGATCAAATAATTGTACATGATATTTTTTTAACATTTTCCAAAGGTATTATTTATAACAAAATCAACCTTTTTATAATAATAACAAATAATAATAATAGAAAATAATTACATAATCCTCTTTTCCCCATAAAAATACAAACTTATTTCCTTCCCAAATTGAAGTGCGCAACCTAGTTTAAATAGATTCTCCTTAATTCAAGTGAAAAATTTCATAATTTTTCTCAGAAATAATTATGAATTAAGTAGAATATTTTTCAATTAGAATATTCCTTGATTTTTTTTCTTAAATTCTAATTTTTTGTGATTAATTATAAATTAAGTAAAATACTTTTCAAGTAGAACATTTTGTAATTTTTCTCAAAAAAATTAATCATGAATGAAGAGGAATATTTCATAATTTTTTCTCAAAATTAATATTGGGTTAAGTAGAATATGTTGTAACTTTTTACTAATTCAAGTAGACTATTTTTCGTTCGACAAACAAATGCCAATTCTAAAATATGTGAATAACTAATATTTTTCAAAGTTAGTCACCTTTTTTTTTAAGTTAATCAAAATTTTTGATTTGGTGCACCATTTTAAACGGATGCTCCTAGGTGCCTTAAAAATTTTCTTAGGGCGTTAATTGAACCCTTACTCAGTTTCTCTTATTTTAAAGATCTACTTTTGTTTTTAAGTATTTGAAATTTGTCTAAGTTTTTCTTGATATTTTCTATAAAAATTAAGCGACAACTCTATAAATCTTTGTCAAAATTATTTCAATTTTTTTGAATTTTTTGAAATAGTTTAAAAGGGTCAAAACCATTTTCTTTCAAATAAAAATCCGAAAAAGGATAAAATAAATATGGGTTTCCAATGAGTTCCAAAGATCAAAGAAGGTTTTTCAAAATTGTTGGTTGCTAGTCAACAAAGGACCGCGGTCAACGTGTATCTTTTCTTTGCTGAAACATACCTATTTTAGGATTTATACCCACCTTTTGTTCATTTTCGCTATTTTTATCATATTGGGAGTTCGAGAGGGAGATTTTGGGGGAGATATCTTGTATAAGTTCATGTTGGTAAGTTCCTAGCTCAGTTCAAAATCATTTCCTACCAATTATCATCTAAGTTCTTCTAAATTAAAAATTTCAAAAGAAAGTTTTTGGGGTTTTCCCCCCAAATTGAAAATATGATATTTCTTTGATATAAGCTTCGATTCTTCATCGTTTTTGTTTTATTTTTCTTCAAATTAAAAATTTAATATTAATTTAATTTGAGCTTCGATTCATTATGTTTTGTATTGGTCCAGGTAGGTCATTAGAAGTAGGATTTTGTTTTTTGTTGGATGATTTTGGATGGGTTGGTCCACTCCTGTTAAGATTTATTTTGATTTTTAATTAATAAAATCCCAAAATTTAACAAAAAAAAAGCTTCGATTCATCATTATTTTTTCCTGGGTTTTCACCCACAAAGTCCCTTTCACTTGAGGATTATGATTTTTAAATAAATTTTAATTTAATCCTTTTTGATTTTCGATGAATTTTTTTGGGGGGGGGGGGGGGGTGGGGGTTTGCCGGTAGAGCTTAAAAATAATTTTTTTTGATTCAGACCTTGTTTCAACTCATTTTTAGTAGGATTTTCAACCGTAGGTTTCTATGATTATAAGGGAAATATTTCTAAATAAAATCTTAATTTACCCTTTTCATTTTTGAATCCATTTTGGACCCATCTTAAATAGGGAAAATATGAGTATAATTACCTTCATTTTGACTTATAGATGACATATTTTACTATATTGAATGCATTTGGTATTGATTCGAGAGAGTTGAGCTTCTCGTTGAGGTTTTGGACTGCGCTTGGGTTTGCGGATCTTTATTTAAGGTAAGTTGAGATGTACCTTAACTTATTCCAAAGTGTTCATGTGTTATATGTTTGTTTGTTTGTTGTATTTCTTATATCGCTTAGGAAGGAGGGTCCCACTTAGATAAAATAGGAAGCATCTCTGCGAGTACCGAGTCCTTGATGGATTGTAGTTAGATTATTGGCTTGATTAATTAGCATTACTATTTACAATTATCCTTAGAGTAGAATGTTGATAGATAACCTAGTGATCTTGAATAATAGGTATTGGAATGCCTATTTTAGAGCTTGAATCTTTTTGGTGATCTTTACTATGATCATTATAGATTAATCCTTATAAGAGGATAGTTATGTTATTGTCATCATTATTAATGGAATCATTGAGGTTTAGAGAATACATATAGTGAATAGACTTTTAATCATAGAGGCTTAATGTATGAACCAAGTTAGGCTTAGGTACTCCATGATTTATTATCATTGATATTGTTGGTTATTTCGTGTTGTTCATATGGGGATTATGTAAAATTCATTATGAACATGAGTAATTATTTATGATCGTATGCCTGACTAGGCGTTTAAATGCATATTGCTTATGATTGGAGAAGATATACTATTGTAATGCCCGAGTGGGGGCTTGACTTGATGTTGTTAGTTATGTTTATTGTATTAAATTCCTTATTTATTATTGTATCGCCCCAGTAGGGGCTTGACTTGATATTATAGGTCTTATATGAGCATTTAATTACATATTCATTATAGTGATGCTGAAGTGAGGGGTTGGATATTATAATATTGATACTACATGACTGTTTACTTGGTGGTTCTAAGTGGAAATTGATCTCATGATTTATTGATACTTTGGGGATTCAGACTCTAGATGTGGATGTGACTTCGACTGATTCTCCAGTATTGGTGAGATGTTGTCAGACATTACTCCATATTCACTGACCTTACCCTTTATGTCCATGAAGGAAAAAATTAGATATGTTAAGTTCATGAGAATAGATCCTCCTTGATTCGATAGAGATCCTAGGGATGATGCTTTTGTCTTCTTACTTAGTTGCCGCAAGAAATTGCAGAAGTTAGGCTTGGTGGATTCTAATATAGTAGACTTTACTTTTTTTTCAGTTCTTTAGGATAGCTAAATAATGGTAGAGGACTTATGTAGAGAGTAGAACCGTTAGATTGCATCCCCTTTCATGGGATCAGTTTGCTCGAGTATTTCTGGAAGAGTTTGTGTGTTGGTAAAATAGGCTTGCGAGTCAAGGGGCCCAAGGACTTGATGATCATAGTGATATGCTTGATAGAGGTCATGATCTTTATGGTTATGCTTCGAGAGGGGTAGATTAAAGTGGTCATTCAGGTTCTTCTGGCCCAGTTTAGTAGGATCCTACATTTTTGAGTTGCTTCTTATGTGGAAATCTCACGTATCATAGGAGAGATTGACCATGAGTTAAATAGAGAAATACATTAATAGTTGCTCTAGGAGATAATAGATCCTAGTATCACATTCTATAGGATGTACATGAGGCAGACACTTTTGATATAATGGACGTATGTATGGTTCTTAGTGTATCTTTGTTATGAATTAGTGTTACTTGAATGTGGTTCTACATTCTTCTATGTGTTTACTTATTCAACATGGAGTCTGGAGATTCTTGTATTTTTACTAGAGCTATTTATGTTTACCACCCCATATATGTTTCCTTAGTGGTGGATCAGGTATGCGATCTTATATTGGAACTCACTTAGAGTAGATCATTGGTTTTTATTTAAATTCTTAGGGATTATAGATTTTGCTGTTTTTGGTATGTGTATTTGATGGTTATGTTGTGGACTAGTGGTAGATCAATTCTTGGTTTTAGTATACTTTCAGATTGTAGAATGGATTGGCCTCGTGGTTTGGAATTTTGAATTATAGCATGCCTAATGATACTCATTAGTGGTGAACTCTATGATAGCCTAGAATTAGGTGCGACTAATTTGAAAAGATTACGAGTAAAAGACTCTAGTTGGATAAGGGAAGATTTCATGCATTCAAGCCTTCTGATTTGTTACTTTCTTAGTATTTGGCCTTTGCTTGTGTGAACATAATATTTTGGTAATAATACACTCTTTGGTCAGATTTGAAATATTTTATCTCATGAGAATGTTTGCTTTTGATTTGTAAAGATTTTTGAATAAAAAGAGGTACCTAGTTTATAACATTTATTATTCTTGTAGCTAAGTGGCTTGGTGGAATATTTCGCTCATAAGCTTCGATTTGAGTATATTTTATTTTTTGTGGACTTTGTGTTAAGGAATGTTGAATATGAATTGAGATGGTCTAAGTTATACCTTATTAGTCCACGACTCTTATGTTAAGGAATACTGAATGAGATAAGAGTCAAGGAAAAAGATAATGATTCTTGTATCAAAGGAAAATTTGTTATATTCAGAGTTTAGCTATGGGAATGACATACAAATTTAATGCCTTATTATTATGGTTTATCAATGACTACACAAAATCTAGCGATGATTTTTTTTGAGTTTTATTTATGTTTTGGGTGTCTGCCAATGAGATATAGTAGTTGTTTCACTTCTTTTATAGGTGTTCCTGATATGATGAGTGACTTATGTATGTGTAGTCGTAGAGACTTCACACTCTACTAGATTGTTGAGGACTTTAGGTGATTGATGTTACTTAAGCATTAAGGACTACATGGGCTATAGTGATGAGTTGATTGAGCATTCAATGTCACATAGAGATTTCATGTTTATGGTATATAGAGAGTTTTGTGGGGATCCTCAATTGCCTTAGAGGGATGGGCATATGGGTATGACTATAGTGTATCACCTTATGCTAGGTGTGACTTTTGAGGTTTTGTGTTATTTTGATATTAGTTTATGGCTTAGTAGATTTATCTTAAGGTTATAGCGTTATTTGATTTGATAGTGATAGTATCGACCTTAGGTAGGTTGCTTTAGTATTTTGGTGGATAGTTTTATGTTTAATGGGTTCCTTGGCTTTTGTAAGTCCAAGGATAATTTTGGTCTTATGGTTGTAGCCTCTGTCTTATGGTGCCCTGATCAGATTTAGATTAGATGAGCATTTTCAAAACTTATATAGTGTTTGACTCAGTCGTTGGTGTAGAAAAAGTTTAGAAATATTGAAACTCGACATTGAGAATTTTTGGCCTTAGATGAATGAGTTGTGACCTGGTGAGTCCTTATCTGATAAATTTCTGGTTCTATGGTGAGCTAGTAGTTTTATGATTGTGACTACACATGAGAGTGCTTGTTAAAGTATCTCAAAGGGTATTTTTCTATCCTTCATCTATTTTTATCTTTTCTTTCTTGTATGATTGAGCACAAACATGAATCTTAGTGGTGGATACTGTAATGACAGTCGTATTGATATTTAGATTTTTTTTTAATGTTTTGACCAATTTGCCACCCTTCGTGGTTGCCTTATTTGAGTTATGAGTTATGGGAATGCTTTGCATGATCCTGATGCATTCAAGAGTCTTTTATTTCAATTTATGGTTTTGAGTATCCTTGGAAGGATAGGTTTTACTTTGGTCAATATTTTATGATTCGAGTCTCAACTGAGGTCTAACAATTCCATCAGACCCAAAACATCAATTTTGGATTGACAATATGATTCGGTTCGATATCAGAACCTTGATTGTATTTCAATCCTCTTTTTAAAAAATAATATTTTTGTCCTAAAGGGATCCTGAGATTTATTTTTTGAAAACAAGATTTTTTCTTAAATCTGATTATTCCATTGGACCCAGAATGTATTTTATGATTAATTTGCACTATTATTTCATTTTCACAGGATTTTGGATGTGTTACGAGGGTCATAAATAAGTTTTTTGAAATTGCTGTTTACCGGTCAACAATGGAAAGTGGTCAACGCATGGTCAACGACCAACGTGGGATCAACGAGTCACTTTTCTTCGCTGTAACAACCTTATTTTTGTATGCAACCCTTTTTCGCCCATTTTCATCATTTTTATCATGTTGGGAGCTCGGGAGAGAGATTTTGAGGGATATTGCTTGCGTAAGATCGCTTGGCTAAGTTCCTAGCTCGATTCTAAATCATTTCCTACCAACTTTATCATCTAAATTTTTCCACATCAAAGATTTCAAAAGAGGATTTTTGGGGCTTTCCCTCCTAATTGAAAATTTGGTGTTTCATTGATTTGAGCTTCGATTCTTTATTATTTTTGCTTGGGTTTTCACCAATAGAGTCCTTTTCGCTTGAGGATTATAATTTTCAAATAAAATTCTATTGTTACCCTTTTTGATATTTGTTAGATTTTAGGGGTTTTTGCCGATAAAGCTTTAAATGCTTTTTCTTTGATATGGACCTCATTTCTAACTTTTTTTTTGAGGGTATTAGCAGTAGGTTCCTATGATTATGTGGAAGGTGTTTCTAAAATAAAATATCAGTTTCACCCCTTTCATTTTCGTACTAATAACAGTCAACTTACACCTCAAATTAGTGTAAGGCGGTCGTCATTAATATATTTATCCAACTTTGAAGTCCGGGTCAAATCTACAGGGAACAATGTGAGTGGCGATTAAGCTAATTTGAAGCTATAGCTACAAGTTCAATTCAAATAAATGGTACGAAAGTATAAAATTAAGATGGGGGTTTTGAAAGTATCAAGTAATGTTGTCACTTCAATAGTAATGTTTGTAATCAATATAAATGGAAAAACCAGAGTCATGTTCACCATGGGTTTCGAGAATTTACAGATACTAGGTATTGCTTAGGACTCTTGGAGTAAGTAGGAACAACAGAATATCCCTGACAACGATACTATCTGACTTATCTTTCGACCTCACCTGACAATTTATTATCTAATTCTCTCGAACTTAGATAACATATCTATTTCCAAAAGGATGTTATCTCAGGTAGATTAATCCAGTTACGGGATCAATCATTAAACATAAGGTTGGTAGCTTTCGAGTCCCTGTTGATAATTCACGTCCTCTAGTCTATTTCTATGTTAAAAGCAAATACACCTAAGGCATAACCTATTGTTTGCAATTAATAGATTTTAAGTTAAAACAACAGAATTTCAAGACGTCCTACTACTCTTTGAATCCGTTCAATACCTAGTAACCTATCAAACCCTAATCCATGGATCCCATAACTCCGGCTAATGGAATTAGCCACTCATGATTTGATGAATGAAATAACAAGTTGAATTCATGATAATAAGGATAAACTTATGAACGAATGAAAAGCAGCAAGTTGTTTCTTCAATTGAATCACAGAATAGAAATCCACAATAATTGATAAGCGTTGAAAAAAAAAGAAAAAATGAAGAATAATGTTTTCTCCAAGTCTCGAGATAAAAATAAATCCCCTGGGAACTGATGATTAAACCCTAAAAACTTCTATTTATACCTAAACCTAATTATGGAAAAATAACAAAATAAATAAATTTCACGAATTAGCTAATATCCTAGCTGACAGCTTATCACGGTTCTGACGCCTTATCAGCAATGGCGTCAGAGCTGCTCCAACTTGCTTTAAATTCTCCCTTAGGCTGATGATGTAGCTGATGCTGCATCACGGATCTGACGCCTTATTACCAACATCATCAAATTTCTTCTCTAAGTTTTGCTTTTCTGGTTGAGGTTGATGACGTTCTTGACGCCTTATCACCGCTTTGACGCCGTGTGACAAATTGGCGTCACAACTGCTTCTCAACTTCAACTCCTCGGTTATGGCTGACGCCAATGCTGATAGACTATCGCAAGGCTGACGACATATCATCGATATTGTCAGCTATGTTTTCTTCTCTTTTGCTCAGATTTTCAACTCTTTTGTTCCATTATTGTTTATTTTCCATCTTTTTGCCCCTTTTTTGCAATATCACTAGAAAACATATCAAAACAACAACAGTTGCTGAAGATTTCACAATTATTTTGGGCTAAAAAGCATTAAATGTGTTAGCTTTTGCTCACACATCAACACCCTCAACTTAAAACAATTGCTTGTCCTCAAGAGACAAAACTAACTAAGAGAATACATAGAACATTCAGCAGTCAACAACCATTTTAGCTCAAAACTCAGTTACCATCTCCAAGTTCAACTACTTCAAAACTTCAATGTAACTTATTGAAAAGCAACAATATAACACAAAGCATTCCAGCCATAGCATCAACTAAGTACCAACAATTATGCATGTATCAATATGACACTATCCCAAACAAGTAAGTAACCTAGAAAGATACTATTGTGCCCTCACAACAAAGAAGTTCCCCTTTTTCTTTCATATCAGAAATCAAAATTTAAACATGGGGATTTGCACAAAAACACTCACTTTCAAAACGAAGTTCCAGCCAGTGTATGCCAAACACCATATGCTTGCCCTTATCTTCATTACCAAGGTATCCAGATAGGTGAGTTAGGATCACTATAGGTCTTTCTCGGCTTGTAACGTAGGCTAAAGACTAGTATGATATTAAATGGCATTTAAAGTGACTAACCTCCTTGGCACTACCTTAACTTGTAGGGTCCACTTATTAACCTCCTTTTCTCTCTTTTTCTTTTCTTTTCTGTTCCTCTTTTCCTCTTTTTCTCTTTTCCTCTTTTTCTCTTGATTCCACAGAATGGGTGTGGTTTTTCTTTTTATTCAAACAAATTCCTTTTTTTGGTCTTTTTCTTCAACACCCAACCTTTTATTCTTTTTCTTTTACTCTACCCTTCTTCATACCCGATTTACATCACGCACCCCTATGATAGCCACCCTCAACTTAGGCTATTTGCCTAAGTCAAGGTGCATAGTGTCCAAGGAGGACCAGGGCCAAAACAGGTTCATTATGATATAAATAGGAAGGTGATAGGTGTCATAGAAAGAAGTAGTCAATTTAGGTTCAAAACAGGGATCAAGTGATAACATATATAACAGGAAAGGTCATTAAGGCTGAAAGTGGCTAAAAGTCAAAACGGACTATGATCCTTTTCTAACCCCTATTTTTCAACTATGGTAAGATGAACCGGGCAAGTTCTAGATTTAGAAATCCAAAGGGAACACAGTAATGTCTTACACACATATGTAACACAAGCATATCACTAGATACTACCTATCTGGTTCATGCACTTGTTCAGTAGTGATTATCAAGAAACTAAAACTTAATTCCATAACAAGATGCACTGTGATCACAATTAGATGCAGTTCACACAATATTACAAACAAACAATTGGAGAGGTGCTAAAAAATCACAAAACATGTTAACTGCCTAATTTACTTGTATTTTCCTAGTTAACCACTACACATCATAAAACAAACACAATACGCCTAAATATGCCGGCTCTACTAGGAACAAAAGTCTTGGGAAAAGAGGCATGGCAACAAAAACCCACGAAGGACATCAACACCCACAAGTAGCCCCACCCTCATCTTAAAATCATGCAATGTCTCCAATGCGTCAAACCAAAACAAGAGAGTTAGAAACATACCTGTGGTACCATGGATGCAAAGATGATGTCAATCACATAAAACAAATACAAATAACAAAATACCTTGGGTTGCCTCCCAAGAAGCGCCTAATTTAGTATCGCGGTATGACCCAACTCAGCTTTTTCCTCCATATTAAGAATATGAACTTCACCCCCCAACTTAGAGTCCATCTTCTTGCCTTTACAAGTTTATTCTAGAGATTAAGACAGTGGGCATGATCACTCTTCTCCTCGGATATACACCTTACCCATATTCAAGAAATTTTGATTCTAATGTACAGTGTGTATATCATTTTGATGTTCAAGGTAATAATACTAAAGATTGTCGTACTTTGAAAAGAAAAATAGAAAGGATGATTCAAGAAAACTTGATCATAGCGTAAAACATTAACATTACGAGCATTGCATAGAAATCCTTCACCAATACATGGTAATGCACAATACGTGGGAAGTAATGAGTTGAGCATAAGGATCCAAAACTTATTTTTTGGGTGAAATGTATTTGATGGTGATGAAAACTCTAGTCATGATAAAGTTCAAATCAGTTGCTAAGATGTTAAGCTCTGTAATTAAGAAGTCACTCCTCTCTTTAGTAGGAAGATTATTGGTAGTTTATTTTTATTTTTTTAAAATTATTTCAGGGTTGTAGTTCTGGATCTATCATGTTTTGTTTGTTTACTGTATTTGTTCAAACCCCTCTATCTTTCCTCTCAATGAAATGTGGTGTCCTTTTTTTGTTTTGTCTTATTATACGTTGTTTGTTTGTCGTCTTTACATAATACATTTTATGTTAGTTCTAGTGATATGACATGCTTGTATAATTTTTAGCCAGATCTTAAAATTCAGTTTAATCATGAACATTGAATCACAGGGCTAAAGTTAGAGAAAAAAAGCATCTGAGAACATAGGTAGAGTGTTGAGACATATGGTGATCAAGTTGAAGCCTTCTTTAAAAATCAAGGCAATTATTTTGACAATCACAAGAATAACTTGGTCATCAATTGAAAGGAATATATCAATTAAGTAAAATAGTGGATGCACGATCTTATATCAAGAGAAGCAGAATGAAAATCAGCTCCACAAAAGCATGCCATTCGATGTGAGGGATGCACAACAAAGGTGGAGTTGTATGCTGGACAAGTGCAGAAGGAGTAGTGACACACAAGTTTAATTAAAGTTAGTGTAGTAAAAAATTTCACAAATGATCTTTATATTTCACTTTCATATTGCATAATTAGTATTTTCAACGATTGATCTGATGAAGGCCTTTCATTCTGCTGTTCAAATATTGTGTCATCCTTTGTTTATCCTGTTTGAGCTTTAGTTTTATTTTCTTTTGTACCCCTCTTTTAGAGTCAAGATAGAGTCAGGAAAGTTCAAGAAAAAGTATTAAGTATAAGAATAGAGTCAAAAAAGTTTCAAAAAAAAAAAGTAAAAAGGTGTGTCAAAAAGAAAGAAAAGAGAAGAGTGTTAAGAAAAATAGAGTCAGAAAAGGCCCAAAAGCAAAAAAAGTCAATAAAAGAAAAAAAATCAGAATCAAGCAAAAGAACAAGTTGCCAGAACTTCATTTGACCTGATTCTCCTCTCTTGGGAGTGAGATACGTTGGCAGTCCTACTCTGGGCTTAGTTAAACCAAATTAACAATTTAGAATTACCCAGTCAAAAGAAACTGGGGCATGAGTTAATCTTTGCTATTTGAGTCAATTCTAAAAGTTGTAAATCTCAGCCCACTTAAACTATTATTTAAGCCTCATGCCATTCTTTATTTCTAACCCTATCTAAAAGTCAAGTTACAACCAAAGAAAGACCTTTAGATCAATCTTTGAGAATGTTAAGGCTAAGTATGCAATGGATATGATGACACATTTGGGTATTATTTGTCTTCCTCAACATAAGGAATCAGGAGAGAAATAAAAATGAGAGAGTCTTATTTGTGATAATCCTCACGAGCACCATAAGGTGATAGTAAGTTGAGAGAGATAAAAATGAGAGAGTCTTATTAGTGAAAACCCTTACGGGCACTGCAAGACAATTGTGAGTTAAGAGAAATGGAAATGAGAAAGTCTTATAGAGTCTTATTGGTGAAAAGTCTCATGTGTATTGTAAGGCAATGACGAGATAAGGAAAATTAAAGTGAGAGAGTCTTATTGGTGAAAACCTTCACGGACATCGTAAGACAACTGTGAGTTAAGAAAAATAAAAATGAGAGCCTTATTGGTGAAAATCCTCATGGGCACCATAGAGCAATGGTGAGCTGAGGAAAATGAAAATGAGAAAGTCTTGTTGGTGAAACCCCCCACAGACATCGTAAGGCAATTATGAGTTGAGAGGAATGAAAATGAGAGAGTCTTATTGGTGAAAACCTTATGGGCACTGTAAGTCGAAGGTTAATTAAGAGAAATAAAATTTGAAAGACTTATTGGTGAAAACCCTTCAAGGTGTCACTAGCTGAATGAGGTCTATAAGTGTAATTGATCTAAAGAAGAGACTCAGTTTCAGGGTCATTAACTAAACAACAATTGGTGGAAAGTTTGGATTAAAAAATCAGGCAACTTAATCCAAAAATGCATGCCATAATCATTAGAATTGATTGTCATTTTTAGATAAATTTATCTTTTCTTTATTTTCAAAAAGGGGCAAACAATGTCTTTTCTTTCTTCTCTATATTTTTATTTTTGTCCTTTTGAGTCAGTCATTCGAACAGAAAATCATTTTTCTCATGTCATTGAGTCAAGTCCATGTCAAAACAAGTGAGAAAGGATTTCAAAACTTTCTACCAACTTCTTCAATTGCAGAAAGCAAGACAAAAGGTCAGTAAATAAAAGAAACATGATTGTAAGTTGAACAAGACAAGAAAAAAGTGTTGTTAGAAAACAAGTATGGGAATTAAGAAAATACCAAGGTTCAAAGAATTTGTCAGAGAAACAACAACATGGAGATACTATATTTGCTTCTGAGTCACTTTTAATAATCTAACTTTGGGTCAATGGCACAACAAGTTGATGGCATATGCCATTAGTTGAAAACAAAATATGGGACAACTTCAAGAGTAATCACCTAAAAAGTCAAAGCCGTAAGCCAACCATCTTATTTTAAACTCACAATCTTTCTTTGTATGAAATAGGAACACTTGATACCTTCAAATCAAAGGCTTCAAGGTGCAAATATCTAGAAGTACGATTCCTTATTTCTAAAAATGCAAGAGGCAGTGCTATTGTATAGGTTTGGTAATCAGAATTATGGTAAAACTCATCATCTTGTACCCCTAAGAGACACACTCTATAATTTGGGCCCTTCATGTCTTATGGCTAGGAGGTGCACTCCATAATATGAGCTGTTTATCCTAAAAGATAGACTTTTAGTAAGAATCTTTCACTTTTACTCTTATAATTCAATTTTATCCTTAAAAGGTGTATTTGTTGATTATAATCTTGATTTATCTTTTCATTATGCAATTTTCAAGTAGTTGTGATTGGATTTGAAACCCTCAAAAGCTTTTTGATGATAAACTAGGACAAAAAGAAAATTTAATTCCTATTATTTGGAACTTCACTTTAGGACTCTCTAAGAAAATGAGACCTTATTTTTCTGGAAAATGGAATCTTTCTTTATAATAATCATTGTATAGGATAATTTTTGTTTTAGTTTTGATTTTGATTGCAGGAGCTTGTCTGTAGAAAAGGGTGAGGAAATTGCAAATTGGGAGCCTACTCGAAGAACAAGGTGATAGAATTTCAAGTCGGGAGCCCACCAAAGAATATGGTGATGAAATTGAAAGTTAGGACCCCTCCTGGAGAACAGGGTGGGGAAATTGCAAGTCAAGATCTCGCTTGGAGAATAGGGTATAAAATTGTAAGTCAGGAGCCCGCCCATAGAATAGGGTGATAAATTTTATGTAGGGAGCCTGCTCGGAGAACAAGGTGGTGAAATTGAAAGTTAGGAGCCTTTTTGTTGAACAGGGTGAAGAAATTACAAGTCTAGAGCTTTCTTGGAGAATAGGGTGATAAAATTACAAGTCGAGAGCCCACTCAGAGAACAGGGTGAAGGAAATTGAAAGTCAGGAGCATGCCTAGAGAACAAGGTGATAAAATTGCAAGTCAGGAGCCCACCCAAAGAGCAGGGTGATGAAATTATGAGTAGGGATCCCGCCTGAAGAATAGGGTGATGACATCAAAAGTCAATAATGTGAAGAAATTACAAGTCGGGAGCCCAATCAAAGAGCAGAATGATAAAATTGAAAGTCAGGAGCCTGGCTAGAGAACAGGGTGAAAATTCTAAATGTCAAAAAGGTGAAGAAATTGTAAATCAGGATCCCATTTGAAGAACAGGGTAAAGAAATCAAAAGTCAACAAGGTGAAAAAATTGCTAGTCAAGAGCTTGCCTGGAGAATAGGGTGAATCTTTTTAACTTTAAGTTCAAAGTTCAGAAGTACCACATGAAGATTATGGTCAATGTTTAAGTTTACATCCAACAACAAATTTGGCATGAAGAAAGGATTCAGTTTCAAGTTCAACCCAAACACTTAAAGAAACATTGAAGACTTAAAAAAAGAATCAAGAGATGCTGCACTAATTTTATTTATCTTTTTAACTTATAATTTTCATTTTTCATGTAATGACAAAGACATGGATCAGAACCTCGATGGGACATCACTCGACTCTCCAACTCAGTATAGTCTCTGTAATTTTCAGACTAGAGCCATATATGACTTGATCCCCGTATAACCTGGGATAGGTAGGATGCCCAAAATCAAGACTCGATTACCCTCTGTCCTTCTGTTTCTTTCTTTTGAATTATTATCAGGTCAAAATTTTTTCACATTGTCTACTTCTTTATCTGCAAACACTTTGTGTTCATAAAGAAAGAAGGGTATAATGTAGACACATAATTTAGTCCCTCCAAAAGTCAATTTTATCTATTTTACCTCACCTTACCATACATCCAACCCTATTTAATAACTTTTCCACAAAAATACAAAAAATAACTAATTCTCAACAAAATAACAATCGCCTTAATTAAATGTGAACACCTCACCCCTACCCATGTACCCCTACCTCACCCCTATCATGATTTTCCCTTACCATAACTAACCCAATAACGGAGTACACAGATACTATATAGAATAGAGGGGGATTTTTCACTAGACTCACTCACAATTCACTCACACACTTATACATAATAAACCACTAAGACACGCATACATGCACTCACAGAACTGACTAAAAAATTCATATATACACTCACACACCTCACTGGACTACCCAAAAACTCCTCCATTTATATACAACGCATGAAATATATACATAATACCCATTAACAACACAAAAAATTCCCACACAAAATCACTCCAGAAACCAGTAGAAATACAGATTAAGTGAGAGAGAGAGAAGAAAGAGTAAAAGAAAAAGAGTTAGTCAGAGAAAAATAGATAGAGTGATAAAAAGAGTGACAATAAAATAAAACATTGAGTAAAATAGAGTGAAAAATAGAAGAAAGCAATAGTTCAATCCACTCAAAGTTTTCAGCAAAATTTCTCTGGAAACACCATCTTAACCTACGACCAAACGACCCCTATTATCGATTCTAGTGAAAACCCTCAGAAATTGCTATAGCTCAAGTGATAGAAGCACTAAATCAACTCCATAATCTTCCAATCTCATGAACCACTGAGCATCAACATTATTTCGGCCTTTGTTTGTGGTGAAATACCATAGATTTTGGCGAAAATATCAATTTGATTTATATTTTCTTTTGCAAAGTCGGTTAGAGTGATACAAAGTTAATATTAGGTTTTATCATTGTTGAGATTTAATTTAAGGTTTTCTGGTGGTGCTCGAATCAAGAAATTTAATTTCATCAAAATAAAATCAAAAATTAAGGTCTTACTCTATTCTCTCTCTTTTTTCGTTTCATTATTTATTATATTCGGTGCATTAAATTGCATATTGTATGTTGGTTTATCCTTGTTGGTGGTGAATAGTTGTTTGTGTTGATTCATTGTTGGTTCCCTTAGTTATGAATTGTGTGATAAGATGATATCTCGTTTAAGAATCAAAATTAGTTGTTTGGGGTAGGGTTTAAAAATTTATAATAGTGAATGTGGATTGTTTTTGATTCATTGTTAGTGGTTCAATTATGAAAAATATTGATATTGTTGAATGTGATAATATCATGCTAGGTCAAAATAGGTAGGCAAACGGTAGGCCGAGCACACAAAATTTAAAGCTTATGGATTGTTGAATGTTTGATATGGTAGGTAAAATGTTTTGTTTTATCATATTTGGATCAATTGTATTCATTGGACTCGTGATTCCCCAAGGTTATATGTATTGTTTTATACAGGAGATTCCCCGAGGGAGTATTACTCAAAGACGGTGCATGATTAAGGTCCGAAATATTGGAAGGAGTTTAGTCTAGGACTAGTTTAGAATGGGGTTTATATTTCCACATTTTTTTTATTTTTAGGACTGTATAATTTGGACTAGATATTATTTTGTTTTGAATTTTAGTATCGTTTGTCTATTATATGTGTTTTGATGGTCTATTCACCTCATCGTGTCATACTAGCCGATATAGTTCATAGAGTGACTGTGGTTGAATCACGGGGACGAGGGGTTCCTAACACCTTTCCCTTGGTCAAGAAAATTCCTTAACTAGAATTTCTATTCATGGATCAGTTTTAAAGAGTAAAAAACATTTTGAAAAACAATTTCCAAAGGTGACTTAGCACACCAGATTTATGTCAAGTGGCGACTCTGAGTTTTATTGTAAAAATACATTTTTTGACATAAATTTTTATTTGGCACTTTCATAATAAAATCCTTTTCAAACTTAAAATCAATCTTTTTTGGAAAAAAAGGGTGTGACAGCTATAATTTCACTGATTGAATCTTCATAGTTTAAATAAAATTATAGTTGCTTAACACTAGTACCTGTGTGATCAGTACTTGGCTTTCTTAAGGTGAATATATTACTTGGGTGGACCACGTGCACTTGCATGTGCACTTGGCCGTAAAAAGTATATGGGTTGCAAAACCCCCATGGGTTCTACCTAGTAGCTGCAATATCGGTGGTTGTATATAGAAATTCAGCGATGACTTTCACCATTCATCACTATCCCATCATCATCACTACATTACATTACATTGACATTTCTTGATATGGTTTGGTATTGTGTTAGTGTTTACTCTTTTATTCTATTACTGTAATAACACCATGTTTGTTATATTGTGTTTGACCATTCATTTCACTATATTGCAATATCTTATTTTATCTTATATTGGTTAGGAGGTTGAGGTATTACAAGATGTGGGGTATGATGGTGGCTTGATCAAAAGATAGAGGTGTAGAACCTTTTGGCAACATGAGATACACCTTATATATATACACTGTCCTTATTGCTATACCATAGTATTGGTTAATAATAATTGATTAAGCCTGTTATATCATGTTTATAAGTCTTTTTCATAAATGACTTCCCTTGTTGTTGAATATAAATGAATAGTGTTGATTCACCTGGATTAGTGTGCCTATCTTGTATTTGATATACCTGTTGTAATGACCCTTTCGATAATTTTCCATATTTTTGCTAAGTTTTTTCGTTAGATCTTTTCTATAGCCACCCAATTTATTTATGACCTGTTGTAACCGACAGTTTAATTATCAGGCAGTTTGTTTAGGGTTTAATGCCAATTCCTTGTTTTCAAGTTTTTGCTGGTTCAAAATGGCTTCTAGGAAAAAACTTTAGGAAAAAAACCTTGTATTCTACTTTTGACTATTCTAATAGCTCCAAAATGTCTATTTTAGGCTAGGTGGACTCTTGGTTCTGGTCTCGAGGAACCCAAGCTCATTTCAACCTATTATTTAACAAGTTAAGAAGATAAAATATGGGTTTGGGACCCACTTTAAGTTGAAACAACCTCGAATGGAAATTTTGACTGCACTATCGAGTCCAAAATGTCAAATTTAGAATGGTATCATATCCCATTTATGTATACCAAATTTTAGATGAATCTTAAGGGGTTGACAGTGACTTAACATATCTCAACTGTGCTGGTGCACTCACTAATAGCGAGCTAGGAGTCACAATCATGATACCCTTCGTAGGGTACCAAGTTCTATGATCGCGCCACCATTGTCGCAATACTGACTCCCTTAGCAGATGGAAGATGCCACAATTGCATAGGTCAGGTCACGATTGCAATACCCAATCACTTGTGAAAGGTATAAAAAGCCTCTTTTCATCATGTTCACCCATTTTTAAGGGTAATTACTCCTTGAGAATAAGAGAATATTAGGTTGTCTTTGGAAATACAATTTTCGTAAGTGGGACCCATGTAAATTTTTTGAGTAATTTTGGACCTGAAGTACAATAGCGCAATATGGGTATTATTGTTCTCGTCTTATAAGTAGATTGTGATTTTGATAGCATGGCATCTTACGAAAGCTTCTCAGAATGTAAAGTCGGTGATTTAGTGGATTTTTTGATTTTTCTTCGATGTCTAGGTATGCTAGGTTTTTCCCTCTTCTTAAATTGAGCTTGTTCATAATTTTTTATGATATTGTGTTAGATTGGGAATGGGCTCTAGGTGTTGGTGTGAGGAATTGCAAAAGTTGGGTTAGTTGGAACATTTAGGTTATTTAAAAACTATAAATTAGGCATAATTGGCTTAGTTGCTCATATTTTTGGTAAAACCTCTATCTTAGTGTTGATTATGGCTTAGTTGATATGTAAAAGGGAATTAGATTCCTTAGCTTAGTCTGAGGTAGAATTTTGTAGTTATAATTACAGGTGTTTGATCTTTTATGTTATGTTGTTATTCCGTCCATCTACTTATTTGTGTACAATAATGTTGGGATTCATTCAGGCTTGCTTCTGCCTTGGCTTATTTATGTTATCTTGAATTTTATCATTTTTATATTAAGATTTAGCTCAGTCGACTGATGATGCCTACAATAAACCAGTGGTTTTAGTTCTCACACTACACTTTTATACTTTTTTAGTGCAGATCTGAGTACTAGTTGCCGCCATTAATTCATCGATTATGTTGTGTTGGATTTTGGAGATAGGGTGAGCTCTTAGAGTCATAGTTTTCCATTTTCTTCTATCATATTTATGTTTACTCTTTTGCTTTAAGACAAATAGTATTGACTGTTTTAGAACTTGGGTTGTATTTTTATAGTAGCTCTTGTACTGGATCTACTAGGTTGTGGGATGATTGTCTATATTATTGGTTATTTCGTCTATTTTTATTGTTTTGCTTATTTATAAGTTGCAATTGTCTATTTTTGCCTCTTTTTGGGCATTTTCCACCAAGTTAGCCCATTGCGAATAGCTCTGGGCTATGGTTCTGCTTACCTATTGGTGGTGTTTGGTAGGTTCCATCATGACTGGTAAATTATGTTATGACGATAAATTGGTATCAGAGCCTAGGCTTTACTGGTATTGTTGGTACAAGAGCTAGTATTTTGTAGAGTCCCACAAATCAAAATAATGACGTCTATATCTTATCTTTAGGAGGCTATGGGACATTCTTAGGAGTTATTCACTTCTTTCATTCATTTTATGGGTAAGTGTTTGAGTTGCTTTCTAAAGAATTTGTTTGGTTTCACTCTTTGGCAGATGACTAGGACACATGCTAATGCTACATAAGGTGAGTTCTCGAGATCGAGTCTAGGGATCCTATCATTGTTAGTGGATGACCTAAAGTTCATGGACAACCTTAATATATGTCCTAAACTAGGGGATAGGATAGAGGGCTTTCACCAGACCCTTTTCTTACTCTTGAGCCAGAGGTTATTCCACCCTAGCGGGTGGTGGGATAGGGACCAGCCTAGGCTCCATTGGGATTTATTTCTTCTTTAGTTCTTAGGAATGCTTTGGTTCAACCCTTAGGGTTGGTTAGTAGTGCACCTTCTGATGGTGAGCATCTACAGATTAGAGTGGTGCTAAGGCAAGGGCTAGCCTATAGCTTTGGCTCCTAGAGTTGAGGTCCCTCTTGCACCGGTAGTTGCTTAGCCAGTTATTTCTTAGCTAGTAATTTCCCAACCTGCTATTTCTATTGAGGAATAGAAGATATTAGGAGGATTTTTGAGTTTTGCTTTGCTTAGGTTTTCTGGTGCACCGGGTGAGATTAGATATGAATGTCATATTATTTGTGATGATAGTCTCCGTAATTTAGGCCTAGTTGAGACTTATGGTGTGGACTACACTACATTTTAGTTGGACTTGGATACTTGACATTGGTGGAGAGGTTATCTTAATTTCAGGCCAGCTGGATCTTCTCCTTTGAGGGTTTAGTTCTCTGAGATCTTCTTTGAGAATTATATGCCTCACAACCTTATGAATCATTTGTGAGACCAGTTCTCAAGGTTGGAGAAAGGCTCCATGACAGTTAAAGAGTATAAGGAGTATTTTCACTAGTTGACTAGGCATAATACTTCTATTTTAGATACTGAGTATGAGAGGGTTTATTTCTTTATTTGTGGGTTAAGACTTCTCCTTTTTATGTTTACTCAGAGTTTGGTTGCTGTGGGTAGGTCTTTTACTGAGGTTTCTAATCTCGCTCAGGTAATGGAGGAGATGTATCATGAGGCCCAAGGCTTGGTATTTGGGTAGTTTTAGTGGGAGTCATATTAGCTCTTAGTTCAAAGGTAGTGGTTTTCATATTGGTACCCTCCACATCATTCGTATCAGTCTCATAGTCAGCCTTGTATACCTATTCAGGCAGCACTCCAGATTACTGATCGAGAACAGTCTTGTGCTAGTGATCGCCCAGGTCAGGGTAGTAGTCAGTGTTTGAGTGCTTTGTCTTCTGGTTATTCTAGTCATGGTGGTTACTTCAGATTAGTTAGATTTTCTAGTTCTTATTTAAGATAAGCGGCATGTTATAGTTGTAGGGTTTATGGTTATTATTCGCGAGAGTGACCTAGTCATGGGGCAATAATTACTTCAGCTCAGATTGTTCCCCCTATTAGAGCTGTTCATCCCTTAGTTAGAGGTGGTATGCATGGTTGTAGGGGTGGTTCCCAGGGTTCTCAAGGTGGTTCTCTGGTACTTAGGACATGATATCGGTTAGGAGCCTCACCAGGTGGCAGACGTGATTAGTTCTATATAGTACCTGCTAGACCCGAGGCTGAGTCTTTGCATACTACTATCCCATGTGCCATTTTTGTATACTGTTAATTGACCTTTGCTTTATTTGATTCAAAATTCACTTATTCTTATGTGTCTACTTATTTTGCTCTATGCTTAGAGTTATCTTGGGATTTTTTATCTGTGCCATTACATGTATATACTCTCATGGGTGATTTTTTAGTAGTGGATCAGGTGTTTAGATCTTGTGTTGCAACTATTAGATATATTGATATTCATGCTGATCTCATTATATTGGACATGGTTGATTTTGATGTGATTCTGGGCAAGTACTGGTTATCCTACTATCATGGATTATTTTGCCAAAATCGTTTCCTTAGTCGTACCCAGCATACCACCAATCTTATGGTAGAGAGTGGTTAGCCGCGAGCCGACGGAGATTATTTCTTACATGTGTTCTAAGAGACTTATCTTTTGTGGTTTTGAGTCTTACCTCGGTTATATTCTTGATGTAGTGTGGACAGTATAACGCTTGACTCTGTTCCTTTTGTCTATGATTTTTCTGATGTTTTCCCTATCAATCTGCTTGGTATACCTCCTGCCCTTGAGATTGAGTTTATTATTTACCTTAACCCCAGAACCCAACCTATTTCTATGGCACCTTACCATATGGCTCCTTCCAAGATTAAGGAACGGAGCTGAATTCTTAGCTTTAGGATCTTCTTGGTAAGGTTTTCACTAGACCGAGTGTGTCTCCTTGAGGAACTCCTCTATTGTTTGTGAAGAAGTAGGATAGCTCCATGCAGTTATATGTTGATTATAGGCTGCTTAATAAGGTGAACGTGAAGAACCGTTATCCTATGCCTCACATTGATAACTTGTTTGACCAGCTTCATGGTGTAATGGTTTCTCTTTGATTGATTTGAGGTCTGGTTACCATCAGTTGAGGATTTAGGATGAGGATATCCCGAATACACCCTTTAGGACCCGTTATGGTCATTATGAGTTCTTGGTGATGCCTTTTAGGTTGACTAATTCCCCAAATGCATTTATGGATTTGATTAATTAAGTGTTCAGACTTTATTTAGATTCTTTCTTGATTGTGTTCATCGATGGCATCCTTGTGTAATTGAGGAGTAGAGAGGAGCATGCACATCATTTGAGTATTGTACTCCATACTTTTAGAGATTATGTACTTTCTTCCAAATTCTCTAAGTGTGAGTTTTGGCTTGAGTCGGTGATATTCCTCGGGCATGTGGTGTGTAAGGATGGGATTATGGTAGACCCAACAAAGTTTGAGGCTATTGGTGATTGGGCTAGACCTATATCTCTGACTGAGGTTTATATATTTATTAGCTTGACTGGTTATCTTAGGTATTTTCGAGGGTTTTGCTACTATTTCAACATCTATGACTAGCTTGACTCAAAAAAGGTTCCTTTTTGATAGTTCGAGGAGTGTGAGTCAAGCTTTGGCAAGCTCTAGGAGTTTCTTACTTCAGGTCATATTTTGGCTCTTCCTATTGAGGGTGAGAGATTCACCATGTATTGCGATGTTTCTAGTGTTGGCTTGAGTTATGAATTTATGTTGTAGGGTCATGTTAATACTTATACTTTGAGGCAGCTTATGGTTCATGAGTGCTACTACACCACTAATGATTTGGAGTTGGTTAAGGTAGTTTTCGCGCTTAAGATTTAGACGCATTTTATGGTATGCATTGTGAGATTTTCACAAATCACCGCAGTGTTCAACATCTTATGACCCATATGGAGCTTAATGTTAGGTACAGTAGGGTTATATCTTCAAGACTATGATATCTCGATCCTATTTCAGTCAAGCAAGGCGTTGAGTCGGAAAGTAGTGAGCATGGGTATCTTGGCTTGTATTTTTTTTCTCAGCTGTTGTCGGCATGGGACTTTTATTCCTTAGCCAACTTGATGGTGCGATTTGATATTTCTTACCTTAGGATGATTCTCGGTGTTGTTAAGGCTAGATCCTCACTATTTGAGCAGATTTGGGATCATTAGTTTTAGGATAAGAGACTTCGCATCCTCCATGATCAGGTGTTGAGTGGTGAGTTCAAGAGATTTACCATAGATTCCGAGGGTGTATGAGATTTTATAGCCGTATTTGCATGATAAGGATTAATGGCTTAATTTAGTTGATTTTGCATGAGGCTCATAGCTCAAGATATTCCATTCATCCAGGTACAACCAAAATGTATAGAGATTTAAGACAACATTATTAGTAGAGTGGCACAAAGAGAGATGTGGTGGACTTTGTTAATCATTGTATGTGTTGTCAGCAGGTGAAGGCCAAGCATCAGCAACTTGGTGGATTTATTCAGAGATTGCCCTTTTCCGAGTGAAAATAAAAGTGAATCACCATGGACTTTGTTAGTGGTTTGCCTGGCACTTCCCATGGTTTCAATGGTATATGGGTCATTGCAGTTCGGTTGACTAAGTCTATATATTTCATTCCTATACAGATGTCCTTCAGTGCTAAGTGGTTAGCCAGATCTATGTGCACGAGATAGTCCGTTTGCATGGTGTTCCTGTATCTATCATTTCAAACTAGGGTTCTGTGTTTACTTTTAGCTTTTGGTGAGCTTTACAGCAGGACTTAGGTACTCAGGTGGATCTTTGTACAACCTTCTAATGTACCATGGAAACACGACATTTTCGATGCTTAAAACCTTGAAATTATGTCTGGACTTAGGTTGTTTTAGTAGATATGATGCACTTTGGTGTTTATTGCAGGTAAAATAGGTCTACAATGGTGTTGGGTGGAAAATGGAAGAAAAAGACCAGGAAAGACAAAGTCTGATCAAGATATGAGTTACCTCACGAGTCGTCAACACACCATACGACTCGTAGGATAACTCGTAAGCACAAAAGAACCCGAAGCCATACTGAGAATCTAAATATCGAGAAGATACGACTGGGGCATCCGAGTCATAATCTGAAGGTATGCGCCATGAAAAGGAATCATAAGCATAACAGAATCTAAATCAACCATCCAAAGTTGAAGTCTCAGAAGTATATGAGTCGGAATCCTGAGTACGATTTGTATTGGGAAACCGAAAGCAGAACAGTGTTCAGAGCTTGAAAAGGCAGAAGTCCTAAGTGGATATGAGTGAAGGCCAAGATTTGTATGCTCAAGGTATGACTCGTGAGATGAAGTTGTATGAAGATCAGAGAGTTAAAGACTTGGGAGATCAGACACTGGAATAGATACGAAAGGCACAGTACGACTCGTATGATGAGCATACGAGTGGATGAGCGAGTCATACCATATGCCGACATAACTTTACCTTTCCCGTTTTTATTAGGATTTCTGAGTATTTTGAGATACTATAAATATCCTAGGCTTCATCTTTTATTAAGTTACATTCTTTAACATCTTTTTATGTTCCAATATACTCTATTACATACTTTTCTTTGTTCTTGAGATTTTGGGTTTTTATTCAATAGTAGATTCTGGATTTTATTCTTCTCATTATTGGGCAACTAATTACATGATTTCTTTATTGATTATCATGGATTGTTGTATGAATATGATTGGCCAACTTTCCTGACTAGGGTTGTGGGAACCCTGGTGGATTAACTATGCAAGGGAAGTGGGAGATTCATCTATTCTAAAGTAAACTGCATGTATCTTAATCTTCTTCATCATAATTGACCTCAGAGCTACTGGAGAAGCTTGGGGATAGCTGATAGTCGTAAATATCCTCACAAGAGAGTTTATGATTAGGAAAAGGGGATTAAGACAATAATTTGAGATTCACTCCATCTTATTATTCTACAAGCTATCTAATCAACTCGAGACTCAAAAGTAAAAGTTAAACCAAAGTCATAGAAAAGGAGTGATAAGGCGATGCCCTGAGACTCACAAGCTAAAGGGTGAGATTTATCAAAGTGTTCAAAAGACTATTGATAATACATAGCTTGTTGACTTTACATGCAGAACAACAAAATAGGTGGATTAAACACGAGAAACTTACAGAGTTAAGATGCCAGGGGGAACACAATCCTAGTGTTCATCTTCTATTGCTTACAACTCAAAGTACTTAAGTTTGGTTACTACGTACTGATTACTTCCAAAATCCCCTATTTACTTTTCCACTCTGCTCATGAATTACATCAAGTTAAGAAACTATTCAGCATCTTCCCTATGGGTTCGACCCTAACCTAGTTGGTTACTATATTTGGCATCAACCGCAACATAATTCTTTAGGAGGTTAGTTCTGGGCGACATCAAATTTTAGCGCCGTTGCTGGGGAATAAAATGTAATTTGTTCATTGAATTTGGTGTTGTTCATATGTTTTATTTTCTATTTTTGATTTGGCATATACCGGTGTATGTCAAATAGGAGGAGAATAGGCAATACGTTACTCCCTTTTGATATAGAGCTAGAAAGAATTCTTCAAACACCATGAAGGATGGTAGAACAGGTTCGTGATGGTTTTCTGGATTGGGTTCAAGACCCTCATAATGTGCCTCCTAATCCACCACTGAATTATCCATAAAATATTGTTGATATATAGATGAAAAACTTATTAGCAGCAGTAGCTGAATAAGATAGAGTATAGGAAGAGCAGGCCCGAGATGAAGAGGCTAGGCTAGCTTAGAATGGAACTGCTAGCCAGGCTAAGACAAGTGCCTGCATAGAAAGGAAGGGTCCAAAAAGGTAGAGCTCCGATGATTTCTGCTTATCATCATCTTAAACCATATGATAAAGATGAAGACATGGGATATGTTAAAACTACTGAAACAGGATCCATCATTCCTCCGATATTACCCCCTAATGTTAAATTTGATATTACCAGTGCTATGATCAAATTGCTCAACCTGAAGGGTGCATGTTTGGAATCTTCGACTAATGATACAAACATGCATCTTGTTAATTTCATTGGGATTTGTTCATCATATACTATTATGAAGGTAGATCAGGATGCTTTGAGACTACGATTGTTTCTATTTTCATTAACTGAAGAAGTATTGCTATGGTTAGGGGAACTTCTAAGAGGCTCAATCACTACATGGAATGAGTTGCATGAACAATTTTTGGATAGATTTTTCCCTCCTGCAAAGGTGCTATAATTGAAAGATGAGATTTAAAAGTGCAGACAATTACTTACAGAATCCTTGTATGAAACATGGTTTAGATTCAAGAAGAAGTTGAGCATGGTACCTAATCATAGAATCAGAGGATCAAATTTGTTGGAAATCTTCTATAGATAATTGAATGACAGTTCGAGAGAAATGACAGATATGATTTTGAAAGGTGCATGCATACTTTTTTGATGTGATGCTGCGCAGGATATGTTGGATGGTATTTTGGTTGCAAATAGAGGTTTTCATAATAGAGATGCTTAGTATAGTGTTGGCACACATGCTATTAGAGTAGATAATGCGTATACAACGTCATGATTTGGTAGCACAATAGGTTGCGCAGCTTCGAATAAATATTGGGCTGCTTACAAAATAGTTCGCAATGATGAGTGCTGAGAAAGTGAATGTAGTTGAGGAATAGGGGTCTACTTCTAGAACTTTTGAGATCAAATATAAAGAGGAAGTACAGTATATTGATCGTAGTTTGGCAGATTTTTGAGCCCAATGGCAAGGGAATCAAGGTCATAACTATTTTATTGACAGATACAGAGATAGAAGTAGAGAGAGATGGTGATTGGTAGTGGAAGGATAACTACAAGGAGAAGAGTGACAAATACGTTCCACCAGGCAGCCATGATTCAAAATCTATAATAGAGGCAATGTTGTCGAAACTGGTCAAAGGGAAAAAAATTCAAGACAACTGTCTTATAGAGATCAAGGAAGAACTGTCAAGGCTGAATCAGAAAGTTGAGTTACATGCTATAGCAATTAAACAACTAGAACAACAATATGGTCAGATGTTGACTATATTAAACAAGAAACAACCTGGTACTCTTCCTAGTAACACGATTGTAAATACAAAGAATGATTGTCACTGCCATGCCATTACTCCTCAATGTGGTTAAAATACCATGGACCCACCTGTACCCACTGTTGATAAGCAAAAAAATGTTGATGATACTATTGATATGAAGAGTAGTAGCAAGCAAGACACATGAAAAGGTGACACTGAGACGCCTGTTCTGAAGCCTATTCTGAGACCTCGCCCTTTTTTCCTCAAAGGTGTAAAAAGAAACAAATAAAGGGTAAGCATCAGAATTTTTTGTCTATATTTAAGGAACTATCAGCCAACATCCCACTTGTAGAAGTATTAGAGCAAATACTACGATATGTAAAAGTCATGAAAGATCAATCACCAAGACGAGGTCAGTCAATTATGAGCTAGTTAATAATATTCATCATTGTATTGCTATAGCAACTAGATCTTTGGTAGAAAAGAAGGAGGATCCGGGTGCTTTCACTATACTTTGTACCATTAGATCTTTTGACTTCGCTCTTGCTCTATGTGATTTGGGGGCTAGTATAAACCTCATGACATTAGCTGTATTTAAGTAGTTGGGTTTGAGGGATCCTACTCCAACTACCATGAGCTAGTGTTTGTGGATTGGACTGTAAAAAAATCTAGTTAGTATTCTATATGATGTATTGGTTATGGTGGCCTCTTTCATATTTCCTACTGATTTTGTGATATTAGACTGTGAAGTGGATTTCCAATTCCCAATTATCTTGGGAACACCTTTATTGGCTATAGGAAGGACATTGATTGACTTGGAACTAGTGTATCTAATATTGAGACTCAATGCTGGGACATCCTATAAGATATAGACTTTGTCTATGATGTTGATTCTGTTACTCTTTGGGATGATGGTTCTGATACTTCTATTCATATTGAAGAAAGGTTGGGTGTTGAAGCGCTAGCAATAGTGATTATGAACTTTGATAGTAATGGTATTGAAGACTATGATGAGATGGTATGTGCATTTCATGATAGCGGTTCTTACACTTGTGTACCAAAGAATATTGATTTGTATATGAAGAATAGAGCCATTCCACATGCTTATTCATCTATTGAGAAACCATCCATCTTAGAGTTAAAGGCTCTCCTTTCCTATCTGTGTATGTATTTTTAGGAGCCAACAATACTTTGTCGATAATTATTACAGCTGACTTGGGTGAAACTAAAGTAGAAGCTTTTTTATAAGTGCTACAGATATTCAAGAAGGCCATTGGTTGGTCTATTGCAGATATTATTTGTATACCGCCTGGTATTTGTACTCATAAAATTCAACTTAAGTCAGATTGTATTTCAATTATAGAGCATTAAAGTTAACTCAATCCTTATATGCAAGAGGTGGTGAAGAAGGAGATAATCAAGTGGTTGGATGCTGGTGTAGTGTATCCTATTACTGATAGTAAGTGGGTAAGTCTGGTATAATGTGTTCCAAAGAAAGGCAGGATTACTGTTGTGCCTAATAAGAAGAATGAGCTAGTGCCAATAAGGCCAGTCACATGATCAAAAGTATGCATGGATTATAGACAATTGAATGCATGGACTCAAAAGGATCATTTTTTCATTCCCTTCATGGACTAGATGTAAGACAGGTTAGCGGGAAGAGGATGGTACTATTTTCTTGATGGGTATTTAGGTTACAACCAAATCACTATTTTACCTAAAGACCAAGATAAAACAACCTTCACTTGTCCTTATGGGACCTTTGCATTAAGACTATGCCATTCGGGTTATGTAATGCTCTAACCACATTTTAGAGATGTATGATGTCAATATTTTCTAACACGGTAGATGACTCCATCAAAGTGTTTATGGATGATTTTTTAGTCACTGGTCATTCTTGTGATGATTGCTTAGTTCACTTGGCGAATGCTTTTAGATGGTGTGAAGAATGCAACTTGGTACTTAATTGAAAAAGTGCCATTTGTAGTAAAAAAAGGTATAGTTCTTGGATACAGAATTTCAAAAAGGGGTATAAAGGTAAATAAAACAAAGATTGAAGAGATTGAGAAATTACCCCCATCAATTTTTGTAAAAGGCATTTGTAGCTTTTTGGGTTATGTGGGGTTTATAGGCGGTTCATCAAGGATTTTTCTAAGATTGCCAACCCTCCTTGAGAAAGAGGTGAAATTTGAGTTTACAAAAGCATGCCTAAAGGCTTTTGAGTATCTGAAAGAGAAGTTGATGACTGCTCCTATCATTATATCTCCTGACCGGTGCTTGCTATTTGAGATTATGTATGACACATGTGGTTTGGCCTTGGGAGATATACTTGGTTAACAAAAGTAAAAGATCCTTCATCCCATATACTATGCTAGCAAGGCACTAAATCCTGCTCAAAAGAACTACCGTGATGAAAACAAGAGTCATTGGTAGTGGATTTTGCCTTTGTGAAGTTTAGGTCTTATTTGATTGGGACAAAGGTGAGTGTGCACACTGATCATGCAACATTGCTGTATTTAATAGTGAAGAAGGATGCAAAGCCTAGACTAATTAGATGGGTGCCATTGCCGCAAGAATTTGATTTCAAGTTCAAGGATAAAAAAAGAACTAAGAATCAAGTTGCATATCATTTTTCTAAACTTGAGGAGGAATCTATGTAGAATATTGAATATGGTATTGAGATTGATGAAAGTTTTCCAGATGAGAAGATATTAGTAGCTTCCCAAGATCTAATTCCATGGTTTGCAGGTATGCAAATTATCTAGCAAGTGATCTAATCACAAAAGATTTTTCCTTTCAGCAGAGAAAGAAGTTTATGTATGAGGTAAGAATTTTTTTTTGGGATGAGCCTTATTTATTTAGAATTTGTGTGGATGGGATTATTCATAGATGCATACCTGAGGTAGAGATAATGAGTTTACTTGAGGCTTTTCATTTTTCTCCAGTTAGGGGTCATCATGCAGGAACACGCAAAGCCCACAAAGTCTTGCAATATGGGTATTATTGTCCAACAATCTACAAAGATGCACATGATTTTGCTTCTGCTTATAATCATTGTCAACGTTAAGGTAATATCTCTAGATGCCATGAACTTCCTATGACTCCTATCTTAAAATAGGAATTATTTGATGTATGGGGTATAAACCTCATGGGTCCTTTTGTGAGTTCATTTGGCATGAAGAATATACTTGTGGCTGTGGATTATGTTTCTGAATGGGTGGAAGCAATTGAGCTTCCAAATAATGAGGCAAGTAGTGTCACTGCATTCACAAAAAGGCATGATAACGCTTAAATTACACTCTTGAATGGGTGTACGCGATCGTTGTCAATATAAAACCCAACTAGGTTAGGGTTAAATCCCACAGGGAATAAGGTGTGAACTCAAGTTGTTTACGATTTAATTCACTGGTAGTTTACTGTTTCCTGAAATTGGGTTTAAGTTTTGTAGATAATTGATTATTACTTTGAATTTGATGTTTGTAACCAATATTTTATGGAATAACCAGGATTATGTTCACTAGGGCTTACAGTACATGAAAGATGCTAAAATTTACTCAAGACTCTTACGGTGGTTAGGATCACATCGATAAATGTCTATCGACCTATTCAAGTGTCTAATTTCCTAATCCTCTCGGACTTAGGGAATTGCTATGCACTGTCCATATTTTACGTTAGGTTAATCAACCTTGTTACAGCGCTGATTATTAAACGAAGCCTTTCTGAGTCCCTGTTGATAATTCATTTTCTACTGTTTATGATTTATTTCTCAAGCAAACCAAAGTAGGTACGCCTACTATTTGCAACCAACAGACGTAAATTATAATCTTAGAATTAACAAGAAATCGTAACACCTATTAAATCTTGAGTATTTAACACCTTATCATGACCTAACCCTATATTCCATTATCCAGATTATAGGTGTTTAGCCACTCATGATGCAAGAAACAAGTATGCAAATTAAATTCATAACTAAAAGGATTAACTTACAATGATAAAGAAAATCAAAAGTATACTTTGAATTGAATCACAGGGAAAAGCTTCAAAATATTGGTCTTAGAGAGAGACAGAAAAAAATCGTATCTTCTATCTTGTGGGATATGTCAATTGGTCCCAGAAAATCCTAAAACAAAGCTTTTAAATAGTTAACCCTAAATAAGGAAATACAACTAAAGTTTCAGATTTTCCTCGAAATAGATGACAGTGACCGTGATGTCTTATCAGGAGTTTGACGGCCTATCACGGACTTCGTCAGATTCTTTTTAAGTTTGGATTTTTCTGTCTCAGGCTGATGGCGAAAATGATATCCTATCAGGAGTCTGATGCTGCATCAAGGATCTTGTCAGATTCTCTTTCTTTTTGAGAATTTTTGCCTAAGGTTGACGGTGATCCTGACGCCTTATCACAACTCTAATGCCTTATCACGACATGCCGTCACAACGTTACAACAAATTTCATTCTCTGGTTAAGGCTGATGACATCCCTGGCGGCTTATCATACTTTTGATGTCTTATCACCAGATATCGTTATAGTATTCAATTCATTCCAACTCTCTGGTTAAGTTTGACGACAACTGTGATAGCCTATCATGGGTCTGACGACTTATCACAGATGTCGTTAGCCATACTTACCTTCAACTTTCTCCAGATTTCAATTTCTTTTCATCCATTCTTGTTGCTTCTCTACTCTATCAGCTTATACTGTAAAATCAACATAAACACATCAAAAAAAAATGACAAAAATTGCTTAAGACCTCGCAATTATTCTAGGTTAAAGGACTTAAATGTGTTAGCAATTGCTCACATATCAAAACCATCTACTTAAAACAATTGCTTGTCCTCAAGCAACTTAATCCAACTAAGAGAACACATAGCACATTTAACAACCAATTTTCCATTTAAGCTCAATACAAAGTTATTCCTCCAATGCCAAACCAACTAATACCAACTGTGCATATCATTGAAAAAAATACTGTAACACAAAGGACTCAAGCTACGTCATCAATCTTAGCCTCAAAAACCATTCACATACCAATGCCACAATATCTAAATAAGCGAGTAGCTAGCAATGATACCAGTGTGCCCTCACAATAAAAAAATCCCCCTTTTTTCATATAAGGAATCCAAAAATGGAAAAGTGGGGGTCACCAAAAGACTCTCACTCTCAAAAGGAAGTTCCAGTCAGTGTATGCCAAATGCCATAGGCCTGCCCTTATTTTCATTACCAAGATCTTCAGATAGGCCAGCTAGAATCACTATAGGACTTCTTTTAGGATTATAATATGGTTTGGAGCTAGTTTGATATTTAAGGTCATTTAGAGTGGCTATGCCTCCTTGACACTACACTACTTTCTTGGGGCTCACTTATTATCCTCTTTCTCTTCTCCTCTTCTCTTGATCATCCATATTTAAGTTGGGTGTTACTCGTCTCCCCTTTCTTATTATATATATATATATATATATTTAGCACCTAGCTTTTATTCTTTCTTCTTTATTCCACCCTCCTTCATACTCACCTACACCATGCACCCCTATGATTGCCACCCTCAACTTAGGCTGTTTGGTTAGGTTAAGGTGCTCAGTGTAAAAGGAAGGCTAGGGACAAATAGGTTCATTGTGGTATAAATAGGAAGGTGAAAGGTGTCATACAAACGAAATGGTTGATTTAGGCTCAACACAGGGATCAAGGGGTGTTATGCACACAGGGATGGCTATTTAGGCTAAAAGTAGGTTAATCAACAATGACCTATGATCTTGTCCTAAATTCTATACTATGATCATGGCAAGACTAACCAGGCAGGTTCTAGATTTAGCATACAGAGGGAAACAAGTAGTAGCTCACACACACCTGACACACAAGTATATCATAGACCACAACTTATCTAGTTCATGCAATTATTCAACAATGATCATCAAACAGCTATAACTAATACCACAACAAGATTCACAATGGTCACAAGTAAATGTAATCCACATAATTTATCAAATAAGACATTGGAGGGGTGTTTGAAAGTCAATCAAAACCATGTCAGCTGCTTTTTGTGCTTGTATTTCTCCTAGTTACCACAACTACGTTACAACAACAGACTACTCTACACCCTCAACTTAAAATCAAAGAAAAGCTAAATTAAGGGTTAGAGTATACTTGAACTAGATCGATCTTAGAGATCATGGGTTGCCCCCTATGCATTGCCTGATTTAGCGTCGCGACACGGCTCAGGTATCTCGATTACTTCAGACTTCATCAAGACAGATAATGGTGATGATTTTCACTAATTCCTTTGGACCAATAAAAAGCATGACCCGTTTCCCATTTACCTTAAAGGTACTACCATCTTTGTTTTCAAGTTCTACTACTCCCGATGAGTGAACTTGACTAACCTTGAAAGAGCCTGACCACTTAGATTTCAGCTTGCCTAGAAACAATTTGAGTCTAGAATTAAACAGAAGTATCAAGTCCCTTTTTTTAAATTCTCGTTTCTATTTTCCAATCATGGTACTTTTTTATCTTTTCTTTATACAGATCTACTCGTTCATATACCCTAAGATGGAATTCATCCATCTCATTCAATTATCCTAGTCTCATCTCTGCTGCTTCCTTCCAATTCAAATTCAACCTTTTTAGCGCCCATAAAGCCTTGTGTTCCAGCTCTATTGGCAAGTGGGAAGCTTTTCCATAGACCAGCTAAAATGGTGACATGCCAATAGGTGTCTTGAAAGTAATCCAGTAAGCCCACAATGCATCATCAAGCTTTCAAGACCAGTCTTTCCGTCTAGCATTCACCGTTTTGTCTAGGATGGCTTTAACTTCAGGATTTGACACTTTCACTTGCCCATTGGTTTATGGGTGGTATGGGGTAGCCACTTTGTGTTGTTTCTCTCCATATTTTGCCAAAGCTGCTCTAAACAATTTGTTGCAAAAATGAGATACTCCATCATTTGTGATAGTACGTGGTACTCCAAAGCGAGATAAGATGTTATTTTTGAGAAAAGAAATAGCCTTTTTTCCTTCGTTATCAGTCAAGGCCACAGCTTCGACCCACTTAGAGACATACTCAACAACAACCAAAATATACTTCATCCCATCTGAGCTTACAAACGGACCCATAAAATCAATGCCCCAGACATCAAACAACTCCACTTCAAGCATCTTAGTCAAGGGCATCTCATGTCTTTTAGAGATTGACCCCTTCCTCTGACATTGGTCACATTTCAGCATAAACTTGTGGGTATCCTTAAATAATGTTGGCCAATAATAGCCACTCTACAATACCTTTCTGCCCGTTCGGTCACCTGCGTGGTGTCCCCTAACTGGGGAGGCATGACATGCTTCTAATATGCATAATACATCTACTTCCATTACACATCTTCGTATGATTTTATCTGCGCATCGCCAAAAAAGGTAAGGCTCATCCTAGAAGTAATGTGTCTCATTATGCAAGAATTTCTTCCTTTAGTGGAAAGAATGATTTTTTGGGATGACCTAACTCACAACGTAGTTTGCATAATTCGCGTGCTAAGGCAATTTTTCCACAGCAACCGCCAGGATCTCCTCATTAGGAAATGCATCATTTATCTTTGTTTCACCACTGGCTTCCTGTTCACCTTGTATTCTAGATAGATAATCCGCAACCTAGTTTTCACAACCTTTCCGATCTTTGACCTCGAAATCAAATTCTTAAAGCAGCAACACCATCCAACAAGCCTTAGTTTGCATTCTTTTTAGCCATCAAATACCTCAAGGCAGCATGGTTAGGGTGGACCACTACTTTGTTCCCAAGCATATAAGCTCTAAATTTCTCGAAAGCATATACCACAGCTAGAAGTTCCTGTTCAGTGACGGTGTAATTCTTTTGCGCTCCATTCAGTACTTTGCTAGTGTAATATATTAGATGAAACAGTTTGTCCCTCTTTTGTCCCAATACAGCTCCCAGGGCAACACCACTTGCATCACACATTATCTCAAATAGTTTGTCTCAGTCAGGTGCAATAACAGTAGGTGCTTCAGCTAACTTCTTTTTAAGGCACTCAAATGCCTTCAACCACTTGTCATCAAAGAAAAATTTCACTTCCTTCTCAAAAAGCTTACAAAGTAGATTTGAAACCTTAGAGAAGTCTTTTATGAATCTCCAATAAAAACATGCATGACCAAGAAAACTATGCACTCTCTTCACTGAAATGGGAGGTGGTAGTTTCTCGATAACTTCCATTTTTGCTCAATCAAATTCTATCCCTTTCTTGGAAATTTTATGGCCAAGAACGATGCCCTCTTTTACCATGAAATGATATTTTTCCCAGTTAAGCACTAGGTTAAATACAACACATCATTGTAAGGCCATATTCAGATTTTCCAAACACATTTTAAATAAATCACCCACCACAGAGAAATCATCCATGAATACCTCTATGGTGTCTTCCACTATGTCAGAGAAGATAGACATCATGCATCGTTAAAAAGTGGCAAGTGCATTGCATAGCCCAAATGGTATCCTCTTAAATGGAAAGGTACTATATGGGCATGTGAATGTTATCTTCTTCTAATCTTTAGGAGCAATACAGATTTAGTTATATCCAGAATAACCATCCAAGAAGTAATACCACCCCATACTGTCTAATCAGTAAAGCATTTGGTCCATAAAAGGCATTGGGAAGTGGTCTTTCAGAGTCCGAGAGTTTAACTTGCAGCAGTCCGTGCAAACTCTCCACCTAGTTACTGGCCTGAGTGGAATGAACTCATTCTTTTCATTAGCAACCACCGTCATACCCCCTTTTTTAGATACGCATTAAACTGGGCTCACCCACTTGCTATCAAAAATAGGGTAAATCACTCCTACATCTAACAATTTAATAATCTCCTTCTTAACCACCTCTTGCATTGGTGGGTTAAGACAGCACTGATGTTCTATGGTTGGAATACAATCTTTCTTAAGTTGAATTTTATCCGTGCAGATACTCGGGGGAATTACAATAATATCTGCGATGGTCCACCCTATTGCTCTTTTGTGCTTCTGAAGTACTGAAATAAGTGCATTCACCTGTTGTTCTCCCAAATCAACTGCAATAATAACAAGTAACGTGTTCCCTTTACCTAGAAACACATACCATAAATGCCCAGGCAGCTCCTTCAACTCCAATACTTGAGGCTCTTCAATAGATGTCTTGGATGGTGGCGTTGGTCGATTAGCCAAATCAAGGTACAACTTTTTAGGAGCATAAGGATATGAACCCATACCTGTCAAGGCACCAACTATCTCTTAGTACTCCCCATTCCCTTCAATATCATAATTCATTATGACCACATCCAAAGGTTTGATAATAAGTTTCTCTGTGATGGGCACGTCTTGTTTGTCCTCAAAATACACATAAACTACTGAGAAACCACTCATCTACTTATGCTATTTTACTAATTTGGCCACATCAAACTATGCTACTTCATCATATATCCTGAATAAGAGCTTATTTACTCTCAAATCAATTAACACACTTCTGGTTGTGAGGAAAGGTAGACCCAATATTATGGGCACCTCAAAGTCCACCTCGTAGTCCAGAATGATGAAGTCTGTAGAGAATATGAAATTGGAAACCTTTACCAACACATCATGAAGAATGCCGACAGGTCGCTTTACTGACCTATCTGCCATCACCAGTATTATGTTAGTGGGTATGGGATTCCCCAAACCCAACTTTATATAAATATACAATGGCATCAAATTAACGTTTTCTCACATATCTCATAGTGACTTGGTCAATTCCATAGTTCCAATTGTCCAGGGAATAGTGATTGCACCTGGGTGTGGCTTTTTCTATATTAAGGTCCTTATAGAAATAACACTACAAACATGGAGATCTACCTTCAATTCTCAGCTCACCACTCGTTTCTTTGTCATAAGGTCCTTCATGAATTTTGCATATCCTGGCATTTGCTCAACTACCTCAATCAAAGGCACATTTATTGTCAATTGCTTGAGCATTGTCTTAAATTTGTTGAATTTGGCATCATCAGCCTTTTTTCTCAATCGTTGAGGAAAAAGAGGTGGTGGTCTTGGGATAGTTTTCAACACCACTGACTCTTCCTTCTCCCTCACATTCTCTGAAGCATCAACAGAGCTATTCAGGTTCTTAGACTCTCCTGGATTGCTTTCTTCTGGTTTATCCACAACTACCTCATTATTTGTAGATTTGCCAACAGAAGGGCCAGGTAAGATCTTACCAATCCTGGTGGTAATAGCCATACATGAGCCATTATTTTGAAAATTTTGAGTCGTTTCACTAGATACACAATTACTTCTTTGGTTCAGCGCTGCAGAAAGTTAGCTCATCTGCTGCTCCAACTGCTTGATAGAAGTTGAGTCTGAACTAACCAACTGACTCAGAGTAGAAAATTCACTCTTCATAGTATTTACCCCTGAGTTGGTAGCCTCAACTCCCTGCAATAGTTTTCCACCAAGTCCTCCATAGATATCTTTCAAGAGCTAGTTGCAGTAGCTTCCCAATTTCTAGAAAGAACATATAACCTACTTTTTTTTATTTCTGCTTTTCCAGTTCCCTTGCTCCCTATCTCTGTAACCAGGCTTGTCATAAATGTTCCAACCTTGATTCCCTTGGCTATTGCCACGGAAACCCCCTGATTATTAATATAATTAGCCTCTTCTTTAGGCTCAGCATCAACATGGTCCTGAGAAGTCACAACCTTTACTTTTCCAGTCTTCCCTGATAATAAGTACTTGGTGAGCAAGTCTATCTGAGTCTTTAGATGGGCCATATCTTGATCCCGCTTCTCATCTCCTCTGCATTGTTCAACAGTCATTCTAACATAAATAGTGGGGGTTGCCACAACAGAATCCCTGGTGTACAAAGACCGAATCCATTTGGTCATCCTATTTAGCATATCTGAGGCATCTTAAAAAATAGATCAACAAATGAACCACCAACGACGTTATCTATAATCGGCTTTGTTATAGAGTTAAGAGCCCTGTATAAAGTCTCCATCAAATGTATGTCCGTTATGTTGTGGTTCAAAAACTGTGTGAGCTTCTTCTTGAACCTCTCCCAAGTTTTATGCAAGGCCTCAGTCGGGAGCTATCTAAAGTTGCTGATCTCATCCCTCAACTTTACCCTCCTAGAAGATGGAAAGAACCTTTCTAGGAAAGCTTCTTTCAACTACCCCCAGTTATTTATAAAATCAAGCGTCATCACATTCAGCAACAATATTGCCTCTCCAGACAGAGACAACGAAAATAGCCTCAACCGAATAGCATTCTGTCTCACTCCTGGGTTATCAAAAGATTTGTAAATGGTGACAAAATTTACCAGATATAGGGTAGGCTTATCCCTAGGAAGGCCTACAAATAGCCCTTTCAAGTTTAGGAGTTGGATCATCGAGCTTTTAATATTGAACTTTGATCCAGGTGTGAATGGTGAAGGAATAATGGTACCCGTTGTACCTTCTCTATCCATACCGTCATCATCATTATCAAACTCATACTGCAATGGCTGTTCTGCCATTCCTTGTTATGCATTGGAGTTTCGGATTGAGCTGTGCTTGGCGTACACTATTAAGATCCTTCAAATATATAAAAATAATAAAAAATGTAAATCTAGAAAATGTAACTAACAATAAATTAGCATACGGAAACTTTCAGTTTACAACCGTATTCCCCGGCAATGGTACCATTTTTGATAACGCTCAAATTACACTCTTGAATGGGTGTACGCAGTTATTGTCAATATAAAACCCAACTAGGTTGGGGTCGAATCCCATAGGGAATAAAGTGTGAACTCAAGTTGTTTACGATTTAATTCACTGGTAGTTTACTGTTTCCTAAAATGGGGTTTAAGTTTTGCAGATAATTGATAGTCACTTTGAATTTGATGTTTGCAACCAAGATTTTATGAAATAACCAGGATTATGTTCACTAGGGCTTACGGTACATGACAGATGCTAAAATTTACTCAAGACTCTCATGGTGGTTAGGATCACAAGCTATCTTTATTGATGATATGCTCAAATGTCTCTCGACCTATTTAAGCGTCTAATTTTCTAATACTCTCAAACTTAGAGAATCGCTATGCACTGTCCAGATTTTACCTCAAGTTAATCAACCTTGTTACAGCACTGATTATTAAACAAAGCATTTTTGAGTCCCTGCTGATAATTCACTTTCTATTGTTTATGATTTCTTTCTTAAGCAGACCAAAGTAGGTACGCCTACTGTTTCCAACCAACAGGCATAAATTATAATCTTAGAATTACCAGGAAATCCTAACACCTATTAAATCTTGAGTATTTAACACCTTATCATGACCTAACCCTAGATCCCATGATCCAGGTTACAGGTGTTTATCCACTCATGATGCAAGAAACAAGTATGCAAATTGAATTTATAACTGAAAGGATTAAATTACAATGATTAAAAAAATTAAAAGTATACTTTGAATTGAATCACAAGGCAAAGATCCAAAATATTGGTCTTAAAGAGAGAGAGAGAGAAAAAAAATTGTATCTTCTATCTTGTGGGATATGTCAATTGGTCCTAGGAAACCCTAAAACAAAGCTTTTAAATAGTTAACCTTAAATAAGGAAATAAAACTGAAGTTACAAATTTTCCTCGAAATAGATGACGGCGACGGTGACGGCCTATCAAGAGTTTGATGGCCTATTATAGACTTCATCAGATTCTCTTTAAGTTTGGCTTTTGCTGTCTCAGGATGACAGCGACAATGACGTCCTATCAGGAGTCTGACGGCGCGTCATGGATGTCGTCAACTCCTCTTCTATTTTGAGAATTTCTGCCTAAGGGTGATAGTGATCCTGATGCCTTATCACAACTATGATGTCTTATCACGACATGCCGTCTCAATATTACAACAAATCTCATTCTCTGGTTATGGCTGACGACATCCCTGACGGGTTATCACACTTTTGATGTCTTATCACCAGATATTGTCATAGTATTCAATTCATGCCAACTCTCTGGTTACATTTGACGACAACTGTGATAGCCTATCATGGGTCTGACAACTTATCACAGATGTCATCAACCATACTTCTCTTTATCTTTCTCTAGATTTCAATTTGTTTGTCTCCATTCTTGTTGGTTCTCTACTCCATCAGCTTATACTATAAAATCAACATAAACACATTAAAAAAATGAAAAAAGTTGCTTAAGACCTCGCAGTTATTCTAGGTTAAAGGCCTTAAATGTGTTAGCAATTGCTCACACATCAAGGCATATCTTTTCTAGATTTGACATGGCACGTGCTATCATTACTGACAGTGGGTCATATTTTTGTTATAGTCTATTCAAGAGTTTGCTTGAGAAGTATGGAGTGAAATACAAGGTGGCAATACCTTATATCTACAGACTAGTGGACAAGTTGATGTGTCCAACAGGGAAACTAATTCCATCTTGGCTAAGACAATAAATGCCAATAGGATTGATTGGTCATGAAATCTAGATGATGCATTATAGGCTTACCAAACAACATTTAAGACCCCAATTGGTGCTTCACCTTATCAACTAGTATATGAAAAGGCTTGTCACTTGCCGATTGAACTTGAACATAAAGCACTGTGGGATTTGAAGAAGCTGAATTTTGAGTGGCAAGATGCATCCAAGTCAAGGATGAATAGTATGAATCAGTTGGATGAATCCCGACTCTGGGCTAGTGAAATTTCTACACTTTACAAGGAAAAGATAAAGATGCATCATGATTGCAAAATTGAGAAAAGAATCTTCGCAAAACGTAACTAGGTATTGCTCTATAATTTAAGACATCGATTGTTTCTAGGTAAGTTGAAGTCTAGATGGTATGGTCCCTTTACTATTATAAAAGTGTTTCCATATGGTTCAATGAAATTGAAGTGGGATGGTGAATCCCCGTTCAAGGTGAAAGGGCAAAGAGTCAATAACTATATGGTTAACACTAAAGAAATTAATGTGATTTTTGAAATGGAGCTTTGTGAATTTTGAGTAACTAAGGTAATTATGTCATGTGACAATGTTAAATAAAGCACTGCATGGGAGACAACCCATGCTTTTGTACTTATTTATTTATAGGGCAATATGTTTTTTCAGTGTGTAGGACTAAAAATTGTAGAAAAGATCAAGAAAATTTCAAGAAGATTGGGGATACGAACTCTTCATGAGTTGTATCGATGGTATGACACATCAATAAGAGTTTTAAGGACCTGGGAGACTAATCATATTTAGGTAAACATTTTTGGATTCTTTACGACTCTCAGAATGAGTTATACCCTCAAGGTAAAACTCATCAAATTGAGTCGTATCCACTCTAGAACCTAGGTAAAGTTTCCAGGTCCATATGAGTTGAAGAAAAGACCCATAAGCCTGGGTATGAGTCTTACGCTTGACTCATACCAAGCTTACCAGGTTGGGGTTATGGGTTAACCCGACCCAGTACTTGATTTAAAAAGAATTAAGTACCCAAAAAGGGCACCCGATACCCAAAATTGAATCCACCTCTATTTTGATGAATTTTTGAGCTTCCAACTCACAAAATCACTCAAAAACACTTCAAATCACATACCAACTTGCTTGGATTTCCTTACTTGACATAATCTAAGCACGAATTAGGGGGAAGAAAAGTTGAAATCGGTAAAACTACAAATTCATCCAAGTAAGTAAGTTTTCGAACAAAACCTTATTATATTTCAATCTAAAATCGTAAATGTGAGTTAGTGTAAACTTTATTTGAGTGAAATTTATTTTGTTGTTGCATTTTGGAGCACTAGTTCTTAGGTTTATGTTGAAAATAGAAGTGGGGAAACATTCTGATATTTTGATGTTGCTATTTTGTATATTTTGGACTGATATGGAGTAAAAATGATCTACAATAGATGGATATTTTGATTTTGTGTCAACTTTGAAAGTTGAACTTCTATGTTGCAGTGGATGCAAGACTCCTTATGACTCATAACCATTGGAAACTAGGTCGTAACGAGACTTGTACCCACTGACAACATAGAAGTAAAATTAAGTTTGAGTTCTGATATGGGTAAGACTTGCCTAAATGAGTCGTACTGAACCTATATGACTTGTACACTAAAGTCGTACTAACCTGGGAGAAAATTAAATTTTATAATTTTTTTGATGTACTTACGACAGCTGGTAACCAGTCGTACCTTGTAGGTACTACTTGTTAGGAGGACTTGTAAGCAGACCAGTGAACAAATGTATATGTAATATTTATCATATAACTTGATCATACAAGTCGTACGAGGTCCATATGGCTGGTACCCTTCACTCATACCCTAGATAGAATTTGTACACTAAACTTTAGTTTCTTATTTTTGCTTTCTTTTCTTTACTTACTTACTAATGAATATGTACTTTCTGGTATAATGTCTCCAAAAATGCATCTTCTTCCAAATAATGCCTAAAAAGGGAAACAAAGAGGCATAATCTTCCAGTTCTGAGACTACTAAGTCACCCAGCAATAACAGTGACTTATACGACTACCCAGAGAAGAGAAAGGTTGACCCAAAGGCAAAAAAGTCCACAAAGGGGAAAAAGGTAAAATTTTTAAAGGAAATACCTCGATGGGACTCAAGGAGAAAGAACCCCACTATCTTTTCTCCTCACATATCTCCATATTCAAATGTTGAAGATAATGCTGAATCCAGTTTTGAAGAAGAAAATTATGGTTATGCTAACTGTATAGAAGAGGTTGATACTACACCGATCGATATACAAAACCCTCTCCTAGCCCTTACCACTGCTCCAGTTCCTATCATTGAATGATGGGGTACCCCGTTATGCAGGAGATATTTAATAAATGGTTGAGCAAATTCCATAATAGAAAGATTAAATGGGTTTTATATCTGGAGAGGAGAGTGACTACTACTGGAATGAGGGAGATACCCATGTTTGAGGTATACTTCAAGTAATATGACTTTGAGTGGATGACTCGGGAAGTACAGTGATGTGCTAGTAAGAGAATTTTATGAAGCATGCAAGCGCAAATTAAAGAGATAGTATCCACAGGGTCAATTATGGCAAGGTGGTGACCCTATTTCTTTACTAACTATTTGGGGAGTGTGGGTAAACATTTCCCTATGCACTATTTGTAGGTTCTTGTATGGACTAGCTTATCAGCTTTCGATAAACACTGGGGAAATATACTACAGGTTGGAGGAAAAGAGAAAGATCAATCAAAAGCAATTAGGATCAGATGACAAAATGGGTCACTTTAGATGGATTACCGAATTTATAGTAACAAATGGTGAAAACTTTGTGTAGGTAGTAGGAGGCCCAGGGGTGTTTTCTAAGAAGATTGAAAAGCACATGCTGATGTTCGAAGCCAAGGCTTGGTAGAGGATGGCTCGACATAGGCTATGTCCCACAACTGCTAGTTTGGGCAGCTATGATAGTTGGGTTCATAACCAATTATGAGTTTGATGTAGGAGAGTTCCTATCTCAGGAGATGAGATACCGAGTTGTAGGTAGTGAGAAGTTACTGCTGGCATACTCATGTATGATTATACAACTATATTTAGATTTGGTAGTGCGAGAATTCCTTAGTATTGATAAGATGTTAGAGGCCACAAACACCACTGACCTGGGCCTAATTAGAGATGCAACCATCATATTGGCTTGGTAGGCAAGGCAAGGGGCAGATATGTTGGCCGAGATATTTAGATAAAGAGGTCAGGAGGAGACTACTTATGCTGCTCAGGTGGGTATTTAGACAAAGACTACATAGACTGATGCAACAGGTACTTTTAGTGCTCCTTCTCTAGTACAGTCTATACCACATAAGCCACAAGGTATTCTATCTGGGCATATTATTATTTCATAGGCCATTTGGACTAATTCCATGACCATACTGGGTTACATTGGAAGCCAAAGTCCATAACTGAAACACCCTGAGTTTGGACCCTTAGAGAATTTCTTGGACTTCTAGATTGTGGACATCATACGACTTGTGGGTACTAGTCATATGATGGTGTATTGTTGGTATTCTCTTTTTTGTATGCTAACTAGTGTTGGTTGGTAGGTTGGATTGGTTTTTAGAATAGGTATGACTTGGTGGGTACGAGTTGCATGGTTTGTGATGAGTCGTATGGTTTGGATTTATCCTTCACTTAATTAGATGACTTAGTAACTTAGCTTGGATCAGAGTACAAGTGGCTCACCATGAGCCATAAGATAGGGTATGAGGTATACCATTGACTCGTATGGTAGATAGTATTCAAAATTTCTTTGGTTCTATTCTGTCAGGAATACAGTTTAGGGGTACTAATCATATGGTTAGATACGACTTGGTTTAGGTAAGTCATATATTGGACTGTGTTGGGTTTAAGGGGGATGCCTAGGCTATGAGTGGTGGGTACCACTCTTATGGAAGGGTATGACTGATATGGGGGAGTCCTACCATCTGATAGGAATTTTACGTAGTTTAAGTTAGGGGTAATCTGGACATTTCCCAACTTAACCTCTTAAGGCCCCATGACTTATATCACTATTGGGACATCATTAACCTATTATTCCAATCTTAAACACTTAGAAACTCTCTCTAATTTTCTCTAAGGCTCTTGGGTAAAGGAAAACTAGGGTTTAACCTAGATGATCAATTTGGAGCTTGTACGAGTGATTTCTCTCCATCATCTTCATAATCTAAGGCATGTACTCCTCCTTCATTGTTAGTTCATACTAAAGGTATATTCTATACAATGTTTTTGTGGCATGATTATTGTATGGTTTTGGGGTTTTCAAATATATGTTGGGGTTTTGTTATTAAATATTTGGTTATAGTTTTCGCATGTTTTAATTATATTTTTATATCCTTTAAGGGTGGTTTGGAAATTGGGTACATAGGAATGGTAAATTAGTAATTGCATTCGGTTTTGGAAACACTACACCCCCAATATGTTTGATTAAATGCCTGTGATAATGCTTTTACTATATTATTAGATTTTTAATAGAACTATTGCATGGTATGGTTTGGTAATGGAACCCTAAATGGTATAAATGGTTTAAATAGTTTGGAATGGCTGAATGGTAAGGTTTAGTGGTCAGGGTTAATTAAAATTTCTTGTGGGGTATAAGAGAATCCCCGAAGTAAACATGTTAATGAACATCTTATGGGGTACATGGGATTCCCCCAATAAAACTTAATAATAGAACATATGTGGGGTACACAGGATTTTCCCAAGTTAACTTGATAATGCAATCTATATGTACATATGAATCCCTTTACATAAAAAGGTTGGCTAAAGTCATTGCTTGTAAGCTATAGTCGGTATGACGATTCCACTACTTATAGCCTTGGTTAAAAATAATGGAATGATGGTTTGGTTGGATGGTAATGGTTTTAAATGGGCAATAATGGAGGGGCATAATAACTAATTGTAAAGGTGTGAGTCCAATGGACAGACACTGGAAATTCATGTTTGCCGACATGAAGGTCGGTCATAATGGCCATAAATGATTCTATAAGGTACATGGGAATCCTCTAAGTGCATTGTACATATGTATCATAGAGAGCAAAGGGTATTCGGGAATCCCCTACTGTTGTGGTATCTGCGGTTTGTGTGACTATATGCATCGAGGCCTATTCACGGTGTTATACTGGACCCATATATCCCGTGGGTGTTTCTAGGATGATTAAGCTACATATACCTAAGTTAATGGTTTTAAAGGCATGCAAAACCCTGCTCCCATTCCTGGTAGGGTTATATATATATATATGGTTTGTATGCATATGGTTAGTTTACTTTGTTTTATACTTTTATTGGATGACATTATATTATCCTTATCCATAGTTCATGCTAGCATTCACTTTCTAATCCATCTTTTGGTGACTATATCTCCACCCAATGTAGGAACCAACCATTCTACTCCTCTTGCTTAGTGGTCGAATTCGGCATCAATTATTGGATTGAAGTGGTGAGCTTCAATAGTCCAAAAGGATCCAATTCATATCATGAATATCTTTACATACTTTGGTTATTTTATGGATATTGGTTTTAGGTATGGTTAAGGGCATGCACCAACCAAATATTATCTTTCTTTTGGTTAGAGGCTTTATTTGAACTACTATAGGTTGGAAAAGCCGGTGTCAGTATTGGTGTCATCCTTAGTATTGGCATTGGTATTAGGGATGATACCGGTTGACTGTGTTGTTGGTTGTTCTATCCTTTTATGTTATGTTATGGATGAGAACTTGGTTATTATATCGATTTAGTTGTGGTTACTGACTGGTATTGGATGGTTGGAATTATTTGGGTTGATCATTGTTATAGATCTATCCTAGAGTCTGGAATGGTAATAAATGCTATCTTGTTATATGTTTAGAATTCATCCGACTCACGGTATGTGTATTTGGAGGTTGGGTTGGGTAACAGGGGTGGTCCCCAGTCTTGGATAAAATTAGGATGTTCATTAAGACAAGGCCCCGGTTTGGGTCGTGTCAATAACATGGAAGGGGGAATGAAGCCCTGGGTTGACGCAAAGTTGGCGATCTAGGACAGACGAGTACAACAAAGACTTGATGCATTTGAGTCAAGGATTACGCAATAGTTGGGTAGCGGGCAGATACCTGATATTATTGAGATCAAGTCTGAAGTTGTTAAGAAAATGGTCGTGGAGTTGTATGATAGACCAGTGATACTGGAGCCTATAGTTGAGACATTGTACTCACGATTAATGGGGACAATTTTAGGCTATTTTGGACCCGATTAAGGAGACTTGAGTGGAGACACGAGAGGAAAGAAGAGAGAGAAAGATAAAAAGGATGAGAAAAAGGATGCTACAAAAATGTCTTAGCCATCTAGCCAAAAAGATGAGCAGGACCGGGAGCTGCAGTTCGGTGACATAGCTGCTGGAGCCGGTGGTTCAAGACCACCAATTATTGATACTGAAGGGGATGGTGTCGTGTCCCTAACTACTGCTGCTGAGTCAATCCTTGGCAGTTTATAGGACACTTACTAAGGAGAGTGGGACCTAACCAGAGGGCCCACATGCTAATACTGCATGATTCAGTGCCTTGAGTTCCCATGTATGACTTCTCATCCTTTTTTTTACATTATTCTTTTTGCATTGGGGATAGTGAGAATTTTTAGTTGGGGTGAGGATTTATATTTGGAAGTAACTTAAAAATCTAAGTAGCTGAAAGTCTGTTATGGCATGCAGGTTTAGTGTGGACAAAAGGCTGAAACAGGGAGAAAATCTGCACCTATGGTAGAAGATTGATATTTACTGATTTTTAATTAATTTTAAAATTGATTTGTGATTTTGAATTGATTTATGAGTTTAGAAACATGAAATGATTATGGATTTGAAATGATTATGTTGAAAGTATTTGTGTTAATCTGAATTGTGTTGAAAAGTTGAGACCCCTCCAAAATTTTTGTTAACTGTGAGATATGTGTATGTGTGTGAGACTGTTGTTTCATAACTAGATAAGTAGTACTAAGCAATGTAACCCTGTGCAAGTGTCTGTGAGATAATACCAAGTTCCCGGTGTAAAGGAATCTAGAACTTAACCGGTTGATTTTACCTAGGCCAAGGATAGTTAAGTAGGAGATGATCATAGGCCCTTTTTGTTGTAAGTCCACCTGAGCCTAAGTGGCCAAAACAAATGAATAAATCCCTTCGATCAAAATATTTGAGCCTTAATTAACGAAATTTGTTGTTTACACCAATTTAACCTTCCCGTTTCCCTTATAATGAGCCTATTTTGTCCCTAGTCCTTCTTGGACACTGTGCACCTCAACTCAGGAAAAGCACCTAAGTTAAGGATGGCTTATAAGGGTGCATACGAGAAAACAAATATGAAGTAAGTGTGTAGAATAAAAAATTGAAAAAAGAATGGGTGCGGTGAAAATAAAAATAAAAGAAGAAAAATTGCAATAAAAGAAAAAGAAGAAGAAAAGAAAAATAAAGTGAGAAAACCATACTTGGCCCAATCTGAATGTGCTCGAAATAAAAAAAGGAGACATAAGGGCGAAAACAAAATTGAAGATAAGTGAAAGAATAAGTGGACCCCGAAGAAAGCGTAGTGTTAAGGAGGCACTGACCTGACCCGACCTGGGGCCTTGTCGTAATGGGCATCCCAAGTCCAACCAAAACCAGAGACCACACCTGTTACCCAACCCAACCTTCAGCCACCTTCCCTGAGTTAGCTAAATTCCGAGCATGTAAAAAGATAGTGTAACAACTCACATGAAGGCTCTAGGATAAGATCAAAATCGTGACCAACCCAACCGAGTCCAACCATCCTATAGAAATAATCCAACCATACCAAACCATACTAACACAAGTGCCATAAACCAAGCCATAATTAAGGATGTTCCAAACATAATATAATTAATCCCAAAATGAAATAGGATGAAACAACCAACAATATCATCCAATGATGTCAGCTCTTCATCTTTTTTCAAATGCCAAGGCCAACATCAATACCAATCCCGCCTAATCAATCTCATAGAAGTACCACAAAGACTCTAACTAAAAGAGTAATAAAATCCGGTTGGTACATACACCCAACCATAGCCAAAATCGATATTCAAAATAAAACTAAAATGTCTAGAAATATCCATAACATGAAAAGGAGCCTTTTGAAAGGATGGAAGCTCACCACTTCAGTACAAATGTGGATCCCGAGTCAATCACTATATAGGAGGAGTAGAATGGCCAGCTCCCACATAGCATGGGTATACAACTACTAGTAGACCGGGTTACCGAGTGACCGCTAGATGATCTCAGGATAAGGATAAAATGCTATTTATAAAACCAAGCAAAACCATCCACATGCACACAACCTTACATATATCTATACATATATATATATATATACATATATATATATACTGGGTTTAGCATGCCATTAAATCCTTTACTTAGGCTATGTAGCTTCGCCGTCCTAAACTACCCACGAGAAATATAGGTTCAGCTCCCCATACTGAAAGAGCTCAGTGCATGCAGTCGCACAACCAAGGAAGTATCCCGTGGGATGATTAGTACATCCCCCAAATATAGTGTGACATCATGCACACAATCACCAACACCAATCTCAGATGGGCAAATATGAGTTTTCAGTTTTGGTCTCCCCATGACCTCCACCTTCCATGGCCTAGCTACACCTTTTAGCATTATTCCCCAATTAAAACCAATTTCCAAATAACCAACCCATTATCCATTTATTAATCAAGGCCATTGATATTGGTATCGTCATACCAACCCTTACTTGCAAGTATCATCTATAGCCAACCATTTATAGATTTAAGGGGAATTTCAAGTGCCCTTTTATTTACCATATTAAACCACTTAGGGGATTCCATGTTCCCCTCAAGCATAACCATTATCCATTTACAATTTGAAGCCATTTAATCTATGTATAATCCCTTTACCGTGTTTGAAATCATGCAAGAGTTCCATTAAAAGAAGTCAACGCAATGAACATATCTTTATAAATATTTTGTCAAACACATTAGGGGCTTAGTATGACCAAAACCAATTCCAATTACCATTAAACCATTTCCATGCAATCCAATTATCCAAAACCATCATTAATGCACAGAAAAGCATAATTAAAACCATGGGAAACCATAACCAACCATTTAACATCAAAAACCCCAATTCATATTTGAAAATCAAAATCATACAATCAGTGAAATCATGGAAACATTCATAAAAACCTTTCCTTTAGTTAGAATTAACAATGAGGGAAGAGAACATGCCTTAAATTAATGATAGAAAGAAATCACCAAGACAGGCCCTAAATTGACCCTTTAGTCGAAACCCTAGCTTCTCTTGCCCAAAAGCTCTTGAGAGAATTATGGAGTATTTTAGAAGAGTTTCTAAGTATTAATGAATGGAATAATAGGGTAAATAACCTACCAGGTAGGTTAGAAGTTGTAGGACCCTCTTAGGATACCCCCACTTAAGTTGCACCAAAATCTCATCGCAGGGATACAACTGACCCACACGAGTTGTACCCTTTGATATTTTTGACATCCTCCACTCGTATCCTGGACTTGACCCTTTAATTTAACACTGTTCAATATACGACTCATTAAACCAAGCCGTATTGACAACATACGATTCGTACCCCTTATTTGTACCCCTATTAGATTTATACCCAAGAAAAATTAAGACTCTGTCCATCATACGAGTCCTGGGTATGATTCGTACCCTAGATTACAGCTCATGGTGAGCCACTCGTACTCAGATCCAACATAAATAACCAAGTCTAAAATTAAGTTAAGGAACTAAACAATCTGTAACAACTAATATTATTCGTACCCCCAAGTCGTACTTATTCTAGTAACTATAATCCATCCCACCAAAAAACACTGGTCATTATATAACTGGACCATACCATTTGTAACCCAACATACAGCTCGTACCCATGAGTCGTGTTAGGTTTAGAAATCAAAATTCTAGGAAATTTTCTTTGGTCCAGTAACCAAGGTGTTTCAGTCTCCCCCACTAGGAACATTTATCCCTGAATGATGAAAAAGGTAGGGGTATCCATACACAAGAGTCATTTTGTAACATCTCGAGTCTGTAACCCAGATGTTACACAGTGCTTATAATCCCAAAGGACCACTATCTAACCCATGACTAGTACCTACTATAATAACTGAATAATAACACTATAATATATGGAAATTAGGTGGAAAATATGCCATAAGGTTCAATACTATAATAAAACTTAATATGGTATAACAAATACCAAATCTGATACATCTATCTAAAACTACTCTAGTCTGAAAAAGCTTCTAAACTATTTGAAATATGAAGTTGATGGGATAAGTCCCCAACTAACTTCGAACTACTGAAATAAGCTGAACTACTGAAATAATCATCATGTCTTCGAACTAAAAGGACTCACCACTAACTTTGTTAGCTAAATATCTGAACTGCTAAGTATGATCAGGAGATTATGTGTCTGAACCTATGATATAAAATATCATAGTGCAAAAGAAAGGTATACACCAGTTCTTTGAATGTACTGGTATGCAAATTGAGGTAGGATAAAATTCATGGGCTCATATGCATGAACAATACCGACTGAATAATGTGAGTATAACTGAATGAGAGTACATTTATGAATATATAAACTATAACTAAGATCGTGATAACACTGGATTATCGAATTAGAATATAGATTAACTGATATCTGAGTCTACTGATACTGAATTACTGATAGCTGAGTGAATGTATCTAACAGTCTTGATTATGTGGAATTATATTGAGTTCCATTCTGAGCTTAGTGACTGTATCTGACAGTCCTAATTTTTTGTAAAACTAAGCTGAGTTCTACACTGAGATTGGAACGGAAACTGAGACTGTGGGAAGTAATCATCTAACTAACATACCCCTCTCTAAAATGATTGGGGTCCTACCTATAACCCCAACTGGAAGGGTATCAATACTGTGCCATGGGTAAAGACAAGCCGAGTTACCCTCATCAAGCAGGTGCTCTAAACGAGAAAGGTGGTACCCTCAACTGGCTGGCAGATCACCCCATCAACCTCAATTGGTAGGTTGATGTCTCAACCTATGCTAGCTACATAGTTCTGGAATACAAGGACTGCTTGTAAAGATCACACATTCTACTGGAAAGTGAGTCCCCATCCATAGGTTCACTCGGTGCTGAATCCTACTCCCAATTAAATAGACACTGGACTGGATTCTAGACTGTTCTAGGCTAGATTGAACTGTTCTGATCATACTGTATAACTAAATTGAACTATTTTAATCATACTATATAACTGAACTAAACTGAGTTCACTGGGTTCCGTGGACTGACAGAATACTGCTAAATTCTATTAACTGACTGAGTACTACCTAGGTTTGAACTGGATATTGTGATTTATTTTTGAATATTACTGAGTTTTTTTGAGTTCTAAAAATAAATGAATTATACCGATTGTGAAATGACTAATACTATCTTATGATTGATCATGGCTCTAGGTTAACAACTAAATTGTCAGGTATTGAATACCCCCAGGACTCAATAGCATAAATTATACGACATGGCACAATTTTGAAACATGATAGCTAAGTACTTGGTCATCGTACATTCGTTTGGGACATTCTAGCAAACACTTACATGACATGAACTTGAATATATGCTGGCATAATATAATTTCACTATTCAACTCACATAAACAATTCATCAAACATTTGGAGGACATAATCAATGCACATGACACTAAAACAACATGTAAGCATCATAGTTCAATTCCACATTTATAACTTCAAGGGTTTCAATATGGTTTCACATGATAATGCACACATATCAATCAATTCCATATGAATATTGTAGTAAATCATGAACTAGAAACCCCATTAACATGGTAATCATGAACACATTCAAATTCAACTATGAATTTCATCAAACTCATAAACTTGTAGTTAAAAGGGGTTCTTGAACTCCAAGGGTGGAAGGGAACCCTTGGATGAACACTTGACATGCCTTGGTTGCTAAATTCTTGAAGAACAATGGTGGAAATCTTGAGCCTTGGCCTTGAAATTAAATCACCTAGGGTTCTAGTTATTATGAAGTTTGAGAGAAAGTAAGTATATTTTGCTCAATGAGGGCAGAATCTCATGTTCTTGGGTTAAATAGGGGTGGGTAAAATAACCAAATACCCCCCAAGGATGCGGCTTTTTATGACTGAAAACCAGACTATCGACGTGAAGGATAATGCGCTATGTCATTGGCATCGACATGAAAGCCAACGCGCTGCATTGAGTCTTCATTGGTTCACTAGAAATTGCCACTGAGATCCAAGGGAAAAATATTGATCAATGCGATGGCCGCCGCGCCACGCCGAGATCACATCGATTCAACATTTTAGATTCCCAAACATGGTTCAAACGAGGTCCAAAAAATATAAAACTCATCCGGCAACACCTACTGACATTCCTGATCATGAATCAACCTAATGATTGACATTTTAAGGCCATAGAGGATGAAAAATAGAGTTTTCAACTTACGAAGGCTAAAATAACACTAAGTTTGAATACTTAGAAAAATTTACCAAGTCTGGGACCCCTTAACGAGATTTAAAAAGGGTTGAGTTAAGCTAAGGATTTTGTGGGGTCTTACATTATCTCCCCATTGGGAACATTCATTTTCGAATGAGACTTACTCATATTGGAGAACTGATAGACTGAACTTTCTTATTGGACATGCATAACTGAAGTATGATTTCATGACTAAAATTATTGATGTACTATATTATTATACTGAACATGCATATCTCATGAATGAGTACATAGCTGACCATAATTCATGAATGCATGACTCTGATTACTAATAAGCTTAGTTTATATACAGAACATGCATGTATGATGCATGAGTATATGACTAAATTGATTTGTGAATGCATAACTGAATATGCAACGTTAATTGATACTACTTTGGTAGCTATATCTGAACATGACACTGAGTAATTCAAAGGAAACTGAATCTAATTTTACGGAGAATAGGTGGGGATACTTGGTCCACATATCTTCTTCTGCATCCCAAGTAGCTCCCTTAACAGACTGATACTGCCAAAGAATTTTGACTAGAGGGACCTCTTTGTTCCTCGGTTTGCGGGTCTAAAAATCAAAGATTTCAACTAGATTCTCCTCATAAGAGAGGTTGTTTTGAATATCTATGCACTCTATAGGGACTACGACTGCTGGGTCACCTATGCATTTGTTAAGCAAGGAGACATGGAACACTAGATGTACCAAAGTTAAGTCCATGTTCACTTCTTCCCACTTCCAATTAGGAATACTGAACTCCTATATGGTCCCACTGGGCTTCTAATACTTGATCTTAACCTGCTGACATGTTGAGCACTTAGCCACAAACAATGCAATAACTCTCTACATTCCATTCCACCAATAGATCTCCCACAAATCATGGTACATATTAGTGGACCTGGATGAACAGAGTAGCACACACCATGCACTTCTGCAAGAATTCACTGTCTTAAGTCATCTACACTTAGAACACATAGCCGACCCTGGCAGCACAATACACCATCTCACCCTTGGGAGAAAACCTTTACCTTTGGATCTCTAACTAATTTCTTTAACTTAGCTAGACTGGGATCCCTATCCTGCTTTTCCTTTACCTCAGAAACCAGGGATGGTTTTAAACTACTCTGCACCCATACACTACCTTCTACTGAATCGATTAAGCGAATACCTAGTCAGGCAAGCTGATGAACTTCCTGAGCTAACTTCTTCTTACCATCCTTCATATGTACAACACTACCCATAGACATCCTACTGAGAGCATCAGCTACTAAATTGGCTTTACTAGGATGATATATGATGCTCATGTCATAGTCTTTCAACAACTCCAACCACCTTCTCTGATGGAGGTTTAGGTTTTTCTGAGAGAACAAATACTACAGGCTCTTATGGTCTGTGAACACATCAACGTTTATACCATATAAATAGTGCCTCCAAACCTTTAAGGCAAATACTACTACTGCTAACTCAAGGTCATGATTAGGATAGTTCTTTTCATGGGGGTTAATCTATATAGAGGCATAGGCTATGACCTTTCCTCGCTGCATCAAAACACACCCAAACCAACTCTGGAAGCATTACAATACACAACAAAGCCATCTGAACCATTTAGCAGGGTCAAAACTAGAGCTATAGTGAGTTGAGTCTTCAACTTTCAGAAACACTTCTTACAAGAATCCGACCACTAGAATTTGACTTTCTTGTGAGTAGATCTGGACATAGGGGATGCAATAGATGAAAATCCCAGAACAAACCATCGGTAATAGCCAGCCAAGCCCAAGAAACTCCTAATATTTGATGGAGAGATGGGTCTGGGTCTTTTTTGGGATCAAGTCTAATGCCATCACCAGAAACTATATGGCCAAGGAAAGCTACTGATCTTAGCCAAAATTTGCACTTACTAAATTTGGTGAATAACTAATGTTTTTTGAGTTTGTAGTACTATTTTGAGATGGTCTGGATGATCATGCTCACTGCGGGAGTAGACAAGAATGTCTCTATGAAGACTATGACGAACATGTTCAAGTACTACTTGAATACACGATTCATCAAGTACATGAAAGTTGCTGGGGCATTGGTAAGACTAAATGACATGAATAAGCATTTGAAGTGACCATACAAAGTTCTAAAGGCTATCTACGGGATGTCACATTCCCTGACCCTGAGCTGATGATAGCCTAATTTGAGGTCTATTTTGGAGAAGTAACTGGCATCTTGAAGTTGGTCAAACCAGTCATTAATTCTAGGAAGGGGATACTTGTTCTTGATCGTGACTTTCTTTAGCTGACGATAGTCAATACACATTCTGAGAGAACCATCTTTCTAATGCACAAATAAAACTGGTGCACCCCACAAGGACATACTGGTCTGATAAATCCCTTATCTAGGAGATCTTTTAACTATTCTTTTAATTCTTTGAGTTCTGATCGAGCCATTTTATATGGAGGCATAGATATGGGCTAAGTATCTAGAAGAAAGTCTATTCTAAAGTCGATTTCCTTTTCAAGAGAAACTCTGGGAAGATATTCGGGAAAAATATTTGGGAATTCACATGCTACTAAAACTAATTCAAGAGTAGGGGTTTCTTAACTAGAGTCCTGGACTCAAACGAGATGGTAGACACATCCTTTAGATATCAATTTTCTCGCTCGAAGGTAAGAAATAAGCTGACCCCTAAGTGATGAAATACTACCCCTCCATTCTAGGATGGGCTCATTCAAAAACTAAAACTAAATAATTCTACTTCTACATTCGACTGAGGCATAGCAGGAATAAAGCCAATCCATGCCCAAAATGATATCAAAATTAGTTATCTCTAATTCAACTAAGTCTGCTAAAGTGACTTTCTAAGATATCATAATCGGATAGTTCCTATATACCCGCTGGGCTATGATAGATTTATCCACTGGGGTAGAGACTGAGAAAGGCTCTACTAGAATTTTGGGACTGACTCCGAAATCAACAGCTATATATGGAGTAACAAAGGACAACGAAGCTCTTAGATCTAGAGAAGCATAAATATGCAAATGGAAAACTTTTAACGTAACACATCAGAAGAAATTTCCCAATCTTGTCGAGACTGAAGAGCATAAAGTCTGTTTGGGCGCTGCCCACTGGTGGCACTAGAAACGGCACCCTACTAATTTTGGCGACCAGATTGAGCTGGGGGATGATTATACTGACCCTGAGAACCTGACTGGGGAGAATCTCTAACTCTGTGGCGTATATTTCCATACTTGAAACACACATCGCTTCCCGCTCTATAGATATCCTGGTGGTTTCTGCCATATTTCTAACAAAGGGGATTGGTTCGGGTGCTGAACGAAGTTGAAACTACCTATTTTTGCTCTCTTGTTCTCCCTCTCCTTATCCCTATTCTTAGCCTTCTCTATCTGCTCAGCATGGACCATGAACCTGGATATGTCCATCTCCTTAATCAGCAATGCAGTCCTACACTCCTTAACCACACTACTAGACACACACTTACTCATCTTGAATCTGCTATTTGCCACCATATGAGGATCATATCTAGATAATTGAGTAAACTTGAGAGAATACTATTTCACTATCATATTGCCCTAATTTAGATTTATAAATTCCAAAACCTTTGCTTCCCTCAACTCTAATGGGAAGAACCTATAAAGAAAAACAGTGGCAAACTCCTTCTATTCTATGGGCCCTGCACTATAACCCTTTCTATTTTCCACTATTTCAACCATAAGTGGGCCACATCCTGCAACTAATATGCGCCTAACTCAATGCTCTCAACAACAGTTACCTCCATAATATTTGTAACTTTCTACACCTGATTAAGAAACTCCTGAGGGTCCTTATCTGACATAGACCTAGTAAAAGATGGAGGGTTCATTCGGGTGAAACCCCAAATCCTAGATGCAACAGTATTGGCAACTGGGTCAGTCAGAACAACAACTGGGCGTTTATTTTGGGATGCCACAGAATGAGCTAGGGAGGTGAAAGTTGCTATGAATTTAGTATGGCAAACGTGTTCGTCCAGAGGATCTGGCTGGACGGGCTAGGGTTCTGGCTTGTCTCCCATTCCTATTCCCTTAGTCCTCTTTGGAGGCGTATTTTCTTAAATAGAATAGAAATTTGGATTAGATAGGGATTTTAACTGAAACTCATGCTCACTCGCATGACATGAATACTGAAAGAAGGTAAACTTTTCTTAAAACACCTCACAACCTCCTATCCATAAGTGTGGTGCACTTCAGACCCTTGCACAAGATTCTACTAGATGTGGCATTCAACTTCCTAGGAATCTGTTGAATCTTAGGCTCTAATAACAAGTTTGTAATACCTCGAGTCTATACTCCGAATGCTACATGGTGCTCATAATCCTGAAGGACCACAAGCTAACCCATGTTTGGTACCTACGGTAATAACTGAATAATAATACTATCATATTCAGAACTTAGGCAAAAAACATACCATAAGGTTCAATATTGTAATAAAACTAAATACGGTATAACAAATACCAAATCTGATACATCTATCTGAAGATACTCTATTATGAAAAAGCCTCTAAATTATCTGAACTACTAAGTATGATCAGGAGCCCGCGCGTTTGAACCTATGATATAAAACATCATAGCATAAAAAAAGGTATGTGTCAGTACATTGAATGTACTAGTATAAAAAGTGAGGTAGGCTGAAATGCATGGGTTCATATGCATGAACAATAATGACTGAATGACGTGAGTATAACAGAATGAGAGTACATGTGTGAATACGTAAACTGTAACTGAGATCGTAATAACACTAGAATATTAAATCTGAATACTGATTAACTGATATATGAGCCTACTGATACTAAGTTATAAATAGCTGAGTGATTGTATCTGACAGTCTTAATTCTGTGGAACAATGTTGAGTTTGGTTCTAAGGTAAGTGACTGTATCTAGCAGTCTTGATTTTTAATAGAATTGAGCTGAGTTCTATATTGAGACTGGAACTGAAATTGAGACTGTGAGAAGTAATCATCTAACCGATATGCCTCTCTCTGAACTGATTGGGGTCCAACTTGTAACCCCACCTGGAAGGGTGTTAGTATCGTTCCATGGGTAAATACAATCTGAGTCACCTTCATCTGCAAGGTGCTCTGAATGAGAATGGTGGTACCTTCAACTGGCAGGTCGATCACCTCATCAAACCTCAACTGGCAGGTTGATGTCTTAACCTACGCTGGATACATAGTTCTGGAACATAAGGACTACTTCTAAGGATCACACCCTTTACTGGAAGGTGAGTCCCCATCCATGGGTTCACTTGGTGCTGAATTCTACTCCCAACTGAATAGACACTGGACTGGATTCTAGACTGTTCTATGATGGACTGAACTGGTCTGATTGGACTGTATAACTGAACTAAACTAAGTTCACTGGGTTTCATGGACTAATGGAATACTACTGAATTCTGTTAACTGACTAAGTACTACTGAGGTCTGAACTGGATACTATGATTGATTTCTAAATACTACTGAATTTTCCTGAGTTCTGTAACTGACTGAATTCTACCGATTATGACATGAATGATACTATCCTATGACTGACCATGGATCTGGTAAACAGCTAAATTATTGGGTATTGAATATGCCCAGAATCCGATAGCATAAATTATACGACATGGCACAATCTTGAAACATGATAGATAAGTACTTGGTCATCATACATTCGTTTGGGACATTCTAGCAAGCACTTGCATGACATGAACTTGAATATATGCTGACATGATATAATTTCACTATTTAATTCACATAAACAATTCATCAAACACTTGAAGGTCATAATCTTTGCATATGACACTAAAAAAACATGTAAGCATCATAGTTAAATTCCACATTTATAACTTCAAGGGTTTCAACATGGTTTTGCATGATAATCCCTAACCCTCTCTGAAAAGACAGCCAGAAGTGAGTTATAAACTGCGTGCCACGATAAAAATAATCGAAATAGGCACCCATACAGCTTCATAAACTCCTAAAGATATAGCTTTGTATAATCCTCCACCGAGAAGGTAGTCCACACTGGCAAAAAGTGTGCAGACTTAGTCATCCTATCCACAGTGACCCAAATCGAACCATATTGATTCGAAGGTCGAGGAAGACCGGTAATGAAGCCTATATTGACCACTTCCAACTTCTATTTGGGAAAATCAATTTCTTTATACAACCCTCTGTCCTTATGTGCTCAACCTTAACTTATTGACACAACATGCACTTGGCTATAAAATCAGCTAAATCACTCTTCATACCATTCCTCCAATAGATTTCCTTAAGATCATGATACATCTTAGTCGAGCCAAGGTGAAAAACATAGTGCGACTCATGCACCTCAGCCAAAATCCTTTGTTGCAACCTGTCGACATCAGGAACATACAACCTTCCTTGGTACTATAAAGTACCATCGCCACTAATCTCAAACACCACTACCTTTTGCCAACCTACGTCATTCTTAATTTCCATAAAGATGGGATCCAACACTTTTTTCTCCCTAATCTCTGCACCAGACCATATCTTGAACCACCACACCACCATATTTGGAGTCCAAGAGGCGAACTCCAAGATTAGCCAAGCGGTGAATATCCTTCACCGATTCCCACTTTTCTTTCTCCACATGAGCCAAAATCCCTATGGATAACTTGCTAAAAGAATCAACAACCATATTAGCCTTACCTAGGTGATAGTAAAGACTCATATTATAACCCTTGAGAAACTCAATCCATCTCCTCTACCTGAGATTGAGCTCTTTTTGGTTGAAAACTTACTGTAGATTCTTATGATCAGAAAAGATATCCACATGCGCACCATACAAATAATGCCACCATATTTTCAAAGCAAATACAACCTCCAACAGCTCCAAATCATGAGTATAACAATTCCTCTAATGTACCTTCAGCTACCTAGAAGCATAGGCAATCACCTTCCCATGCTGCATTAGCACACAACCAAGACATTCTCGAGATGCATCATAATAAACCACAAACCCATCATTGCCTTCTAGCAAAGTTAGCATTGGAGAGTCAACTTATCCCTTAACTTCTCAAAACTCCCTTCACAAGAATCTGACAAAGAAAACTTAACCTTCTTATGAGTTAACTTAGTGAAAGAAGTAGCTATCGACGAAAAGCTTTCCACAAATTTCCTGTAATACCCGGCTAAGCCCAAGAAGCTCTGAATATCAGATGGGGTCGTAGGTCGAGGCTACCTCTTCACACAACAACCTTCTGCGGATCCACCATGATCCCTTCACTAGAAATAATATGACTCAAGAAAATTATAGCGTTCAACCAAACCTCACACTTGGAGAACTTGGCGTACAACTATTGTTCCTCTAAGGTCTACAACACCTCACGAAGGTGATTAGAATGATCCACCTCACTCTTTGAATAAACCAGAATGTCATCAATAAACATGATAACAAAGGGATCTAAATATTGATGAAAAGTCCTCTTTATCAGATCCATAAACGTCGCCAGGGCATTAGTCAACCCAAATAAAATCAGCAAGAACTCAAAGTTCCCATACCGAGTAAGAAAAGCCGTCTTAGGGATATCCACTTCCCTAATGTTTAGCCGATGGTAAATAGACCGAAGATATATCTTAGAAAAGAACTTGGCACCTTGCAACTAGTCAAACAAATCTTCTATCCTTGGAAGAGGATACTTGTTCTTGACTGTAACCTTATTCAACTGCCTACAGTCAATGCACATCCTAAGAGAACCATTCTTCTTGTGCACAAACAACACCAGTGTACCCTAAGGAGATATACTAGGACAAATAAACCCCTGATCTAGAAGATCCTTAAGTTTCTCCTTGAGTTACCTTAACTCATCTGGACTCATTCTATATGGAGAAATAGAAATTGGCCGAGTGTACAAAATTAGATCAATACCAAACTTTATTTACCTATCTGGAGGACCACCAGGAAGATCATCTGGAAATACCTTAGGAAACTCATTAACCACTGGAATTGATTGGAAAGAAGGACCTTCTAAGAAAGTATCCTTAACTTGGACCATATGATAAAGACACCATTTAGAGATTAATTTTTGAGCTCTAAGATAAGAAATAAACCTCCCCTAGGTGCTAAAGAAACACCCTCCCATTCTATAACTATCTCACCAGGGAACCTAAGGATAACCCTACGGGTTCGACAATCCAAGGACACGTAATAAGAGTGTTACCAGTACATACTCAGAATGACATCGAAATACACTATATCCAACTCATACAGATCCACCAGGCTTTGTTTGCCACCAACAGATACCGCACCCCCTATAGACTCTCTAAGTAATAAAAATCACCTACTGGGGTAGAAATAGAAAAAGGATCTGAAATAACGTTCAGATAAAAAAAAAAGATACAACCACATAAGGAGTCTCATAGGAGGGAGTAGACCTCAGATCAAGTAAACAATATACATCACCAGAGAAAAGCTATAACGTACCAATAACAACACTAGGTAATACCTCAAATTCCTATCGAGACGCTAATAAATACAACATGTTCCTACCAACACTAAAACCAGGAGCAGTAATAGAAGAAGATGTAACACCACCAGGTGTAGGAGCAAAAGATAAAGCCACAAGGATCTTATTCGCCCCGTAGAAACCTTATTAACCGGAAAGTCCCTGAGCTGATGGCTTGCCTGGTAAAACTTGAAGCATTGGTACTTTTCTTAATCATAATAAACCTGATAAGGATGACTATAAAATCGACAAGGAGGGCTTAAAGAAACTAACTAACCTCCGTTTGCCTGAGATTGGGCACCCTGTGCCTGAAAATTGTCATCACTAAGATGACGCCTATCACCGGATTGGTAAGGAGCACTGGCAGAAAAGTGGGAGCCAGAACTCCCCACTTCTTTTTATGACATTTTCCACTATCTCAACCACCCTGAGACTGAGCACCTCCCAAGTTAAAAAACATGTTTTTGTTACCCTGCCTGTCTCCAAACTCTGCTTGCTTCCTCTTTTTATCCTCTACCTACTGCATACAAATAGTCAACCTAGAGATGTCTATATCTTTAATCAACAAAGGAATCCTGCTCTCTAAAATCAAATCTCGATTCAACCCAGAAGCGAACTTTCTCATTTTAGCCCGTATATCAGCCACTAAATCAGGAGCATACCCTTACAATTTATGAAACTTTAAGGCATATACCTTGACAGATATTCTCCCTTTCTTGAGGTTCACAAACTCCTCCAGCTTTGCTTTCCTTAACTCTTGGAGAAAGAAATAATCTAATAAAGCACTAGAGAAGGCATTCCATAAAGATGACTCCTTCAAACTTCATCTGCTACCTCTTTTTGTCCTCTACCTACTGCATATCAACAGTCAACCTAGAGATGTTTATATCATTAATCAACAAGGCAATCTTGCCCTCTAAAATTAAATCTCGATTCAACCCAGAAGCGAACTTCCTCATTTTAGCCCGTATGCCAGCCACTAAATTAGGAGCATACCTTTATAATTTATGAAACTTCAAGGCATATACATTGATAGACATTCTTCCTATCTTTGCTTCCCTGAATTCTTGGGGAAAGAAATAATCCAATAAAGCAACAGAGAAGGCATTCCATAAAGATGACTCCTCTATATCTCCTCTATTGCTATCCCACTCTTCATACCACTAATATGTAACATCTTTGAGTTGATTAGGTTTAAAGATTAGCCCCTCTACATTGGTAGGCTACATCACCCAAAATATCATCCAAGAACCCCTGTGTATCCTTCTCTACCTTCACTCCAAAAAATGTGGGAGGATCAATCTTCATAATATAGCCAACTCTAGTGGCCTCAATAGACAAAGCACCAGACACATCCTGCTTAGCTTAAGCAATAACCAATTTAGCAATATCATGAATAGACTGACAAAATTTTTCATTAGTCACCTCACATTGAGGAGGACTAGTAGTAACCGGTGGAACTCCAAAACTATCAAGGATAGTTTTGTGAGATTGAAGATAAACTCCAAAAGTTAGATGCACCCCTTCAACATTACCTCAAATGAGATAGAAAAATATCCTTATGTTCTAGATCTAGGAGGAATGACCATAAACATGAACAAAAAAGGATTAGAGAAGATTCCAGGACTGAGACTCCAAGCTTGAAAATAGAATACCAAGAAAGTAAAACATTTCTAAATGTCTTGTAGCCTCTCCCTTATGAGTGAGATGCGCTACACACCCCTAAAAGAGACTCTACTTGACATGAATTTGTGGACTCCTAATTGACCATAAACCTAGGCTCTGATATCTACTTGAGACAATCCATCCTAGGTCCTTATCATAATATGCGTCCCAAGTTTGATTAGGATCGGAGACCATCCCTATTACCCAACCCAATCTTTAGCGTCCTGCCTACGTTGGTTGAATTCCAAGCATGTAACAAGATAGTATAAAAACTCACATAAACACTTTGGGATAAGATCACAACCTTGACCAACCCAATGGATTCCAACCATCCCATACCAAAAAAGGCCATATACAAAGCTATAACCAAGGACATTCCAAACATAAGACAATTAATACCAAAATGAAATAGAATGGAACAACCAACAATATTGTCCAATGATGTCAGCCATTAAACTTATTCCAATGCCAAGGCCTACATCAATACTGATCCCACCCATTCCAACCCATAAAAGTAATAGAAAGCCTCTAACTAAAAGAGTAATGGAATTCGATTGGGACATGCCCCCAACCATAGCCAAAACCATTATCCAAAATAAAACTAAAATGTTTAAAAATATTCATAATATGAAATAGAGTTTTCCAAAATAATGGAAGCTCACCATTTCAGTCTAAATATTGATCCTAAGTTAATAACTATGTCGTAGGAGTAGAACGGCTGGTTCCTACATAGCATGGGTATGCAGCCGCCAGTAGATGGGGTTAGTGAGTGATCAATAGACTGATCTTAGGGGTAAGAATAAAATAATGCCATTTATAAAACCAAGTAAAACCATCCATATGCACACAACCATACATATATATGTATATAACCATGCCAAAAAAAGGACCAAGTTTAGCATGCCTTTAAATTCTTTACCTAGGCTGTGTAACTTCACCGTCGTAAACCATCTACAACCTACATGGGTTTACCTTCTCCTGCTAAAAGGGCCTCAGTGCATATAGCTGCATGACCAGGGAAGTATAACTTAGGATGACTAGTACATCCCCTAAATATAGTGTGACATCATGCACACAGTTACCAAGACTAACCTCATATCAACAAATATGAGTTTCTAGTTTTGGTCTCCCCGAGACCTCTACCTTCTGTGGCTAGCTATACCTCCTGCCATTATTGCCCAATTAAAATAAATTTCCAAATAACCAAACCATTATCTATTTATTAACCAAGGTCATTGATATTGGTATCATCATACCAACCCTTACTTACATTTATCCATAACCAATTATTTATAGGTTTAAGAGGACTTTCAAGTACCCTTCCATTTACTATATTAAACCACTTGGGATATTACATGTGCCCCTCAAGCATTGCCATTAGCCATTAACCATTCCAAGATATTTAAACCATGTATAATCCTTTTATAAAGTTTTAAAACATGCAAAAGTTCCATTAAAAGTAGTCAATGAAATGAACATGTCTTTATAAACATTTTGTCAAATACATTGGGGGCATAGTATGACCAAAACTAATTCCAATTATCATTAATCCATTTCCATGCAATCCAATCATTACCAAATTATCATTAATACAATAAAAGCATAATTAAAACCATGGGAAACCATAACCAACCATTTAACATTAAAACACCCAATTTATATTTGAAAACCAAAATCATACAATCAATAAAATCATGGAAACATTCATAAAAACCATGCCTTTAGTTTGAATTACCAATGAGGGAAGAGAACATGCTTTAAACTAGGATGATGATGGAAAGAAATCACCAAGACAATCCCCAAATTGATCCTTTAGTTAAAACCCTAGATTTTCTTTCCCAAAAGCTCTTGAGAAAATTAAGGAGTGTTTTAGAAGAGTTTCTAAGTGTTAATAGGGTAAATAACCTCCTAAATAGTTTAGAAGTTGTGGGACCCTATTAGGATAAGTGGGGGAATATCCAAAATACACCCACTTAAGTTACACCAAAATCCCATCACAGGGATATAACTGACCTACAGGAGTCATACTCTCTGATAAAATTTGTATACTCCACTCGTATACTATCCTCGCACTTTGGATTAAACACCGTCCAGCATATGACTCATCCTACTAAGTTATATTAACAACATATAAGTCGTACCCTTCATTCGTACCGTTGGCAGATTTACACCTAAGGAAGAGTTAGACACTATCCTCCATACGAGTCATGGTTTTGACTTGTACCCTGGATTACGGATCATGGTGACCCACTTATACTTAGATCCAACCTAAGTAACTAATTTTAAGATTAAATTAATGAACCAAATGATCCCTATCCTCCAATACAACTTGTACCCCTAAGTTATACTTATTCCTATAACAAAAATCCATCCCACCAACCAACACTGGTTAGTATATGACTAGATTATACCATCCATACCCCAACATGCAGCTTGTACCATGAGTTGTATTGGGTCCAGAGATTAGAATTCTAGGAAATATTTTGAGGTCCATAAACTAAGGTGTTTCTGGAATAGTCACTAAATAAATCCTAAAATGATATCATACCGCCCAAGCCTATGTTACAAGACAAATTAAGTCCTATAGTAATCCTACCTCAACTATCTCAAAATTTAAGAAGAGAGCATAAGTAAAAGCTTATGGTATTATGTATACACCGATGATACTTCTTGTGAGCGAGAGAGTCATTTGTTATATCCCTAAATAAATTGACTGATCCATACTGTGAGTGAATGAGATTTTTTTAACTGTGAGCACATACGAGTTATGTTGCTAGGTTGCTAGATTGTTTGGTGAATGCAATTTGTGTCTACGCCCAGTTATCTATTAGTAGTGTAATGCCATTTTTAGACCCCTCTCTATTTCTCTGTATGCCATTTTATATACATATTTTGAGTTCTAAAAAGTTAAAATTAGAAGGATAATAACTTGGTTGAATCTTGAACTAGAATATCACTGCCGTAGGTAGCTTAAGATCTTTCTATTAAAGCATTGTTTCTGTGTTTTGAGATAGAGTTTGATTTTTATTTGCCTGAGGACATGCAAAAGTATAAGTTGAGGTTGTTAACGTGCCTTAGAAACATGACATTTTCAATGCTTAAGACCTTGAATTTATGTATGAACTTAGGTTATTTTAGTAGATATGATGCACTTCGGTGTTTATTGCTAGTAAAATAGGTCTACAATAGTGTTAGGATGAAAATAGAAAAAAAAGACCTAGAAAGACAAAGTCTAATAAAAATACGAGTTACCTGATGATCGTCAACACACAGTATGATTCGTAGGATAATATGTAAGCACAATAAAACACAAAGTTAATTTGAGAATCTAAGTATAGAGAAGATACGATAGGAGCGCACGAGTCATAAGCTGAAGTTATTGGTCATGAAAAGGAATCGTAAGCATAACAGAATCTAAAGCTACCATTCAATGTTGAAGTCTCAGAAGTATACCAGTCGAAAGTCTGAGTACGATTTGTATAGGGAAACTAGAAGTAAAACAGTGTCCAAATCTTGTAAGACAAAAGTCCCTGGTGGATACGTGTGAAGGACATGAGTCATATGGTCATGGTATGACTCATGATATAAAGTTGTATAAAGATCAGAGAGTTAAATCCTTGGGAGATCAAGCACTGGATTTGCTATAAGAGGCACAGTATGACTCGTATGATAAGTATATGAGTGGATGAGCGAGTCGTACCATATACTGACATAACTATAGCTTTCCTGGTTTTATTAGGATTTCTTAGTATTTTCTAGATACTATAAATACCCTAGGGCTTATCTTTTATTAGGTTATATTCTTTAACATCTTTTTATGTTCCAATATACTCTATTACATACTTTTGCTTTGTTCTTGAGATTTTGGATTTTTATTCAATAGTAGATTCTAGATTTTATTCTTCTCATTATTGTGTAATTAATTACATTCTTTCTTTATTGATTATAATAGATTGTTACATAGACATGAGCAGATAACTTCCTTGATTAGGGTTGTGAGAACCCTGGTTGATTGACTATACTAGAAAAGTGGGAGATTCATAGATTCTAAAGTAAACTACTTGTATCTTTATCTTCTTTATCATAATTGACCTTAGAGCTACTACAGAAGCTTTGGTATAACTGGTATTTGTAAACATCCTCACAAGGGAGTTTATGATTAGGAAAAGTGGATTAAGACAATAATTTGAGATTTACTTCTATTCTATTATTCTGCCACCTTATCTAATCAACTCAAGACTCAAAAGGTGAGAATTGAACTGAAGTCATAGACAAGGAGCAATAAGGCAATGCCCTGAGACTCACAAGGTAAAGGGTGAGATTTATTAATAGTTCACAAGACTATTAATAATACATAGCTTGTCGACTTTACATGCAGAGCAGTAGAATAGGTGGGTTGAACATAAGAAACTTATGGAGTTCAGAATTCAAGGGGAACATAGTCCTAGTGTTTGTCTTCTATTATTTACAACTCAAAGCACTCAAGTTCAGTTACTACTTACTGATTACTTCTATAATCACCCATTTACTTTTCCCTACTGCTCATGAATTACATCAAGTTAAGCAACTACTTATCATCTTTCCTGTGGGTTCGACCCTAACCTAGTTGGGTTACTATATTTGGCATCGATCGCGACATACTTCTTAAGAGGTTAGTTTTGGGTGACATCACCTTCCATCCATAAATAGATGGGCAGTTGGAGTAGATTATTTAGGTTCATAAGGATGCTCTCATCCTGTGTTATGGATTTTGGATATCAGTGGGAGCGACACTTCGCTTTGGTAGAGTTTGCTTATAATAAAAATTATCATTCAAGTATTGAGATGGCATCTTTTGAGGTTTTATATAGTAGATGGTGTCATTACTAGATGAGATAGTTTGAGACTTCAGAGATTATACCCTATGGTACTGACTTGCTTCAGGAGTTGTTTGACAGGGTTTGGGTAATTTAATACAGGTTAAGAGAAGCTTAGAGAAGAAAGAAGGCTTAAGCAGACTATAGGCTTCATGACTTGAGATTTGGAGTTAGTGATCAGGTATTCTTCTGTCTATCACCTATGAAGGGTGTGATAAGGTTAAGGAAGAAAGGAAAGCTTAACCCCAGATATATCAGGCCTTTCGAGATTCTTCGCACAGTTGGTGAGGTGGCTTATGAGTTTGCCTTACCCCAAAATTTTGCTGTTGTATTTCTAATTTCTATGTTTTTATGTTACAGTGATACATTCTTAATCCTTCTCTTGTGCTTAGATAGGATACAATTTAGTTAGATGAGCAGTTGACCTTCATGGATGAGCTTATGCTCATTTTGGCTAGTGATGTTTAGCGGTTACATACTAGGGATATTACTATAGTTAAGTTTCAGTTGAGGCATTTCCTAGTAGAGGAGTTTACTTAGGAGATCGAGAGTGAGATGCAGACCTAGTATCCTCACCTATTTGAGACTTCAATTAAATCTTAATTTTGGACTTTCATGGATGAACGTCACTTTAGTAGTGGATATTATAATGACCCTTTAAGTTATTTTCTATGTTTATGCTTACTTTCACCATTAAAGCTTTCCTATTCCCACCCTAGGTTATTTATGACCTGTTAAGACTGATAGTTTAGTTATCGGGTAGTTCTTTTGGGTTTAGAGCCAATTCCCTATTTTGAAGTCTTCATTGGTTCAAATTGGCTATCGGGGAAAAACTCTAGTCAAACAATCTTGTATGACAATTCTAACTATTCTAATAGCTCTAAAATATCAATTTATTGCTAGGTGAAGTCTTAGTTTGGGTCTCGAGGAACCCAGGCTCATTTTGACTATTGGTCGAAAAGTTAAGAAAATAGAATATCGGTGTAAGACCCACTTTTAGTTAAAATGACCTCGGATGGAAACTTTGAATGTGCCAATGAGTTTGTAATGTTGAATTTGGTATTTTATCATAGTCCGTTTGTATATATAAGATTCAGGGTGAATCTAGAGGGGTTGGCGGAGACTTAAAAAATTCCAACTCTCAGCTGTGCTAGTCCACTCGCTAATAGTGAGCTAGGGGTCATGATAGCGATACTATGGTAAGGCACCTAGTTCTGCAATTGTACCACCATTCTTATGATAGAGATTTCCTTGGCAAACCAGCCGATGTCGCGATCGCATAGGTCCGATCGTAAATGCATTACCCAAACACATAGGAAAGGTATAAAAAGCCTCTTTTCAGCTCATTCTTCCCATTCTACATCCATTGTCAAGAGAGTAAAACCCTAAATATTGGAGAAATCTTAGGATTAACTCTTGTGGATGATTTGGGAGCTTGAGTAACAATTGTTTCAAAGTTTTCCTTCGAATTAGTGGTAAGAATTCCTTTTTTCTATGGCTTATTTTCCCCTTTTCTTCCTTAAAATACCTAGAAACTTGGTATCTTTATTTTAACACAAATGTAGCTCGAATTTTACCTATTTTTAGGGTAATTACTCCTTGATCATGCGAGAATATTGGGTTAGCTTCGTAAATGTAGTTTCTGTAAGTGGGACACATATGGGATTTTGAGTAATTTTTAACCCAAAGCGTAATAGTATAATATAGTTATCATTAATCTCATCTTGATGAGTAGATTATGATTTTGATAATATGGCATCTTGCAAAAGCTTTTTAAAAGAGAATGTCGGTAATTTAGTAGATTCTTTGAGCTTTCTTCAGTGTCCAGGAAGGCTAGGTTTCCCCCCTTTTTATATTGAGCTAGTTTATAGTATGTTTATAATATTGTATTAGTTTGGGATGGGTTCTAGGTGTTGGTGTGGTGCATTGCAAAACTTAGGTTAGTTGGACTGTTTAGGCTATTCAAAAATTTCAAATTAGGCATGATTGGTTTAGTTGCTCATGTTTTAGGCAAAACCTCTATATTAGGGTTGTTTATGGCTTAGTTGACATCTAAAAGTGGATAAGATACCTCATCTTAGTTTGGGGTAGAATTTTCCATGTAATGTATATCGGGGATGTAGATATAGGCCCTTTGACCCACCTTAGGCCATGACTTGTGTTAGCTATTGGAAACTTTTTATACACTTATTGTACTTCTTGAAAATGATTATTGAGGAAATATTTAAATACTTTGGCATTTTATGGTTGTGTTGAGTTGTCATTGAGAGTTCATGCTTATTTATTATACTAGTGAACATGCTTGTTGGTTATGCTAGTGACTATTGATTATGCTTTTGGTTATGATAATGAAGATATAATTACCAGTTTGAGTCTAGAATATTGATGATGTATCGACCCGATTCAATCCCGAAATATGATTATGGCATTGCTCATACATATACATATATACCAATTCAAATTTGCGCAATGATTATGTTATTGATCACATACTTACCAATTTGAGTAGAGCTATTATTATGATATTAACCATGACACTGATGATACGATATTGAGGACTTTGGGGTGTAATAATAGAGAGAATAGATATTGGCTAAATCTAAAAGCAAGAAAATAGTTATAGTGAGGCCTGGCTTAAATTGATTTAAGTCCTGTCATAGGATTTGCTAAATGATACTGGTTCAGTTATGCTTTACTTTATTGTATCCTCCAGGTTTATAGGGGCCTATATTAGGTTTCATACTATTTCAGAACTCGGGTTGTATTTGTATAATAGCTTTTGTACTGGCTCTACTAGGTTGTGGGATGGTTATCTGTATTGTTGGTTACCTCTTGTCTATTTCAATTATTTTGATTAATAATAATTGCCAATTGTCTATTTTATCCTTTATTTTGGAAATTTGCACCAAGCTAGCCCATTGTGAATAGCTCCAAGCTATAGTTTGGCTAACATACTAGCAGGATTTGATAGGCCATATCATGACTAGCAAATTAGGTCATTACATCTGTTGAATGTTTTTTTAGGTTACCCTAATAGGATAGAGCACTATGATTTGGTAGGGTATAGGTTGTTTGTGATACCTTGGATAGTAGGGGTGGTAGTTATCATAATTGCTTTAGATTAGGATCGGTTATCGATAATTCTTACTGGGTACATGTGTTTTTATACTCATACTTCTTTTTTTTTCATTTTTCATATTTTTTCCAACCCATAAAGTATTTGATCGAGTAGCACCTTGTAGATTTTTTTATTCTAGCATTGATGGTGTAGAGATTGGGAAGTGTTGCTAGACTCCAAACTTACCCAGACTTCTCTTTATTTATCTTATGCTTACCCGTATTTAAGATACTTTAGTTATTGTTATCAATTTATATTTAGCGGCTTGTATTGATTACAACAAGACCTGGGATGAATCTTTGAGACTTTTGTATCATATATACACACACACACATACACTCCAACACAAACACACATACACACACTCTATTTGGATTCTTTTATTCCTTCTATTTTTTCTTTTGATTCACGTTAATTCTTGTTCCTTGAGTTGGTTTAGGCTTACTTGTTCAAGGTATATGACAAGTGTCGTCACATGTTTTGAAAAATTAGTATTAGTGCTTTAGGTTCATTGGTATCAGTTTTACAAGTTGAGTTTAGTAGAGTCCTATGGATTGGTACAACGACTTCTGTTATCTCTCCTCAAAAGTATACATGACTTTAGGATATTTCCACTTTTTTATTCTATTTCATAGGTTCACAACTTTGTGAAAGTTAAAATTTCTTATTCACTCTCTTAATGATGGTGACCTTATTAGTCCCCGACACTTGTGTTAAGAAATACTGATTAAGAAATAAGATAAGAAAAAAGTAAATGATTCTTGTACCTAAGGAAAATTTATTTTATTCAGAGTTTAGCTATGGGCATGATATCAAAATTTAAAGCCTTGTTAGTGTGGTTTATTGTTGACTATGTAGAATCTTGCGGTGATTTCTTCTATATTTTATTTATGTTCTTGGTTTTTGTCAACTTCTTTTATAGGTAGATTGTCCCTAAAATGATGACTAACTTTGTATGTATAGTCATAGAGGCTTGTACTAAATTATTGAGGACTTGAGGTGATTGATGTTACTTGAGTTTCTAAGACTGCATGGGCTATGGTGATGAGTTGCTTGAGTTTTTAGTATCATATAGAGATTTCATGTCTCTGGTATATAGAGAGTTTTATGGTGATTATTGATTGCCTTATAGGGTTGAGCATATGGGTATGACTATAGTGTAACACCTTTAGTATGCTAGGTGTGACTTTTGAGGTTGTGTGTAGTTTTGATACTAGTTTCTAGCTTAGTAGATTTAGTTTGAGGTTGTAGTGTTATTTGATTTGATAGTGATAATATCAGCCTTAGGTAGGTTGATTTAGTGTTTTGGTAGATAGTTTTGTGTTTAATGTGTTCTATGGCTTTTATGAGTCTGAGGATGATTTTGGTCTTGTGGTTGTAGCCTGTGTCTTGTGGTGCCTTGATTAGGTTTAGATTATCGGAGCATGTTCATAACTTATATTATGTTTGACTCAATCACTGATGTAGAGAAAGTTCAAAAATATTGAAATTCGACTTCATTGAGAATATTTGGCCTTGGATACTTGTTTTGTAACCGAATGAGTCCTTATGTAATATATTTTTAGTTCTATGGTGAGGCCAATAGTTCTATGGTTGTGACTCTGCATGGGAGTGCTTGTTGAAGTATCGCGGAGGGCATTTTCTATCCTTCATCTATTTTCATCTTTTCTTACTTTTATGTTCGAGCACAAATGTGAATCTTAGTGGTGGATACTGTAATGATCCTCGTATTGATATTTAGTATTCTTTTTGTTTTGACCAGTTTTCCCCTTCCCATGGTTTCCTTATCTGATTTATGAGTTACAGGAATGGTTGGTATAGTCTCGATGGATTCAGAACTGTTTTATTTGAATTTATGGTTTTGAGTATCCTTCAAAGGATAGAATTCGAGTCTCAAATGAGGTTTCTAAAAGTTCCGTTAGATCAAAAACGTTGATTTTGATTTGGCAACGTGATTGGTTTGGGATCGAAACCTTTAAATTTTTTTGATCCTTGATTAAAAAAAGAGTATTTTTTGGCCTAAAGGGGTGCCGGGGGTTTATTTTTTGTAAATGATCTTTTTTCATAAATCTAATGATTCCATTGGATCTAGAACATATTTTATGATCAATTTGCACTATTGATTCATTTTCATAGGGTTCTAGAAGAGTTTTGAGGGTACAAAATAAGTTTTTTGAAATTGCTGTTTACTGGTCAATAATGGACCGTGGTCAATGGTTAACAAGCAATTAATGAGTCATTTTTCATTACTGTAACAATCTTATTTTGGTATTTATCCCTCTTTTGCTCTTTTTCACTATTTTTATCATATTGGGAGCTCGGGAGGTAGATTTTGGGGGTTATTTCTTGCGTAAGATCATGTGGCTAATTTCCAAGCTCAATTCTAAATCATTTCCTACCAACTTTATCATTTAAATTCTTCTAAGTCAAAGATTTCAAAAGAGCATTTTTTAGGTCCCCCTTTCCCCAAATTTAAAATTTGGTATTTCTTTGACTTGAGCTTCAATTCTTCATCGTTTTGCCAGGGGTTTTCGCCCATAGAGTCCTTTTGACTCTAGGATTATAGTTTTCAAATAAAATTCTATTGTTTCCTTTACAATTTTTTGTTAGATTTTTGGGGGTTTTGCAAGTAAAACCTCAAAATAGTTTTTCTTTGATTTGGACCTCATTTTAATCCCATTTTTTGTGAGGGTTTTATTTGTAGGTTTCTATGATTTTGTGGAAAATATTTGTTGATGAATCTCAAATTACACTCTTAAGTGGGTGTAAGTGATCGTTGTTAATCCAATGACCCAACTTAGGTTAGGGTCGAACCCACAAGGAGTGAAGACAAATGAATTTAAAGCTCAAGAGTTTTGAAAGTCAACTAGGGGTTAAAACAACCATAAATGTAAAGTGGGTATTTAGTTTGAATGTTTTTAAAGTAATAATTTCTTTGATTTTAGAATATTATCCTTACATTGAAAATGTTAAGAGTGTAATCACTTGGGAAAAGGCCTTGGTGCTATGTAACTCTAGGTGTGAGTTCATGCATGGGTAATTGAAAATCTATCCAAATATATTTAGGAATCACAGGTGGGCTAGATTTAGAGGTACTGATGTTCATCTTTCAATAAAGCACCAAATTTCACAAATGAGTTCTTTTAAACACCTCAAAAGTGCAACAATTTCACCAATTTATTGCCTCAATTAACATCCTTATGTATAAGAAATGCTATTAAATGAAATACTTTAAGTTATTGATTACATTTATTCCTTACTCATATCCTCTCTTTCAAAGATGATATGGCTGCAAAGGTAATTAGTGTTTGAAATCCCAAATTCATAGTTAAATCACGGAATAAATGCAAAACCCGTAATAACAAGCTAATTAGGAGAATAAATACACAACACCTATTCACTAATCATAAACTATTCAAGCGTAAATCAAAGATATAGAATTAGCTACTCATAGAGAAAGGAAGTAAAGTTATACTAAAATTTTCATTAAATTGATTCATGAAAAATAACAGGAATGTACTATCAAGCTTTGAGTTTTAACAAATCTCAAATGGAAATCACTAATTCCTCACTTGGAAATTACTCTAAGAATGTTTCTCACTCAAAAGTAGTGAAAAAATGTATTATAAAGATTAAAAGATGAAAATTGGCTAAGGGAAATTTTAGGGCTTGTGCCTTTTATGTATTGGGATTGAACAACATGAATATCTATCACTGCCCCTGAATATCTGCCGGATGATCGCTTATGCAATTCTTTCAATCACTTACGCGACTTCTGCATCTATAGTGACAGTCGCATATGCGACTCAACGGATTGCTTTCATGACTCCTTTGTCTACATTGGCCATTCGCTTATGCAATGCATGCTATCTCACACATAATATCTCTAAATTTCCTAACCTGTCGCTTACATGAGCCATATCATCACAATAGTGACTTTTTCCACTGTAATGACTGATCACGTTTGCTATCCTCAGATTGCTTAAGCAGTATCGAGGGTCTTTTCTAAGACACATCTTTAGGCTTTTTCCTGTTCAACTCTTTTTTCTCCTATCTAGCTTTAACTTTACTTTTTTTCACTAGACTTATCTAAAAAGCCACAAATTCCCAAAAATTAGTGCCTTTTATAAGATAATTATCCTCATATTATCAATTTAACCATAATAACTCATAAAAAATGAGATATCAACGAGTGGCAAAATTGCCACTCATCAACACCTCCAACTCAAAACGTTGCTTGTCCTCAAGAAACACAACTTCACAACTTAATGAGACTATCAAATTAAGCACAACACCTAAGCCAACACTCTTACATCACACAAACACCATGATTATGAATTTTGTTGGTACTATCAATTAGTCAACAAGCATATGAAGTACTACCCAAACAATTTCCTCCAATCTGATCTCATTTTTGAAGAATACAATGAAATTTCAAGAATAATCAAGTGACAACGACCAATTCTCAAGAAGCGATTCTCAATCAATAGTAAATCAAATATGATCCTTTGCTTTATTTTTAAAATATATCAACTTCACCAATCTATTCTACTTTACATGCCTTCTTATGAAAAAAAGTCCCAAACACACCATATTTACAACATTCAACAAGGGCCAAATGCTCACACACTCATACTCTAGAGGAATTTCTAATGCAAACAAATATCATACCATATGCTTGTCCTTAATTTTGATCATTAGTAACTAAAAATTACTTGGTTGGAGATCTCGAAGGAATTTTTCTAGCTTGTAATGTAGGGTCGGGAAGGGTAGGATAAGAATTTCGGATAAACATGACTGCACCCTCCTTGAACTCTACAAAACACTAAATAAATCAAACTTTAATCATTGATCACTTTATTTTTAAACCACAAGTGCCCACTTTTTTCATTTTAGGTCACCCGTCTATTGAAAGCATTCTCTTCTCATTTCCTTTTTTTGCAATTTCTTACTTTTTCTTTCCTTTTTAAAACTTCTTAGTTTTTCTCTTTTTCTTTCCTATCTTTTATCTCATTTTCAATAATTGATTTTATTTAAGGCACTCATTTACAAGACCACGGTACATAATTGCCTCTTCCCATTTCCACTGCACCCCAACTTAGGCTTTTAGACTAAAGTTGACAATTTTAAGTTCAAGGACGATTGGGTTCAAGAGAGGGACAATTTTCATAAGGTTCAAGGGTTGTAGTGCGGTTGCCAAAGAAAGGTTAATAGGCTAAAATACGGTGACTAGTTATACCATTCATTCATATGTAGGATTTTTAGGCTAAAGTAGTTTCCAACAATCACAAACAAGGCCTAAGATCATTTCACCAACCGCGTATAATCAAGACTATCTTTGAAATAACGTGGCAAGTTCTAGATGAAACAAGTGAGTACAAGAATCATTCAATAAATGCTCACCACAAATAGCATGCAAACTATTTTAGATGGATCGATTTCGCTTCCTACTTCAGAACAAAAGGAGTCATTTTCTCAATTACCACCAATTAAAGAATTAGGAGTCATGAAAAGAGTCAAAGTGTTGTCAAAATATCATTGACTTCCATGCTCTTGATTTTCCAAATAAAAAAAGACGGAGTGGTATGCTCAATTTACATTTCACCATGAAAGACTAACTATTATTAGTACCAAACAAGTGACAATCTCTTATCCTGGCTCTAACAAGGGCAATAATGCTATGACTACTCAGACTTCACCACAATATTTGTCTACTCATACTTCACCATAATTACAATGTCAATCCCAATCATAATACTATGGGTACTCAGACTTGTCTTGCAAAAATGACTTACGACAATTTTCCCTTAAGAATATCATCACTTAATCTATCATAGGGAAAGAATCGTCCAAGATAACTACCAAAAGAAAAACTAATCTAGAAATGAAAACAAAAGAAAACCAACTAATCCAAAAAAATCCGCATAAACCATAAGCCCGACAAGGGCACAGAATATCCATAACCATACATAGAAAATATCCACATAACATCACAAAAATACAATATATGAACTCAAGGCACCCTAACTAAAATATTGCAGTGTCCTTACTGCATGACATCAAAACATAAGAGAGTAAAGGGGTCCTTGAATATGCATCACTGGCTGTCATCACTATCAATCGCCTAATATTTAACGCCCTTAACATCAGACTGATCAACCTCGAACCAATGTGTTGTAATATCAAAATCATCCACTTGCCTCATAGAGGGGAGTGGACCTTTAGGATTTAGCACCTTCCATAAACCCTTCACACCCTTCCACATTTGGGTTAAGAATTTGTCCCTTTTTTTGGTAAGTAATGAATTTTATTTATACCAAAAGTTCTTATAATTTCATGCCAAATAGTTCTGACTCCTGTTTCTCACTAGGATTCCTACTTAGCCTAGCTTTCTTTCAGTAAAAAAACAAAACATCCTTGTGCTAATACTAAGCTAGAGCTGAGAATTCATGAATTGTACTGATAAGCTGTAGTTAACCTTGTAATTTATTCTTTCAAAATTGCTCCATCATAGCATATAATTTAGTTGCTGGAGTACCTCTTGCCATTTATTCAATCTTGTCCCTCTAGTATGTATATGTATTACCACCTCCCTCATAACTCTGTCTATCTGGAATTATCCATCTTGAAATCTCATGAGGTTTCTCTCCCTCTAGATAATTGTCACCACCATTGCAAATATGCTACGATAAGTACCTCCTCTACCTATTTTTTTCTTTGCCCATCCCGTAGCCAGGACCACTTCCTCTTTCCATGAGCCTACTCAATTGTGCTCGCCAACCCATCTAAGAATATGACTCCATAGTGTATTTTTAATTGGACACTCAAATAATAGGTGGCTCAATGTCTCAACTGGAGCTTTAAAAAAGACACATGAAGCAGGATAGTCAATACCAAACTTTTGTAATCTGGCAACAGTAGGTAATCTTTGGTTTAGAGCTAGCTATAAGAAGAACTTATGTTGTGGATAGATTGTAGGATGCGAATTTAGGCATTTCCATTGTATTTTAAGAAACAAAGGTCGCAGCATATTGTATGTTTGCTTGATGCTAAATTTTGTTTTGTAGACCATACTCTGCAACTTATTTATTAAGATGTCCTGGACAGTATTGATATTTAGTATGTACTGTCTTGCCTCAATTATTTTCCTTATTACCCATGTTGTATTTGTAGGAATAGGGCTGGTACTCAGCTCTTCTGATTTCATATAGTATATATGTACCCACCTCACCCACAGACAATCTTTCTTGGATTCCAAAGCCCATAGCTGTTTGAGAATGGCTGCTATGTTCCAGGTACTCATGTGTAGAACATTTAGTCCACTAATTGCTTTAGGTTGGCATACCTTCTTCCAGGACACTAATGATCTTTTAGAGTTTCTTACCGATCCTGTCCATAAATACACTCTACATGCCTTTTTAATCAATTTCATAATTTTCTTTAGTAGGAGGAATATTTGCCCCCAGTATGTTTGTATCCTAAATACCACAGATTTTATTAATTACAGCCTTTCCCCGTATGTAAGTAATCTAGAAGTCCAACACTTTATTTTATCCATGATCCTGTAAACAATGGGCATACATTGGTCAAGAGTAAGCTTTTTTGAAGAGAGAGGGATGCCTAGGTATTTGAATGGTAGAGAGCCTTCACTGTATCCCAACAATCTAAGTATATCCTACTTGACATTTGGCTTAACACCTAAGAAAAACACAGAGCTTTTGTCACAATTAGCTTTTAGTCTCGATGCCCTTGAGAACTTTTCAAAAGCATTCCTGATCAGTGCTACTGAGCTCATCTCAGCCTTACAAAACAATAACAGATCATCCATAAAGCAAATGTAAGCAATATTCAGTTTTTTTACATCTTGGATGGTAGTGTAAGCTTGGATCTTTTGTCACTATTGTGAACTCTCTTTGAAGGTATTCCATGGCAATGACAAAAAGGTAGGGTGACATGGGGTCACCCTGCCTAATGCCCCTTACCCTGAAAAGGTGTAGTGAATCCCTTATTGATCACTAAGGAGTAGGACATAGTTGATACACATTCCATTACCCATTTGATAAATCTAAATGGGAAACCCTAGCCAGCTAGGACATCTTTCACATATGACCATTCTATGGAATCATAAGCTTTTCAGAGATCAACTTTCATGACACACCTTGGTGACATCCCCTTTCTAGTATACCACTTGAATATTTCATGACTTAGCAGCACATTATCCATAATATTTTTTCCTTCTATAAAAGAAGATTATGAAGGGCTTACTAAATAACTGATAACCTCTTTGATTCTGTTTGTTAGTATTTTGGTTATGATCTTATAAAAGGTAGTACAACAGGCTATAGGTCTGTAGTCTTTCACTACTGTGCAATTTAGAACCTTTAGGACCAACGTTAGTGCAGTGCTATTGAAGGCTTTAAGCATTTTTCCATGTCTGAAGAACTCCATTATAGCATTACATGTAGTGTCCTGTATAGTGGCCCATTGATGGTTGATAAACTCTATGGGTTAGCCATTTACCCCCATATAATTCTCTTGGGTAAGTCCTTTAATTGCTTTCTATATCTCATTCTTAGTCGCCTCTCTGATCAGGTTGCACTTCTGTATATAGTATAGACATGGCCCATGTTGTAGGACTGCTGCATCTGGGCATGGCATAGTACCCTCTGATGATCCCATGACTGTCTCAAAGATTGAGGTAAATTCTTGCTCAACTTTTTTTGCTTCTGTAAGTTTCATACCACCTTTAGTGAACACAGATTGTATGGAATTTCTACTAGATCTGATCTTCAGCTGAGCATAAAAATATTTTGTATTGGAATCACCACTAGCAATCCATGTAGCCCGGGACTTCTGTCTGAGAATTTGTTCCTCAACCTTTCCCCATTTTGTAATCTTAATGAGTATCTTTCTTTATTCATCAATTAATACCTAGTTTTGTGGGCTGGTGTTTAATTTAGATTGGATAACATCTAGTTGTGCCCTAGCCCTCTGGAGTTTCTATGCATATGAAGCCAGGTAGGTATTTAAGTCCTTCAAATTCATCTTCAGTGCTTTAAGCTTTAACCACAACTGGAACATATAGGTTCCTCTAACTTGTTATATCCACATATGCTACACAATATTGGGAAATTTAGGGTGTGTCATCACTGTAGTATACAACTTAAATGGCTTTGATTTCATATTATCAACTTGCTTATACTCTATGATAATTGGAGAGTGATCAGATGCTCCAGGGTTCATGAATTCAGCCTCTATGTGTCCATACTTTTGCAGCCACTGGATGTTACCAAATGCCCAATTAATCTCAGAGTAAACTTTTGAATTCAGGTTCTGCTTGTTGTAGAAAGTGTAACACCAGCCTTTGGATTTTAGTATTGTAATTTGGAGAGAATCCATAGAGTCTTGGAAGTCCTATGTCTCCACTTGCGTCACACATGATCCGATCCTATCCTCAAAGGATAGGACAAAATTAAAATCCACACATAAGAGCCATTGTTTGTGGATATTGTTGCTTAGTTGAGTAAAGTTTTTCCACAGTATTTTCCTTCGGATTGGTTCATTTTTTGCATAGACAATTGTTAGGAATGCATTGAATGTACCCATTTTCACCTTACAATGTATCATCTGTTCACTAGTTTGCATTACCACCAATTGTATATGGGTCTTCCACATTACCCAAATTCTACTATTTGGGGCCATTGGGTAGTTGCAAGTATAGTTCCATCCTTGTGCCACCTTATTTAGTATTGCAGACTACTTATTCTCCTTTACTCTGGTTTCTAGACAACCAAACACCTCTACTTTATTCTTATGCACAAAGAGTCTCACCTCTTTTTGCTTTTGGGGATGATTTAAGACCCTAACATTCCATGTTGCAATAATCATGGAGGGTTGAATGTTCCCCTTGGGTCAGTATCTGACCCTGATTTCCCGCCACAATCATACACACTTAAGTTTCAAATCTGTTTGCGCTTGCCACATTTGTATGGTTCATTCCAGCTTTTTCACTAGGGTGCTCCCCTTTTTTGTTACCTTGTTTTGTCCCGTTGTGAGTAGGTATAGTCTCTATTCGTTATGCTGTTGGTTCAGCTGATGGTTTTTCTGGTTGCGTTTGACCTTCCTCTTGCCTAGCAACCCAGCTCTGTTGTGATGTTCTTTTCTCACATCCTCGACCCTTGTTTCGTCTTCTCCTCCGCGGTACTTCATGGAACCCATGGTCAGTTTTTTCCTTCTCTAGTTTCAGTCGATATGCCTCTTCCAAATGCCCAAATCTCATACAGTGATGACAGTATTTAGGTTTTCGTTCATATTTAATGCGTTACGTATAGTTGCCATCCGATGATGCAATTTCCACTGATTCTAGCAATGGTTGAGCAACATCCACTTCCACCAATACTCGAGCATATGAGATTCATTCCATTTTTGCAGTTACTCTATCAGTGTACAACAGCTTCCCTATTGCACTCATGATTTTGCTTAGAGCTCCATTTAACCAATACCCCACTGGTAGGCTAGGGAAAATGGCCCATAGTGGAATAATTGTGGTACAATCAGGGTTGAATTCAAAATGACATTGCCATGCCTGAACTATGAAGGGTTTGTTGTGGTATGTGTAAGGTCCCCCCAGTAAAACTTTGTCACAGTCTTCCTTCGATTCAAAATGAAATATAAAGAATCCATCATCATGAGCTAAGACTTGTGGTTTTTGGGAAAATTACCATACATTTGAGATGTAGAACTCCATACTTTTTTGGTATGGCGTATCTCCTATAATAAACCCTGTGAGTGCAAATTTCCAGTACTCATCTTGGGGCTTCAGATCTTCTTCACTTAAAGTAACAATCTGCTTCCCATGACTCGATTTTGGAGCAATATATTCCAGTGAGTTCCCCTTCTGCGATTGTCTATTATCCTTTATCTCCGATTTCTTTTCTATTTTCTTCTCCGGCGACTGCGAGTTTACTGTCGATGTAGAGAATTGTATTCGTTGTACCACTGGTGTATCGCTTGTAGATCCAAATTTTCCTAAATAAATTGATGATAACGGTTCAGATGAGACTCAGTCTCCCTCCTTCGGAATAAAGCCAAATTATAGAGAGAGGTAACTACCTTAGTTGGTGATTTAATCCCTTAGTTGCAATATTATAGAAGGAGGAAAGTACCTTTCTAAGAATGTTTCCATGAGATCAACCCATGAAGTGATAGATCCTACGAGAAAATACAGCTACCATAAGACCGCTTCCCCCATTAAAGAGAATGGAAAAAGATGCAATTTATTTGATTATTAAGATATGTGGGCAATGTCAAATGGAGAACACACATCAATAAAATTTTTCAAGTGTAGATTAGAATCCTTATGTTCTTAACCTCCAAAAAACATTTCATTTGAAGCAAATAAGGCATCACGAAAGTAATGTGAAATACTTCATTCCTTCCATCTATGGAATACGAATAGCACTAGCTCGACCCACATCTTTGAGGTGATCCTCATCCTTGAAAATCCCATTAATAGTCCCAACATTACTACCGTGTTGGCTCATAGTATTGTGTGCACTATTTTCCCCCATAAGAAATGACCAAAACAACAAACAATGAAAACCAAAACACCATGGTTAACCCAAAGTGACTAAAAATACCATAAGAGTGAAAACTATGTTTCACTCCCCGAGAAAGGCATCAATTTTGATAATGATCAAAGTACACACTTAAATTAGTGTAAGTGATTGTTGTCAAAAAAATATCCCAACTAAGGTTAGGGTCGAAACCACAAGGAGTGAAGACAAGGAAGTCAAAACTCAAGAGTGTTGAAAGTTAACTAAGGGTTGACTAGTAATGTGTATAAAACAAACATAAATGTAAAATGGGATATTTAGTTTAAGTGTTCTTAAATTAACAATTTCTTTGCTTTTAGAATACTATCTTGAGATTGAAAATGCTAAGAGTGTAATCAATTGGGAATAGGCCTTGGGGTTATGCAATTCCAGGTGTGAGTTCATGCGTGGGTGATTGAAAATCTATCCAAATTTAGTTAGAAATCATGGGTAGGATAGATTTAGAGGTATTGGTGTTAACTTTCAATAAAACACCAAATTTCACAATTGGGTTCTTTCGAACACCTCACAAGTGTAATAATTTCACCAATCTATTTTCTCAATTAACATCCTTATGTCTAAGAAATATCATTAAATGAAATATTTTAAGTTATTGATTACATTTATTCCTCACTTATATCCCCTTTTTCAAGGATGATATGGGTTCAAAGGTAATTAGGGTTTGCAATCCCAATTCATAGTTAAATCATGGGATAAATTCTAAACCCATAACAACTAGCTAGTTAGGTGAATAAATACATAATACCTATGTACTAATCCTAACCTATTCAAGTATAACCCCAATATAAAGAATTCACTACTCATATAGAGAGGAAGTAAGGCTATACCAAATTTTTCATTAAATTGATCCATGGAAAATAATGGGAAATGTACTTCCAAGCTTGTAGTTTCATTAAATCTTTAATGGAAATCACTAATTCCTTACTTGGAAATCACTCTAAGATGTGCCTCATACAAAAGTAGTGCAAAAATGTTTTCTAAAGCTTCAAAGAAGAAAAAATGGCTACTGGAAATATTAGGGATTCTAAATTTTATGTATTGGGACCAAACAGCATCAAAATTCCATCATTGCCCCTGAAAAATACCCAACGATTGGTTACATAATTCTTCTGGTTACTTACACGACTTCTGCATATATCGTGATCGTGACTTCCTTCACTGACATGACCGGTCTCTTTTCCAATCCTAAAATCACTTACGTAGTATCTGTGGGTCATTTCTGAGACACTTCTTCAAGCTTTTCCTTTTCAGCTCTTTTTTCTCCTTTCTAACTTTGACTTCACTCCTTTTTCACTAGACATCCCTAAAAAGCCATAAATACCCAAAATTAGTGCATGTAATAAGGTAATTATCCTCATATAATCAATTTAACTAAAACAACTCATAAGAAATAAGATATCAATGAGTGGAAAAATTTCTATTCAATATTTGTAAAATAAAATCCCAATTCACCCCTTTCATTTCTTACCCATTTTGGGGTTCATTTTGGAACGATCTTAAATAGGTCTAATATGGATATATTTAGCTTTATTCTTACTTGTAGATGATATATTTGACTAGATTGGACACGTTTGTTGTTGGTCTGACAGAGTTAGACTTTAAATTGAGATTTGGACTACGTCTAGGTGTATGGATCTTCATTAAGGCAAATTAAGATATACCTTGACCTTTTTCAAAGTGTTTATGTTTTATATACTTGTTTGTTGTATTTTTTGTATCACTTAGGAGTAGGGATCCCACTTAGATGAAATAATGAGCATCTCCACAGGTACCTAAGTCCTTGATGGATTATGGTTAGATTATTGGCTTTAATACTTAGTAATACTACTTGAAATAATCCTTAGAGTAAATATAGATAGATAACATAATGATCTTGAATAATAGCTATTGGAATGCCTATTTTAGAGATTGAATCTTATTAGCAAACATTATTGTGATGATTGCAGATTAGTGCCTTTTTAAGGGGTACTTATATTATTATTGTGATTATTGATGGAATGATTGAGGTTTAGAGAATAAATAAATTATGAATAGTGTTGTAATTGTGGAGGCTTAATGTATGGACCAAGTTAGGTTTGGGTAGTCTGTGATGTATTGTTATTAGGATTTTTGGTTATTTCATCTTTCCCTTGTGGGGCTTATGTGAAATTCATTATGGGCTTGAGTAATTATTATGATCGTGTGCCTGAGTGGGGGCTAATATCCATATTTATTTTGATTAGATAAGATATATTTTTAAGTTTCCCAAGTGGGGGTTTTATACGATGTTGTTAGTCATGTTTTTTTTGTATTAAATGGCTTATTTATTATTTTGTCGCTCGAGTGGAGGCTTAACTTGACATTATAGGTCTTGTATGAGCATTAAATTGCATATACATTATAGTGATGCCTAAGTGAGAGGTTGGAGATAATAATATTAATGACTTTATAGCTATTTATTTTGGTGGTACAAAATGAAAATTGATATCATGAATTACTGATACATTAAGTTGTTTCTATGCTCACTATTACATATATTGAGTGAATTTTGATCTTCATATTAATTGGTTGTGAGCATTACATCCTCATATTCCCCATTAATATTCATGAGACATTGGTACCATTGAGACATTCTAGTTTTTTTTAGGAAAAGTGACACCTTATAAAATGCCTATACCAAGGGATGTGCCAGTAAGGTTAATTTGAGATATGAGATTCGGATTATATGAGTATACAGATTGCAAACCCCTATAGGTCCTACCTAGTAGACTCGATCCTGTGGGTGTATATAGAAAGTCAAGCAATGACTTTCACCATTAATCATCATCCCATCATCATCACTATATTACGTTGCATCATTTACATTGTATTAACATTCCTTGATATAGTTTGGTATTTTGTTAGTATTTACTCTTTTATCATATTACTGTTATAGCACCTTGTTTGTGATATTTTGTTTGAGCATTTATTTAGCTTCAATACATTATCTTATTTTATTTTATATAGGTTGGAGGTTGAGGTATTATAGGATGTGGAGTATGAAGGTGGATTGGTCAAAAGATAGATGGGTATCACCTTTTGTCTACGTGAGATACTTATTTATATCTATACACTCTCCCAATTACTTTCCATAGTATTGGTTAATGATGATTGATTAACCCTTTTATACTGTATATGTGAGTATTCTTCATAAATGACTTCCCCTGTTGTTCAATATAAATGAATAATGTTGACTCACCTGTATTAGTGTGCCAATTTTGTATTTGATATACCAGTTGTCCTTTGTGTTGGGTTACCCTAACAGGATAAATTCATATTATTTGGTGGTGTATAGGTTATTTTGAATACCTTGGTAGTTAGGATGTTGCTTCTCTTCATTACTTTGGATTATAGTCGGTTATTGACAATTCTTGCTAAGTACATATGGTTTCATACTCACCCTTGATTTTCTTTCTTTGTATTGTTTTTACACCATATGCATGTATTAGACCGAGTAGCAGCTTGTAGATAGTTTTCTTCTAGCATTGATAGGGAGGAGTTAGAGGTAGTATTGGTGGACTCCAAGCTAACCTGGATCTCTCTTTATTTATCTTATGCTTACCTATATACATATATATACGCATACTATTGGGATATTTTCGTTCCTTGTATTTCAACTTTTGATTCACTCTATTTCTTGTTCCTTAGGTTGGGTTAGGCTTACTTGTCCAGAGGGTCTGACAAGTGCTATCACATGCCTATTTTAGGTCTTGATAGGCACTTATCATAGCTCAACCTTGATAAGTAAGCAAATCACCCAAACCGATAAAGGAAATACAATATTTATAGTAACATAGGATAAGGCAAGACTTCTAAAACAAAGTCAAGCCAAACACAGAATATAAATAAAATGGAAGATGAAAGAATTCTATAAATCTAGACCCAAAATTTGGTGTCATAGTCTAACAACATCTAATGCAATGTCTAGAATAAGAAAATACACATATTTCCTTGATAACAAAAATAAAGAAAAATAAGAATAAATGAGGTTTGAATCAGCCCCGATCTCTTTAGCAAATCAGTACCTCAAAGTTTGGAACCTCCAGACGAAGTCAACAACAATGGGAGGTGCTTGTACAAGGATCTGCACTATAAGGGAACTTTAAGGGTGAGTACGGTTCACTTGCACTTATTGGGTATCATAGGCCGACTAAGAAAAGCTAAAAATAAGATAACTAAAATATACTATGAGCACATCACCTGAAATTAGAAAAGTCCCAAATAGTAGCTCAGACCATCTCCACTAATAGTTCTAATATATAATTTCACAAGAATTGAAACAAAACAGATATATGCAAAAATACACTAAGACTAAGCACAAGTTAATGAAACTAGGGAAATCAAACAAGATGTGTGTACAAGTGCAATCAAATGCAATGTGGATAGGATGAATGATGAAAGCCATCACATGACTTTCTATATACACCCACCAAGCTCGTAGCTCTTAGATAGTAACCATGGGGGGTTCACAACCCACATACTGTATCTTATATCTTGATCTCAACTCTCATCTCAACTCATTATCATGGAGAGGGTTTTCATAAAAATGCCTCATTTTCTTTCAAAAATAGTTTTCCTAAAAGTATCAATATCTCATGAATGTATATGTATGGAATGGGGATGCAATAAACATAGTCAAATCAATATGATGATATTTAATCCATCCGACATGTATATATTTAAGTGATCCCAGAAATCAACTTAGTATATCCAAAATTTATGCCATTAACTCTAATTGGGAACAATTTGAATAAATATGAATGTAAGGCATCATTAATAACATATCAACCCCTAATTTGGTTATTTCTATCATGATAAAGGTCAAATAATGCGCAAATAAGGTCTATATAAGTAAAATAAGCCCCCGCACAAAAATCATATGTAACACCCCGTGATATCTTTGATTTAATACCTCACTCTGTAGCATGTTTAAGGGGTTGATAATCTAAAAATTTTCTATGTGTCAAGTGGACTTAGTCATATTTTAAGCTCCTAAACTTGTGTAATCTCTAAATTGATTTTTTTCAACCTTGAGATATGAATTTTTGAGTTGATTATTGTTCAGGGGAGTAAGGGGGATGTCTCGATAAAGTTCTGGATTTTTCGAATGACTTTTGCGATGTGTTTGGATGTTGGAAATAGTGGCTTGGCACTAAGTCGGCGTGCAACATTGAAGATCACGCCGGTAAACCAGTGAACCAACGTGAAGTTAATGTGCCGCATCGATGAATCAGACCGATGCAATTTTAATGCATCGCATCGTGTAATGAGTCGATGTTCAGTTTGCATTTCTTTTAAATAATAACTGGCCTTGTGGAGGGAATTATAGTCTTTTTCCTCATCCTATCTTTACCATAACACAAAATTAAAGAGTATTTAGGGCAAAATATCATCAGAAACTACTCTTATCATCTCAAATCAAAATCCTAGTCCTCTCTGTTAAGATTAAGTGTTCATCATTAAAGTCAAGGATTCTAAGAACTGAATTGAAATTCGGATTCCACCCTTCCTCCTAAGTGATCCAAGGTATGTAGTGTTTTTCCTAAATTGCATGGGCTTGATGAAAACACTTTGAATAAGATTTATAGAAATTATGAAATTCTAAAGGGGATTTGGAATTGGGTTTACAATCTTGCATTATGAATTCTTTAACGATATTATTGTTTTGGTCTTGAGGCCATTCCCCCAAATTCAATTGTACTCGTATATATATATATATATGAAATTGAGTTGAATATTTAATTAAGAGCATAAAAATATAGAATCCCTCTCTTGCTATAATTTCCGTTCTTTTCATATGATATGGATTATTTCGAATGTATTTTGAGAAGCATGACACAAATGTCTTGATTATTGTTTAAGAATTGATTACGGTTTTGAATTGAAGAGAAGGGGTTCTACATGTTGATAAATGCTAAAAATATATATAATGAAAGAATTGTACGATATTATCAAAAATACATGACCACCACATGTATGTTGGAATTGTTGAAAAGACGAGAATCTTTGCATGGTTTTAACTTGTGTTTTGAAATAGGAATTCTCTTATACTTGTCTAAATGCTTTAATGGTTTGAACATTGTTTTAAATGAAATAATATTGCATGATACCTTATGGCTCAGAAATACGACTTACAAGTGTTGGTGTGACAACACCAAAACAGATAATGCCATAACAGACTTAGAATGAAATAGAAATCAGATTTCACTCAGATTTCAAATTTTGAACTCAGACAGATGCATGTTTAGAACAAATTAAAATTGGGCATTAAGAGAGTTAGGTGGTTACCCCAAAATGGCAAGAGTTCAGAGAACTCATTGCCTAAAACCCTATTTTGATGATATGAGTTTATTATTTCCCCAAGAGGGATTATACGCTAGCCTAGTGCCTTGGGGCGTATCAGATTCAGATACTTCAATGCTTGCGGTAAACTTGGGTTGGGGGATTGGCCGTCGAGTTAATGGTGGATCCTATATTGCTCGTGGGAAACTTTTAGATATGTAGGGTGTACCACTTAGTGCAGAAGTAATATAAAGAATAGAACTGCTATGATCAAATTGTTTTGAGATCATTTGATATTTACCCATATGTTTTAAACTATGCATGCATAACATATTTTATGACTTGCTAGCACCTATGTTTTATTTGTATAAATCATTATTTTGGATTTCTCTGTGCACCAGTACATTTGTATTGGCCCCCTAATATTTAAGATTTGAAGCTCAATCTAGAGGTCCTGCTAATCCGTCGAGTTATTCAAACAGAAGTGAAATGTGTAGTTGGTGAGCCTTCTGTATTCTGGAAGGCCTATTTCTTTTCAGCCATTTGTTATTATTTTGGTTTAGGTCCACTCGGGGCCTTGTCCCAGATCTAGATAGTTTATTGATGTTGTATGTAGTAGAGATTTTGCAGACTGAAAAAGATGTTTTCTAGATGTTGATAAACTCTTTTTTGTATTGTTAAACAGAACTTAGAATATGATCATGATTCCATTTATTATATTTTTACATGTTTTATTTGTTATACGAGTATTATGCATGATTACCTGAGGTGGAAAGGTGTCTGAACCTCTATGGTTCGGGATGATTGTCATGTCTAGGGTACCGGTTCAGGTTGTGACAAACATGGTATTATAGCACGGTTCATAGTCCCAGGGTGTCTGCAAAATCTCATTGGGTAGAGTACTGTTTATGGGTGTGTACTTCACCACATTTATAAGTAGGAGGCTACTAGAAGTTTAGAAATGTCTCCCTTCGTTTTGATTTAGTTCGTGGTGTAGAGTCTGAAATGTCCCTTAATAAATGGTGCCTTATATTTCTATAAAGCTATCATGCCTCCACGTCGCTTCAATGATCAGAATGCCCAAACTGAAGATGTTCGTCCTACCTATAGTATAAGGACACGTAATAGGGATCACACTCTTGAATTTGTTGCTGCTCCAGGAGTCCCTCCTGTTTAGACCAGCCTACCCAGGGAACCTAGGGCTGCCTAGTCAGGGACTAACCACACCCAACCTCCCCAGAGATAGATATCTAATGCTGAGTTCAGACAGTCAATGCATATAATTGCATAGTTGGTGGCTTCATAGACCCGACGGTCGAAGGATATTGGGTCTATGTCTGGTGCATCCGAGACTACACAAGTGGGTCAATTTATGAGGTTAAACCCGCCTAAGTTACGGGTACAAAGGTGGAGGCAGATCAATAAGATTTCATGGACGAGATAGAGATAATATTTTTAGTGATATACGTTGATGAAGTGGAAGGGGTTGAATTAGAGGCTTATCAACTGAAGGAGGTAGCAAATCAGTGGTACAATAAGTGGAAAAATTTGATGGGTGAAAATACTGAGCCTTCTGTGTGGGGTGAATTTGTGGAGGCTTTCTTGGACTGATTCTTTCCCCAGGAGATGAGGGAGTCAAAGGCTTAAGAGCTCATAAATTTGAAATAGGGGAATATGAGCATCAAGAAGTACACCTTGAAATTCAATTAACTATCTCGTTATGCTCCAGAATTGGCAGGAAATATGAGGGTCTGTATGAGGAAGTTTTCATCCTGTCTTTCAGATGACTTGATATTAGAGTGCAAAGGGACAATGTTGAACAGCGATATGGACTTATCCAGATTGGCCGTTCACATACAGCAGATTAAGGAACATAAAAAGAGGGTTGTTGAAGCAAGAGAGAAAGATAGACAAGCTAAGAGGTCCAGACCAGTAGACCAAAATCATAGTCAGCACCAAGATGGTAAATGGGGTAACAGGTGGCCAAATAAAAAGCTCTAGAGTAATGCACAACCTACAGCCAGCGCGCCCGCGCCCAAACCCCCCAATTGATTGACCCTTTCAAAATTTCCAATCTATCCATAGGACAAAAGTATAGGGCACCCAGTCGCAAGAGAGTGTGGCGCAACTTGCTAGGTCATACCCTTAGTATGATACCTGTGGTAACTACCATCCAGGAAGGTTCCAGTTTGGTAGGTTAGTGTATTTTGCATGTGACCAGCCATTCATATTCAGAGGGACTGTCTATTTATTAGAGGAAGTGTTAGAGGTGCTAATTCCTAAGCAAACTCCTCCGTTTCACCACCGCCTCCCAAGGTTACTACTTCAGCTATCGAGAGCAGTCACAATCGGTTGTATGCTTTATCAAATCTCTAGGAGGCAGAGGCCTCACCAGATATTGTCACGAGTACGTTACAAATTTTCTCCCGTGATGTATATGTGTTAATTAATCCCAGGACTACTTTTTCTTATGTGACCTCGTATGTGGTAAACGATTTTGGGATTGAGCCTAAAGTGATTGCAAAACCTTTCTCTATTTCCACTTTAGTAGGTGATTCTATTATGGTTAGGAGGATATATAAAAACTATGTTATATCCATTTTTAGTCGTGATACCATGGCTGACCTCATAGAATTTGATATGGTTGATTTTGATGCTATTTTAGAAATGAAATGGCTCCATTCATGTTATGCCACCCTAGACTATAGAACCCATAAGGTTACCTTCTCTTTTTTGAATGAATCGGTGATAGAATGGAAGGGGTATTCTTTAGCACCTAGAGGGAAATTCATATCTTACCTCAGAGCCTGTAAGCTCATTTCCAAAGGTTGTTTGTATCATCTTATTTGCGTTAAAGATTCAAATAACAAAAGTCCTTCTCTTTAGTTTGTCTCTGTGGTTCATAAATTTCCAGAAGTCTTTCCCGATAATCTTCCAGGAATACCACCTGATAAGGAAATAGATTTTGGTATTGATTTATTTCTAGATACTCATCTTATTTTTATTCTGCCCTATAGAATGGTTCCTGTAGAATTGAAGAAGTTCAAAGAATAGCTAACAAATCTTCTTGACAAAGGCTTTATCCGTTCTAGTGTTTCGCCCTAGGGTGCACCCGTAGTGTTTGTACGTAAGAAAGATGGTTCCCTCCATATGTGTATAGAATATCTCCAGTTATACAAGGTCATTGTCAAAAACAAATATTCTATTCCTAGAATTAATGATCTCTTTGACCAACTTTAGGGTGATAGGTGTTTTTCAGAAATAGACCTTTATTGCCGGTATCACCAGTTGAAGGTTAGGGAGGCTGATATTCCTAAAATAGATTTTCGAACCCGATATGGCTATTATGAATTCTTAGTCAAATCTTTCAGATTGAGTAATGCCCCTGCAGCCTTCATGGATATAATGAATAGAGTGTTCCGTTAGTTTCTAAATCTGTTTGTCATAGTCTTCATTGATGACATTTTGATTTATTCTAAGAGTGAGGAGGATCATACCAACAACCTCTGAATAATCCTTCAGACCCTCAAAGATCATAGATTGTATGGAAAGTTTTCCAAGTGTGAATTCTGGGTTAATGCTATTGCTTTCTTGGGACATATTGTGTCTAGTGAAGAAATTAAAGTTGATCCTTAAAAGATTGAGGCAGTGAGGAAATAGCCTAGACCCACAAATCCAACCAACATTCATAGCTTCTTGGGGTTCTTAGGGTATTACAGAAGGTTTGTAGAGAGTTTTTCTGCCATAGCTGCTATACCAGGTTAATGCAGAAAAGGGTAAAATTTCTGTGGTCTGACCCCTACGAGAATAGTTTTGAGAAGTTGAAAGACAAGTTGACTATTGCACCTATTTTAACCCTTCCTGAGGGTACAAAGGGTTTTGTTGTATATTGTGATGCATCCCAGGTGGGACTTGGGTGTGTACTTATGCAGCATGGCAAGGTGGTAGCTTATCCATCTAGGCAGTTGAAGGTACAGAGCAGAATTACCCCACACATGACTTGGAGTTAGCGGTTGTGGTGTTTGCACTTAAAATATGGCGACACTATCTTTATGGGTTACATGTTGATATATTTACTAACCATAAAAGTTTGCAGTATGTTTTCTCGCAGAAAGAACTAAATCTTATAAAGAGGCGTTGGTTAGAACTATTAAAGTATTATGACATGATGCTGCACTATCATCCGGCCAAGGAGAATGCGGTGGCCGACGCTCTCAGTAGATTATCTATGGGAAGCCTTTCTTATGTTGAGAAAGGAATGAGGGAGAAGGTGAAAGATATTCAGCAGCTAGCAATTCTAGGGGTACGACTCTTGGATTCCAAAGATGGTAGAGTATTTATGCATGAAATAGATAAGTCTTCCTTATGTGCGAAAGTTAAAGAGAAGTAGATCGAGGATCCCATCTTGATACAGATGAAGAAAGATGTCGGTCAACAGAAGGTGATATCATTTGAAATTGGTGGTGATGATATTTTAAGGTACCAAGGTACGTTGTGTGTACCGAATGTGGATGTTTTATGAGAGAGGATCCTTGATGAAGCACACACTTCAAGGTATGTTGTTTACCTAGGCTCTACTAAGATTTACCATGATCTTAAGGGTATATATTGGTGGAATAATATGAAACGTGATATTGCTGACTTTGTTTCCAAGGGTTTAAATTTCCAATAAGTAAAAGTAGAACATTAGAGACCCGGTGGTATTTCCCAAGAGATAGCCTTGCCTATGTGGAAATGGCAGATTAATGGACTTCATCATGAGGCTTCCAAGGTCCCAAAACTAACATGATTCCATTTGGGTAATTGTGAACTGGATGACCAAGTCAGCTCACTTTCTGCATGTGAGGAATAGCTACTCGAAGAGGATTATGCCAAGTTCTATATTGAGGAAATAGTTCTCTTGCATGGAACTTGTGTCCATTATATCCGAACGAGGTATGTAATTGTCTTCACAGTTTTGGCAAAGTTTTTAGAGGGGTTCAGGTACCCAAGAAAACCTGAGCACTGCATTCCATCCTCAGACCGATGGGAAAGCTGAGCGCATCATTCAAACCCTTAAAGATATGTTGAGGTCATGCGTAATTGACTTCAGAGGTAGGTGGGTAGATCATTTGCCATTGTTAGAGTTTGCCTACAATAATAGTTACCATGCCAGCATTAAGATGGCTCCTTTTGAAGCACTTTATGGGAAAAGGTGTAGATCACCAATTCGATGGTATGAAGAGGCAGAAACATGGTTATTTGGGCCTGATCTTGTACATCAAGAAATGGAGAAGGTGAAAATTATTAGAGAATAACTTAAGAAAGCTCAGAGTTATCTGAAGTCCTATACTGATGTTAAAAGAAGAGGGTTAGAGTTTTGGGTTGGTGATTAGGTATTTCTCGAAGTCTCCCCTATGAAGGGAGTCATGTGTTTTGGGAAGAAGAGGAAGCTTTGTCCATGTTATATTGGACTATACCAGATTTTGAGAAGGATAGGTGTAGTTTCCTATGAATTGGAATAGCCCGTGAGTTTAGGCTTCGTACATCTCGTGTTCCATGTGTCTATGTTGAAAAAATGTATTAGAAACCATTCTGTGGTGTTTCCTATAGAGGAAATCAGTGTGAAAGTCTTCTTAACATATGAACAAGAACCCGTTGCTATTCTGGATCATCAAGTCTAGAAGTTGAGAAATAAAGAAATAACTTCGGTTTAGGTGCTGTGGAAAAATCAGACGGTTGAGGAACCCACTTGGGAGTTGGAGGACGATATGCGTACAAGATACCCAAATCTTTTTGATCTGGTGAATGATGAAATGGAAGATAAAATCCTTGCCTTATTCTTTTTATCTCTTATTCACTAAGATAAACCGTTCTTACCTGTGTCCCATATCGTCATTCAGGGATGAATGATCCCAAGGGGGTAATGTAACAACCCATGATAGCCTCAATTTAATACCTCACTCCATAGCATGTTTAAGGGGTTGATCATCTAAAAATTTCCTACGTGTCAAGAGGACTTAGTCATATTTTAAGCTCTTAAACTTGTGTGATCTCTAAATTGATTTTTTCAACCTTAAGATATGAATTTTTTGAGTTGATTCGTGTTCGGGGGAGTAAAGGGGATGTCTCGATAAAGTTCTAGATTTTTTGGACGACGTTAGCAATGTGTTTGGATGTTGGAAACAGTGGCCAAACATGAAGTCGGTGTGCCACGTCGATGATCACATCGGTAAATTAGTGAACTGATGCGAAGTAAATGTGCCGCGTCGATGTTAGCATCGATGAATCAGTGGACCAATGCAATTTCAATGCATCGCGTCGGGTAACACGTAGATGTTCAGTTTACAATTTTTTTAAATAATAACTAGCCTTGGCGAGGGCATTATAGTCTTTTTCCTTATCCTATCTTTACCATAACACGAAATTAAAGAGTGTTTAGGGTAAAATATCATTAGAAACTACTCTTATAATCTCAAATCAAAACCCTACTCCCTTCTCTTAAGATCAAGAGTTCATCATTAAAGTCCAGGATTCTAAGAACTGAATAGAAATTTGGATTCCACCCTCCTCCCAAGTGATCCAAGGTACGTGGATTTTTTCCTAAACCATATGGTCTTGATGAAAACACTTTGAATAAGATTTAAAGTTATAGAAATCATGAAATTCAAAAGGGGATTTGGAATTGGGTTTATAATCTTGCATTATGGATTCTTTAATGATATTATTCTTTTGGTATCGAGGCCTTTCCCCCAAATTGAATTGTACTCGTATATATATACGTATGAAATTGAGTTGAATATTTAATTGATAGCATGAAAATATATAATCCTTGTCTTGCTATGATTTCCATTCTTTTCATACGATATGGATTATTTCGAATGTATTTTGAGAAGCATGACACAAATGTCTTGATTATTATTTAAGACATGAGTATGTTTTTGAATTGAAGAGAGGGGGTTATACATGTTGATAAATACTGAAAATATATATAATTAAAGAATTGCATGGTTTTGTCAAAAATACATGACCACCACATGTTTGTTGGAATTATTGAACAAACGAGAATCTTTGCATAGTTTTGACTTGTGTTTTGAAATATGAATTCTGTTATACTTTTTTGATTGCTTTAATGGTCTGAACATTGTTTTAATTGAAAGACTATTACATGATACCTTATGGATCAAAAATACAACTTGCAAGTGTTGGTGTGACTACACCAAAATAGATAATGCCATAACAGGATCAAAATGAAATAGAAATCAGTTTTCACTCAGATTTCAAATTTTGAACTCAGACAGATGCATGTTTAGAATAGATTAAAATTGGGAATTAAGAGATTTAGGTGGTTACCCAAAGAAGGCAAGAGTTCAGAGAACTCATTTCCTGAAACTCTATTTTGCCGATACGAGTTTATTATTTCCCCAAGAGGGATTATATGCTGGTCTAGTGCCCTGGGGCGTATCAGATTAAGATACTTCAATCCTTGTGGCAAACTTGGGTTGGGGGATTAGCCATCGAGTTAATGGCGGATCACATATTGTCTGTGGGAAACTTTCAGATATGTAGGGTGTACCACTTAGCTCAGAAGTAATACAATGAATAGAACTGCAATGATCAAATTATTTTGAGATCATTTGAGATTTTCCCATGTGTTTTAAACTATGCATGTTAACATATTTTATGACTTGCTCTCACCTATGTTTTATATGTATAAATTCATTATTTTGGATTTCTCTGCGTACCAGTACATTTATACTGACCCCCTAATATTCAGGATCTGAGGCTCAGTCTAGAGGTCCTGCTAAGCCATAGAGTTATTTAAACAGAAGTGAAGTGCGCAGTTGATAAGCCTACTCTATTCTGGAAGGCCTATTTCTTTTCGGTCATTTGTTATTATTTTGGTTTAGGTCCACTGGGGACCTTGTTCTAGATCTAGATAGTTTATTGATGTTGTATGTAGTAGAGATTTCACAGACTGAAAAAAATATTTTCTAGATGTCGATAAACTCCTTTTCGTATTGTTAAACAGAACTCACAATATGACCATGATTTCGTTTATTATATTTCCGCACCTTTTCTTTATTATATGAGCATTGTGCATGATTACCATAGGTAGAAGGGCATTCAGACCTCTATGGTTTGAGAGGCACATCACGGTCAGGGTCCTTGTTCGGGTCATGACATCATATCTAGAAGAAAGTCATTTAAATGCGCTGGTAAGGCCAATGGCTTCAACTTAAGCCACCACATGGGAAACACAAAATGTCACATATCAAAGATTAATCATGACATAATATAAGCCCCATACGGGCACATAATAGTAAAAATAATCACTGGACCCAATAGTTATTTATCCTAAGACAGAACATGCTTTACTTTTTTATTAACTACGCAGCTCAATCTTAAAGAAGTTAAGCAATAAGCTACCTCAAAATGATGAAATATCAGTCTAAAGTGCTTCAACACAGAGCCTTTACCTCATGAACAACCTTAAAATTAACTACAACATTCAAAAATAGCACCTATTTGGTAATAGAAAGCTAACAGTACCCATATTTCCCATATTTGTGCGGCATCCGAAATGTGTTTGAAAAGTAATCATAGATAAAAGGGGAAAAATCAAAAAAAAATTTAAAACACATTGCTCCAGATTATAGGAGTCTTTCGTAGAAAACCCTTACAAAAATGGCTTAAAAATAAGTTCCAAATCAAGAAAAACACTTTTTTAAACTTTACTGGTAAAACCCCCAAATTTTCATTTTGAAATCATGATTTAAGGGTGTTTTTAATCATATTATCAATGAAAAATAATGAGAATACGGTTTTGGAGCTAACCAAGCTCAAACGATGAAGAAATCATCAAGTATCGCCCAACCCGAGCTCAAAGGTCCAAAATTGAAGAAATATGTTAAAAAGTGTATATATACTGATACAACTTTGGCCGTTGAAGTGGACAAATAACCACTTAAGCTGTCATCACTGATCCGATTGGTGACTTCTAAAGCAGTCTCATCTATGTTTCTAGGTTCGCTATAATGATACCCGCTAAAATAGTGAAATGCCCACTTTAGCGGTAGGCGATTGGTTAACTAATACCACTAAAGTTGTGCTTTGCCGCTTAAGCGGCAACCGCTAAAGCTCTACTTTGCCTACTAAAGTGGCTGCACCAACTACAATTGCACTAAAAAATTTGATAAGCTACAAAGTTACAGTCTTCCTCTCCAAATATATTTAGAATCCCGTGAATGCAAATGAACTAGGCTATTAGGCTAATTTCAACATTTTGGACTCAATGACGATGCTAGATTTTTTACAATAACCCAGAACCGCTTTTTACTAATTTCTAAACAAGGTGTCGAATTGACATATAAAATCCTCAAACCCAAACCATCCACTCTACAATCCCAACTTTGACATTTCAAACGTTGGTATAGAATAAATAGTTGTGTTACCCTCAGAAAAATGAATGTTTACCGAAGTCAAATATATGTCTTTGCAAGCCTCAAAAAACCACAAACTTGCACATATCATTATTGATTGCATCATAAATAGTGACAACTATCCCCAAGCCGCAAAATCAATATATAGAAACATGGGGAAGGAAAAAATGGTCAAAACACATAGAAATGAAAAATACACAAATTAAGGTCATTACAACATCCTCACTAAAACTCTAGTTCATCCTAAGACTAAATGGCAATAAAATACCTAAATTTGTGAAATGATGGGGAAAACTACTATGCACGTCAGACTCGATCTCTCAAGTTGCCTCTTCTATGGAACAGTAACTGTACTGAACCTTAACCGCAAGAATATCTATAAAATGCAACCATCTAACATCCTAAGCTAAAATGGAGTCTGGATTCTCAATAAAGGTCAACATATATCTAACTAAGTCGAGTCCCAAAAAAGTATACGAGAATTATTCAGAATTCAGTGCCAAAGAATAGATACACAAAATAATAGATGAATTGTTGAGAAGTTTAGAAGTATGACAAAGCATAAGCAACCGGCCCAAATGTTTGAAGAATCTCTAATGGTCAAATATAACTTGGCCTGAGCTTGTCCCTCTTCCAAAACTTCATCACACCCTTCATGGGAGACACATGAAGAAAGACTCAATCGCTAATCCCAAACTTCAAGCTACAAAGCCTGTGGTATGCATAACTGTTTTGCCTACTTTGGGCTACCGAAAGCTTATCCTAAATCACATGAACCCTGTCCAACGACTTGTGAAATAAGTCTATACCCTGAGGTCTAACCTCTGAGGTCTCAAACCAACCAATATGAGATCAATAAATCCTACCATACAATGCCTTGAAAGAGGCCATCTCAATACTCAAATGGTTGCTATTATTATAAGCAATCTTAGCTAAAGCCAAATGCTGCTCTCATAACCTCTGAAGTCCATAACACATGAATGGAGCATATCCTCAAAAAACTAAATAGTCCACTCTGACTGATCGATCTATGGGTGAAAAGTTATGAACCCAAATCCTCCTAGAAAGTCCACTAGAAGTTAGACTGAGCCTATTTCTGGAAGAATAAACATAGGTACTCTATAAAGACAAACTATCTCACGAACATAGAAATGGGCCAACCTCTTGGTGTTGAAGGTAATCTGAATAGGTATAAAATATGCTGATTTGATCAACCAATCAAAGATGAGCCAAACACTATTAGAACCATAAAAAGTATGAGGAAACCTACTCACAAAGTCTATAGAGATCTACTGCTATTTCTACTCAGGAATAGGTAATCTATGAAGTAAATAGCACAATCTCCGATGCTCAGCCTTCACCAGCTAAAAACATAAGCAGCACACTACAAAATTTGCCACATCTTTGCTCATACCTCTACACCAGTAAACTTGCTTCAAATCATAAAACATCATGGTCATACCTGGATGGATAAATATCAAATAATGTGCTTCCTCCAAAATCAACCACACCTATCCACAAACTCTCAGTACAAAAACTCTGTCCTTAATCCTCTAAATACCATTAAAATTAAGAGATTATTTCTTAGCCTCCCTACTCAATATCTTATCTTAAATTACCCTCAAATTCTAATCATCAAATAGGTGAGCTCAAAGCTTCTCAAGCAAGGAAGATATCGTATCAACCAAGGCTAAAACACACCTGGGTATCAAAATATCAAGTATAACTATCTGGTTAGCTAAAGTCTGAACCTCCAAGGCTAAAGGACACTCTTGGGTCTAGATATAAGATAAGTTTGCCATACTAGCTGACTTCTATCTCAAGGTAGCTGCAACACATTAGCCTTGCTCAAATTATACAAAATAGTTAGGTCATAACCTATAAGCAACTCAAGCCAATGCCACTTCCTCATATTAAGATCTCGCTATCTGATGAAGTACTAAAGGCTATGATGGATTAATAAGATCTTGCAAGGATCTCCATACAAGTTATGAAACCATAACTTTAACACAAACACTTTGTCTGCCAAATCCAAATCATTGGTAGGGTAATTTCTTTTATGAGGATTCAACTAATGAAAGGAATAAGCAATCATCTTACCTGTCCGTATCAACATTGCACCCAAAGGAACACTAGAAGCATCACAAAACATAAGAAAAACCACACCCTTCTTAGGTAAAGTCAGGATAGGAGCTGAAGTCAACAACTCTTTGAGCTATTGAAAGGTTTCCTCACATGCATCTAACCACTGAAAAACTATTTTTTTGAGTCAACTTGGTCAAAGAATCCACAGTAGATGAGAAACTCTCTACAAAATAATGATATTAACCCACCAAGCCAATGAAACTCCAAATCTCAGTAGAAAAAGTAGGTCTAGACTAATAACTAATCACTGCTTTCTTGATTGGATCAACCCTATACTATCCTTTGTCACCACATGACCCAAGAAAGAGATGGAGTCTAACCAAAACTCATACTTAGAAAACCTAGAATACAACTTCTAATCACGCAGCCTTTGAAGTACAATCCTCAAATACTTCACATGGTAGGCTTTACTCTTAGAATATACCAAAATGGCATCAATAAATACAATCACAAAAGAGTAGAGAAACTATTGAAGCACCCGATTTATCATTTCTATGTATGCTCCTGGGGCATTGGTCAATCAAAAAGATACGACTAAGAACTCATAATTACCTTATCGAGTTCAAAAAATCATTTTTTGAACATTCAAAGCCCTAATATTCAACTGATAATGCCTAGATATCAGATCAATCTTAGAAAACAACAAAGCAACCTGAAGCTAGTAAAAAACATCCTCATTGTGAGAAAGAGGATACTTTTTTTTAATAATAACCTTGTTCATCATTCTTTAATCAATACACATATGTATAGAACTATATTTTTTTTTTATCATGAATAAGACATAAACACCCTAAGAAGATACACTAGGTCTAATGAACACCTTACTCAATAAAAGTTACAACTACTTCTTTAACTTCTTTAACTCAGCAAAAACCAAACTATAAGAAAGAATAGAAATGGGTTTGCTACTAGTTCCATATCAATAGAAAAAATCAATGTTAGGATCTGGAGGTATACTAGGGAAATTCGTAGGAAACACATCCATAAACTCACGAACAACAAGAATAAAAGCCATAGAAGGCGGTGAGGAAATACTAGTATCACAGACATGAACTAAATAAGATAAACAACACCTCACGATTACGCGATAAGCATTAAGAAAAGATATAACATTCTGCAAACATAAATAAGTGTACCCTTCTAAAAAAACTTAACACAGTTGGTGTAGCCTAAGTCATGGTCTTGGAATAGTAATCCCAAATAGCGTAATAAAGAGCTAACCAATCCATACCCAATATAACTTCAGAATTAACCATAAATAGGACAATTAAGTCTGCAAGTCTCACAACCCATGATAACCATAGAAGATTGTTACACCCGATCCTCCATTAAAGAATCTTTTATTAGGGTAGAAACATAAAGAGGCATAGTAAGATCCTCATACGCAAAATCAAAACCAAAATTAAGATTATTAAACACATAGAAAAAGGTCGACCCAATATATAATAACACAGAAGTAGATCTATAGCAAATCGGTCTGATACTAGTAATAACAACACCAAAGGCCTCTACCTTGGGTCTAGCAGATATAGCATAACACTGACCACATCTATTCTCAAACTAAGTAATCTCTCGACCACTACCATAATTACCTCTACCTCTACCATGAACACCTCTAACAACACTTCTAATACTTTGTAAACCACCTCTCACCGCCAATATAAAAGTAGGTCTGAAAATATACCATGGATAACTCTTAGCCACACAGCTAAAATTAACACATACAAAAGATCCTCGATAACCTAACTCAATCTTAGAAGGTGTGGTTGAACTAGAAATATTACCTGGGACCAATGTTTAGATACTTGAAGTCACTGAACTTGAAGGTCTAAAACCTTATCTAACTTGTCTTTCTATGATAGCCACAGGAACCTCTACTCGAGAAATCTTTACCTTGAGAAGCATATACTAAACTTAGCATAATGATGCACCTTCTTGGTGCCTTCCTAAGTATCCGGGATAATAGACTTGACCATCTTAGCATGCTTCGTAATAATATGGGAAGAAGCCTTTAAAACTACCATCTAAGCTATAGCCAACTAATATGTACCATCTAACCCCTTCACAAACTCCAAGATTTTTTCAAATTTGATAGAAATGCTAGTGGTTGAATAAGTATATAAAGTGTGAAAATAAACCTCATACTCAGGAATAGTTATAAAACCCTTCTCCAACTGGTCAAACTCATGACACATATGATCACTCAAACTATACAGTACAAATCTCTCTAAGAAAGCCTAAAAAAACTGAGTCTAAGATGTAGTAAGTAAACCCAAAGGTCTACAATTAGGAAACAACTCTACCCATTCATTTCCAATCCCATTAACTGATATGTAGTATAAGCAACTCTATGAGACTAAAGAAATCCAAGATTATGTAACTTCTCTTGGTAATCAATTAAAAATTCATAGAAATTATCGCTAATAACTCTACTAAGCTTGGACAGACCCAAATGAATAAACCTCTAAATATTTTATGATTATTAGAAGAAAAAATTGTACTTGAAGTAACTAGAGTAATAGTAAATCTAGAAGGAAATGAATCCATACATCGGTGTACCATAGATGAAGGCCGCACCAAAGATGTGGAACTTGAGCTAGCCCTACCTCATCTGTCTAATAATCATCCCTAGAATACACAACCCTAAGATAGAGAGATGACTCCCTAATATGTCTTCTAATTAGGGAAGATCCTCATTCTTGTCTTCTACCTCTTGGACGTCCATGACTCCTATATCTTTCTCTAGTTTAAGCTCTATTCTCGGGTGTTTGCTTAACATCATGTAATGACCCTCCAAATTATTTCCTTGATTTATGTGTATTTATGATATTTTGAGCCTTCATATAGTAGATACAGATAATTTATGAATTATCAGAATAGTTCGTTTGATAACTAGATAGTTTTTTTTTGGATTTTAGGTGCTTTTCCTTATTTTGGAGATTTCACTGTTTAGGATTTGGTCTCATAATAAAACTCCTAGTAGATAATATCAGATGGGAATTCTAATAATTCCATCTACTTTGGAATATCAATTTTAGGCTAAGGGGACACTTGGTTAAGGTTCGGAGGATTCCAGCCTCATTTTAGGCTATTGGGCTAATTATGTGAAAAATGAAACTATAGATGTGTGCCTCACATTTAGCTGAAACGATCTTGGATGAATATTTTCAATTGTTCCGTTGTGTTGGAAATGTCAAATTTAGTATGGTAGCATGAAAAAGTGTAATTTGGTTGTTAGAGATTTGTTTTAAATCTATGATATAGTGTATTAAACTGCTTAGAGAAGTTAGTCACTATTCTTGGAAAAAATAATTCCTACCCGTCCCTTAGCCTACATTGCAATCCCAAAAAGTCCTAATTGATCCAAAATTTCACATTCTAATATTAGTGGAGCATTACACTAAGGAAAAACCACTTTTCATTGTGTGTAACTTGTGAATTCTTTGTGAGAGTAAGCGTGATTTAATTCTTGTACACATTACGTCATAAATTGCATTATTGTGAGTGATTATGGGTAACTCTCTTGTTGTGAGGGCACATGTTTGATAAATGTGGGTGATTTGTAAGATGTTCTTTATTGAGAAATATGCATGAGTTTGCCACTTAGTTAAGTCAATTCTTGAGGCTAAGATGTTTTGGAGTGGTATTCATGAGCTTTTAATTGTGTAAATAACGTGCTTTGTGTAGAAACTTGCATTTCGTGTAGTCATTGTAGTACTAGCTTGAGTGTCTTTATTTTAGTAAAAGTGTAGTGTCACCTCAGATTTTTATTCTTTGAGTAAAGAGTTGTTCGAGGACGAACAGGAGTTTAAGTGTAGGGTGATGATCTGAGGTAATTTTATACACTTTTGTATCATTATTCTAGATTATTTCGACTTGTTTTGAGAGCAATTTGAGTGCTTAACGTGTTCATATTGATATAAGAAAATTGCTGAATTAATTTTAATTTTTTTACCACTTTTTCATGAGGGGACGTTGCACTTTTACTAAAATAAAGATTATTAAGCTAGTACTACAATAACTACACAGAATGCAAGTTTCTACACAAAGTATGTTATTTACACAATTGAAAGCTCATGAATACTACTCCAAAACATCTTAGCCTCGAGAATTGACTTTCCTAAGTGGAAAAATCATGCATATTGATCAATCAAGAACATCATACAAATCACCCACATTTATCAAATATGTGTCCTCACAACAAGAGAGTTACTCATAATCACTCACAATAATGCAATTTATGACGTAATGGGTACAAAAATCAAATTATGCTCACTCTCACAAAGAATTCAAAAGTTACACACAATGAACCATAGGCTTTCCCTTAGCATAATGCTCCACTAATATTAGAATGTGAAATTTCTAATCAATTAGGACTTTTTCGGGTTGTAATGTAGGCCAAGGGACAGATAGAAACTATTTTTGCCAAGAATAGTGACTCACCTCTCTAAGCACTTTAATACACTATATCATACATTTAAAACAAATCTCTAACATTCAAATTACACTTTTTCATCCACCCATATCTTTTGTTTTTGCCCCATCTCCTTTAAGCATTTTCACAAATACTTGGTGGGCATATAGTTTATTACCGTAAGAATCATTTTTTCTTTTTACTCAACCATGGAAATATTTCTAGCATCAATTACATCACACCCAACCACCACACATCAATTATCAATACCAATAACTATTACCTTGGGAGATTTTTGGATTAAATTATAGTCTATCAAAGGAGGAAATTAGGCTACATATGAGGCTACAAAGAAAAAGCTAAATGCTTAATGGTGGTTAACTACTATTTTGCACAGGAGGTAGGACAAATATAAGGTTAAAACATGGCTATCAAAGAAATGCCGAAATCATCTCCTAAACTCACATTCTTTATTTTGCTTCACACACATACCGGGCAAGTTCTAGACATCATATGCAACAAGGAATATACAAAAACATTATGCACATATGGCACATGTTCAACTCAATAGGATCACCATACACTCCCAACCAACAATAGCATGAATTCAAATTTAAGCCATAAGTACAAGAGTCACAAATATGAGCCTAAGAGTCTCAAAAATAGAAATTCACTCATTCAACATGATTTTTTCAAACAAACTCACTTGCACCATGTAATCAAAAATAGCATCAACAAGAATATCTCACTTATTTCTAACCTAAAAATTTTTAAATTGAGCCAAAATTTGGGAATTCCCCACCCCACACTTAAAAATCCACTTTGTCCCCAAAGTGAATTTTAAAGTAAAAATCTGAGGCCTCTAGGCCTAGCTAGATGCATCTTCACACAAATAAGGGATCTATGGAAACCCCACACTGATTCATTGCCATGCTTCAAGCTCAAGTTTATGGTACTCAGACCTTCCATTAACCTATGACTCAACTAAAAACAAAAACTACGTGAAATAAAAACTAAAAACTGTAAAGAAAATATACCTTAGCTTGGGTTGCCTCCCAAGAAATGCCTAATTTAGTGTCACAGCACGACCTTATCAGTTTTTTCCTTCACCTTGAGGATATAAATTTCACCCCCAACATCACATCCATCTTTTTGCCTCGCTCATAGGGTGGTGGTACAAATATTAATAAATTGATTAATAGAATATGCATGGTAAACCACTCGGCCTTGAAGTGAGGTGTGTTTTTATGTTTCTTGTCCGATGTAAAATAAAAAATATAGGATTCTTGTTCCTTATCTTCACACTCTTCCACTATTTTAAATGATTCCACAGACAAGACATCATCTAAACATAATGTAGAAAAGTGTTTCGAATGTGGCCCAACAAATCCTACTTCACAATTTACAGAATCCACTACACACTCACTTTTATTCACCTTCTTAATTTCAGTCTCAAGATCAAGATGACAATCGAGTGGCTGCAATTATTGTGTTTGCCCCACACATTAGCTAATATCCTCCCCATATATTTCTTTGCTTAACTACTATAGGCATGGTGGCAGTGGTGTCTCCTTAATAATTTCCACAATATTAGTTTTCGAGTACTTAGACTTACTTGAATTATCCGCATCATATTGTGAAGGTTTCATCCACACACTTTCATAAAAATATGGGCAATAAGCCATAAGGTGGTGTTCTCCACAAAAACAACAAGAATTGCCATCACTCAAAAACCATCTATCCCAGATTGACATCTCGAGAAGAGTATGAGAAAAATAAGAATAAAGAAAAATAAAAAGAAACTAAAGAAAAACTATTTATAACTCAATATAGAAAAACTAAAAATAAGATAGTTGACTAATAACAAGTCCCCAACAACGGCGCCAAAAACTTGATAGCGCCCAAGTACACACGCAAATGTACGTGGTCTTATCAAGTAATATAGTGGCTTGAAGGAAGCCCAAGTATCGATCTCTCAAAGACTTACGTTCGCCGCCTATCTAATTCTATTCTAACTAATTGAGAAAAATTAAACAAGAAGAGAGTTTGTAATTTTTTAAATTAAAAATAAAATAAATAATGCGTAAAAATAAAAGTATCGAGACAATCAATGAAAGAAAACCCAGGGTTATAGCACTTCAAACAATCATACTATGTTTTTGAACTTCATTCGTCAACTTGCTTATTGTGATTGTTGATTCGCAGGGTTAATTGCCTGATCATGGTTTTCCAACCTATAATTTTTTACCTAATATGGACATTACAACTACATCGTTTATTTCTATGTTCTATATCCCTATTCCCTTTGTTTATTCCTATGTTCTATATCCCTATTCCCTCTTTCGAGATCAAAAAGTTGACAATATATGTATTCTAAGGGCGCGATTCATTAAAATAATTAAAACAAGAATAAATAAACAACCAAATATGATAAACAAAAAATTAATCAAAATTAATCCAAAATAATAATAATCATATTCTTGGCTTTAACCCTGAAAGGAGGGTTTTTAGCCATCAATATTGATAATCACGATCTAAATATTTAAATACATGGTATAAAAAATTAAAGACTAAAAATAAAATCAAAACTTAATAAACCATGTAGCAACCTTTGTAATTTTTCTCCACTTTTGGTCACCAGATGTTGTCATATATATAATATATTAAATTCTTAATAATAGTGAACTTAGAAAAATTGTAAAATATTCCATGCTTCTCCTTGACTTGCGTGCCCAAATTGAATTACCATGGGACTGCTGTGTCGGCGCCTTTGACTTTAATGTTTTAATTCGAGTAACGTGACGCGTCGTTGAATGCGTCATTGAACTGGTAGCACTAAAAATAATGACACAATGTGTTGACTTTGTGTTGACTCAATGGAATTTGCTTTCAAAATTTTGGTTAAGTGTAGAACGTCCTGTCCTTTGCCCATGCCTTTTATAATATATTTTCAATAAATTTTGAGCCTTTTTATCATAAATATATCACCGTATTCACCTCACAAAGCCTCCAAAAATATCATACATCACAAACTAAAGATCAAAACAACACAATATTCTCAATAGCAAATTAAAACACAGGCTAAGATAATGCAAATTCGCAATGATTTGCCACTTATTTTTTCTACTCTTGACTTAATGCAATTATACTTCACACATTACAAACAAGTTATTCCACTCATAATTACACAATTAAAATATTTGGAACAAATTAAATACATTAGAATCCAACGGAATCAAGTAGACACACACCTATCTCAAGCTAGTAAAACTAGTTTTTCGGGTGGAACTCTAAATTACTCAATTAAGCACAAACTTGTTTGAAAAATACTTTGAACATCGTAATCACATAATTGGACACTTAAATGCTTATTTATATAAATATGAACACGTTAATAACTCAAATTGCTCTCAAAATAAGGCAAAATAAGCTAGAATAATGATACAAAAGTTTATAAAATCACCTCAGATCATGGCATATTTTGTTTGTGAATATGGGGTTACGAATAAATCTTAAACTCTCAATTGAATTCCATTATAGACATAGAAGAAAATCTAGTGCATTTGGTCTGGTATGACCACGGTCACGATAAATAAATCGCAATCGTTAATTGCAATTTTTGCAGAATTGCAATCGCAAAGGAGTAGTCACGATCACTAAATACGATTTAGTTTAGTCGCCTGAACCACAATCACAAAGGATGAATTGTAATCACAACTCTCTTGTGTAGTCTGTAGATGTTGCAATTGCGATACTCAGGTTGTGAGAGACACTTGAGAACCTGGAATAGGTATTAACACCCTTTTCTCAAAATGTTTTTCAATTTTCACATCCATTTCCAAGAGAACTAAACTCTAGAAGCTGAGATCTTGGGATTGAAGCTTTTAGATAATTTGGAGAGCTTAGTTACCAATTTTTTTGTGATTTTCCTTTGAATTCATGGTAAGATTCCTTCGATTTCTTGATAAATTCTTAGAAATTAGGTCTTTGAATTCATAAACATTAAGGGCTTATTTAAGACCTTATTTGTGCTCAACTTTTGAACACAACTTCCTTATCCTTCGAGGGACCTGTGATAGGTTCAATTTTGGATTCCATTTACGGGCCCCATGGGCCAGTTCTTAATCTGAAATTTGATCCGACCACTTAAATGAAAATATGGGTATCATTTGACTCGTAATGATATGTAGATTACGTTTTTTTATAGCATTTTGACATTTTAAGATCTTGGAGTAAAGACAAATATTTTATGGATATTCAAGGATTTACAGTTCGACTTCTAGGTAGGCTTCAATTTACATTTCTTCACAAGATGATGTGTTTAATATATTGTATGTAAATGAGAATTTTAAGATTTATTATGGGCAGACACTACGACTTAGACTTGATTATTAAAGTTTAGGGATTAGATGGGTGTATTGACCTGTAAGGTGAAATACTTACTATACTCTTATGAACCTATTGCCTTCTTCTTAGTTAGATATACAATTCTTCGTATGATTATAGTCTTTTATTCAAGATTTTGGATGTGGTTTAGGTGTTGGAAGCGTGATTAGTAAGATTAGACTTATTTGGACTATTTAGCTATCTTGAAAACATAATTTTGTTGGAGTTGACTTAACTGCTGATGTCCTAAGTGGAATTTCTATCTTAGGGATAATTATGGATTATTTATTTTCTAGAAGTCAATATAGACACATTAGCCTATTTTGGGGTAGAAATTGGACAAATATGAAATTCGAGGATTAGAAGTGGGTTCCTCTGGACCACCTTAGGCCATGACTTGTGTTAGCTGTTGTGGATTTATTTATTCATGTTAGACTTAGTTGAGACTATTGAGCCTTTAGTATAAGTTCACTTCATGAATTGGTGAATTATGATGGGTTTTCTTGAATTATGATTACTGGCTTGTAGCTATGATATGGATTTTAGATTTGATTTATGGACTTTGACATGCTTAATGATATAGACATATATGTAGATATGATTTATGGCCTATAATATGATATGCCTCATAGATAAGATTTATAGCCTCTAATATGATTCGCCTTATGGATACGATATGGCTTATAGATATGAGATGACTAACAGATATGATTATTGATATGATTTTTGAATATGTATGTGGGCCTAGGGAGGTGATTATGATGTTGTAATTATGTCGAACACATTATTGGGCCCAGGGTTGTGTTATGATATTAGTTGGACATTTTGGGCGTATTTATCCTTGCAAAGGATGTGACTGTAGTTTATAGTTATATTGATGCTTATGGTTCCATTGTTTGAGTACTAGTGATGGCATGCATAGATTCAATACATTTATGATCTTTAAATTGGTAAATGAAATGATTCCAACTAAAATATGATTTTATTACTATTTTTTCTAAATAGGGATTAAAGCCCACTTTCCCCTTTAAAAATGGACTTCTTCATAACAATAATTGCACCGTCTTAATGAATATCCTATGTGTAAAGAGATTTGAAAATGATGTTTTAAAGATTTCTCTAAGATTGATTCTGATCTATGATTCTGGTACTAATATTTACTTTGGTCGTGAGAAATTTTGACCCATTCTATACTTCTATAATAATTTAGTCCCGAAGTTTACTCTACATAATGGATTTATAGATTTACACTCTTATTATCCATGACTTTAGTTCATGCACTTATTATATATGTATATACATATCTATCTGATATGGGGCAGAGAATGATGATGATATGAATTTTGAGTCAAACCCGATGATGGAGGATGATTATGAAAATATACTTATCTATCCAAAAAGGATAGAGGATAATTATTATGATATGGTTATACATACGACAAGGCCGTAGGATGATTATAATCATATACTTATATACCTAGCAAGGTCGGGGGATGATTATGATGATATACTTTTATGCTCGCGAGGTTGGAGGATGATTATAATGATGCACATATTTGTACATTTACCAATTTGAGACAAGATACTTTGTATGATATTTGGATTGGTTATGGTGTTACAAATTATATATTGACATTTATTCTTGCATATGATTACCTATCAATAGCATGCACTTATATCTATTAACCTTATGAGGGGTTACATAGGTATGGGTAATGAGTATAACTTATGGTATCCTGTATGTTTATTGAACCTTCTAAGCCTAGGGTGGTAGAGGTTCGTGAATGGCTCAGTTAGGTATAGTGTAGCTGGACTAGCCAGTTACTCGCATTGTTGTTGCTATCATTATTATTATTATTTTGGTCATCACTATGGCTAGTTTGTGGAAGCTTTGTTAATGATCTGGTATTGAAATTTGAGTTATGATTCTGGTTCTTTAAACTTCCAATTATATTAGTATTCATAATTAACTCATAATTAGACATATGGATTAGAAACCCTGAGTACGCTAGCACTAGTTCCTGCCATAATTACGAGGTCTTAAGATGCTAATCTTGTTATTTAAGTTGTACCTAGAACTGACCTTGTTTATGAATTTGTATATATATGTATATATATGTGTGTATATATATATCTATATATATGTGTATAATGTATATATATCTATATATATATGTATATATATATATATATATACATATTCATATTTATCTATGGTATTACCATATATCCCTTTATTCCTTCATTTATTAAGTTTATATATTCATTCCTTGGAATTATATACTGTTATATATCCTTATTTCTCCCTTTATTCGTATATTTGCCAGTGATATACGATATAGTATTGAGATTCTTGAGTATGGATAGAATAGGATAATTCATCCTTAGTACTTCCTTACCCTTATTATGTTAAAATTCTTGGATATTAGTATTATAATTTTACTATTTCTATCTCGCTATATTTATTATGTGGTTGTTGGAGATTTGCATTTAGACTCTATTCATGTTTATATGTTATATATTTTAGCATTATCATTGGAGCTTAATCGACAGTTGCCTATTGAGTACCACGTGTTTGGTACTCATACTACACTTCTGCAGCCTGCAAATCATAGTATGGGATATCAAGATGTTGTGCACATTATGCAGAGTAGCCATGGTTTAGAGACATAGAGTGAGATCCTGATGTTCGAAGTATTACTTCCCTCCATCTTATGTACTAGACTAGTCTCTATGTTGTATTCAGAGATGGTTATGTTTGTATATTTATTTAGTACCTCATTTGTATCCTTCTTATGTTAGATGCTCTTGTACTATTCCCACCTAGTTTTGGGGATTTTCTTATGTATGTTAATATTTTATTTCAACTATTTTATATTCTTTCCTTCATTCTTTTGGTAGTCTGTTACCACCAGTTCTAGACAACATAGTGTGCTTACCTACTGGTGGGTTATAGTATGCATTATCATGACCTGGGAAATTGGGTTATGACAAATTGGTATTTGAGCCTTGGTTTGCTGGTGTACTAGTACAAAAGCCAAGTGTTTAGTAGAGTCATACAGATCGATGCAGAGATATCCATGACCAATCTTTGAGAGGCTATAGTGTATTCTTAGGAAATTCATTTCTCCACTCCATGACATGTATACGTATTGCTATGTGCCTTAAGCATATTATTTTACTCTATTATATCTTAAATGGGCGATGCAAGATCATCGATAAATATGGGTGCAACTTTAACAAATATTTTTAGAGTCTTAGCTTCGTGTTGGACTAGAGAGTCATAGATGGATATCAAAGATCTTTAATGGCAATCAAAAGATTTAGGGCCAGCTCAGGCTCCAGTAGAGCTTGTGGCTACTTTAGACCTATAAGGTTCGACATAAGGGATCTCGAGTCTAATTATAGATACCTTACAGCCAGTTATGACATTCATTTTGTCATGCAATTTTAGACTGGAGTTGGTTCTGTTAGTGTTCATCATGGTTCTTATCAATTTTGGAATATGCAATTGGGTTTCTTGAGTGGGCCAGACATATTCCTATTCTTTATCCTTTAGAGTCGGACATAGTGCATGGATTTATTAAAGGATTAGCATTGGTGCTCCTCTTGATGTTAGAGCACTTGATATTAGCGGGGTTTTCCTTCTTATTTATTTCTGATTATGCGAGTTCCATAGATAAAGCATGCATTCAGACTTATGGAAGTGGTGGTAAGAGACCATGCCATTAGTATAGTGCTGTTGGTATTTCATCTAGGAGTAAAGATCCTTTCGGTGGAATTATAGCCTATTAGTTCTATGCAAGTAGCATTTGAGATAATGACAGGCTCTCAGATTAGTTGTGATGATCATAGCAGGCAAAGTTCCAATCAGACCTTGCAAAGTGTTGGTATGGGTTATCAGACCGTGATAGCTATTCTGGATTAGGAGGGGCAATATCTCAGAGTATTCCAGGAGCTTGTTGTGGTTATGGAAAGATTGGAGATTTGTCTAGAGAGTTCCCTAGATGCGAGTAAGTTGATTAGCCAGAATTAACATGTATTCTCCGTCAGCTTAGAGTTCTTGAGGTAGGGTATGACTACAAGAAGGATAATCATGGTAGTAGAGAGTGATTTCAATGTCAATTTGCCAACCATTTAGGCTTATTTTATGTCTCTCACTTGGTTAGAGTTTTGAGAGTTTACTATGACTACAGAAAAAGTGATCAGTAGTCTAGAGAGTGTCCCCGGCTAGGATTATAAGTCTTTCAACTAATTCAGATCTACCTCATGATGTTTTGAGTTATTTATGAGATAGATTCATACACAACTAATTTGAGTAGGAGCACAGCTCTCACTGTAGAGGCACCATTGAGCATAGTAACCAACATTAGTGCCATTATTGAATTGAGCATCGTGGGAACCACTGGGATCATTACTGATGCGAATGTGGCTCATGTTAGGCCCTCCAACATTGAGACTTTATGAGTTGGTGCCTAAGGCACCCAAGTATGTCTTCACACTGTATTTTTACATTTTACGTGAATTAGGGACAGTTCATATGATTTAAGTTGGGCTGGAGGTGTACTACAACCGATATAGGTTTTTGTTGTTGTGCTTATTTTTTTCGTCGGCCACGGTATGATTGTAGAACGGGTACGTCTAGAAAAATAATTGTATCATATTGTTTTATATTTGGTATTGTGTTTTGTTTTGTTTAACTAGGAGAAAATAAGGGCCTAAAATAGTTGATGTGTTTTGTGTTTTGATTAGATCTGTTAGAAAAAAGATAACCCTTAGAAAAATCCAGTTTTTATTTGAATTATGTGTTGTGTGTGTGTGTGTATATATATATATATATATGACCTCTATGAAACTTTTTATGTCATTAGGATTAGGGACATAATAATCATAGCTAACAGTTGGATGAACCAGATAAGTATTGTTTCTGACGTAACCTTATTCCATGTGTGAGTGAGGTGCTACTTAGTTCCCTTTGTGAATGGAATCCAGTACCAGTTAGTCTTGCCTAGGTTATTGGATATTTGGTTATGAAAGGATCACAGACCGTTATTGAAATTAGTCTACTTTTAGCCAACTGACCTACCGAAATCCCATGATACCTATTTGAGCTTATAGTCTGTTTTTCTTGTTTTCACCATTCACCTTCCCATTTGTATTATAATGAACCTATTTTGTCCCTATTTCTCCTTGGACAGTGTGCACCTCAATTTTGGCAAATCACCTAAGTTGAGGGTGGCTATCATAAGGGTGCATAATTTCAAGTATGTATGAAGAAGGGCATAAAATAAAAGAAAAGAAATCAAGGTTGGGTGTGGTAGAAATGAAAGAAAAAAATGGAAAAATAAAATATAAAAAGAAAATAAAAACTAAAAAAGAAAAAAAAAAGAATAAATGAAACCGCACCCAACCCAAATGTGCAATAAACGAATAAAAAGAGAGAAATAAGGGAAGAATAAAAAGAAACATGGTTGATAATTGGACCCAAAAATATAACTGTAGTGACACGGAGGCTTAGTAACTAAATTCCCAAATGTACCATATTAGCCCCCAAACCTACATTATAAGATGATTAATGTCCTATAGTGGTCCTAACTTGATTGTATGGAAATACAAGTGAAAAAAATAAGGGAAAGCCTATGGAGTAATGTGCACATTGTTGGAACTTCTTTGTGAGTGTGAGTGTTAGTGTCTCATGGTCATCCCGGCAATAACATGCATGATTTATCTGAGTTAGTAGGTCTTCTTTATTTTAAAGGTACACGGGTTGTGTTGATAGTTGCTTATTTGATTGGTTAATTTAATTTTTATATATGCATGATTGTTTTTTGATATTGTAATGCCATTTATTGATTTCCCTACATCATATTATTGTGCTAAATTGATACACACAGTTAGTTTAAAAAGGTTAAAATAGGAGTAGGTAACATTCTTGAGCTTAAATTGGAGTTGACTGCAATAGGTATCTTAAGTTTGTCTTAGTTGAGCTTCGTGTTTGTTTTATTTTATTTTTGTTACCTAATGACATACAAATGTTTTAAGTTGATAGTGTTGATGTGCCATGGTTTCATGACACTTTCTATGCTTAAAATGGTGAAAATATGCAATTAATTAAGGTATATTATTAGATATGGTGTATGTTTTTTGTATGTTGCAGGTTAATTAGGTAGGAAGTGGCGTGGAAAAAATTGAATGAATAAGAGATCTAAAAAATCAAAAGGACTGACCAGACAATGGGTCATTTTATGACAACATGATTCGTAGCCCAAGTCTTGGTTTAATAGTGAGGATTGCTGACTAAAGGACCAAAGTTGAGGCTGACCATGACTTTTTATGAGTGACCACAAGTCATGGTGTGATTTATTATGAGCATACTATCAAAAGTCCTGAAGATAGCCAAGTAAAGCCTAGTGGAAACTGATGAAGGATTTGAGTTGTTAGGAGTGACAACAACTCATAGTAAGGAGTCATTTGACAATGGAGAGAAAGTACTAAAAGTTAAAAATTAACTAGAGTGACAACGCCTTGTAGAAAATGACCCGTGAGGTCTGACCATGAGTCATCATCACTGAGCACAAAAAAAACCAATGAAAGTAGCTAATGAGTCATCGTCAATCCTAATGACTCATTTCCAGAGGCATGGCCACTGCCGATGTAATTTTCATATTTAGTATTGGTTATATTTTCATCGTTATTTTGAAAAAAATACTCTTGAGTTACTCTTATATTAGGTTACACACTTTATACTCTTAAAAACACTTATTGATTTCAAGGTTGACTTTTGATCTTGGAATCTTCTTGTACTTGGTATTTGGTTTATTAAGTAACTTGAGACTTTTGGTTTTCTCTGTAAATTATTGTGATATTAATCATATGCTTTCTTTATTGAATTCCATGGATTGGTTCATAACTATGAGCGGATAATTCCCTTAGTTAGGTTTGTGGGAACCCTTGTAGAATAACAAAGTGGGGGAAGTATAAGGCTATTTTAGATCATCTTTACACTTGTATTGTGATCTTCTTCAGTTTAATTGTGTTCATAGTGGTGTCCAACTCTAAGAACCTGCCTGTATTCGAGACCATCTTCATAAGAGAGATTGAGATTAGGGAAAAGAGATTAAGACTGTGATTCAAGGCTATCAAACCTCATCAAATAACTTGATACCCACAAGGTAATAGTTAAATAGGGATCAAAGACAAGGGTTTGTAAGGATACACAATTGGACTCACACGGTAAAAGGTGAGATTTTTTGTTAAGTTCACAAGATAGTTGGTAATAAATAGCTTGTTAGATTCTGCATGTGTGGCAGTGAGATTTTTAGATTAAGAACGATAAACCTACAGATTTAAAGGCCAGGGGATCATAAGCCTAGTTTTCACTTTAAATTGCTTAGAACAAAAAAAATCTAGTCTTGTTACTTTTACTGAATACTGCAAACCCCCCATTTACTATTTTATACTTCCTACTAGTTCAATAAGTCTGAGGAATGAGTCCGGCCTATTCCCAATGGGATTGACCACAACCTAGGTGGGTTACTATAATTTGATAGCGATCACATTATATCTTTAAGGAGAAAATGCCAATGCATTATGGAGACTTTTAGAGATGGAGGTGAAGTTTGTGTTTGATGTTGTATGTCTTGAGGAATTTGATTGCCTTAAGGAGTGGTTGATCTTGGATCCTATTATTATTTATCCTGATTGGTCCTTACCTTTTGAGGTGATATGCGATGCTAGTGGTACAGAATTGGGAGTTCTCCTAGGCGAATGATGTGAGAAGATCTTTCATCCTATCTCTCATTCCAGCCAACCATGAAACCACACATAGAAAAATTATATGGTCATTATAGATGAGTTACTCTCGGTGGTTTTTGCTTTTGGGAAATTTTTGTCCTACTTAGTAGGGATGCAAAACCGATGTTGATATGTTAGGTCCTTTGATGCAAGAATTTTATTTTTAGGTGATAGACTAAAAATGCACTGTGAACTAAGTTGAAGATCACTTATCTCGCCTCGAGGAGGAGGAAATGCATAAGTTAGGGGATAAGCTTTATATAAATGATTTTTTTCTAGATGAGTGGCTCTTGACAGCATCTAAAGACTTAATCCTCTGGTTTGCTGATTTTACCAAATTTTTGGGAAGTGATCTTCTTTCAAAAGATTTATCATTACAACAATGTAAGAGGTTCATTAATGAGGTAAGGAAGTTTCTTTGGGAAAAACCTTATCTCTTTTGGATTTGTATGGACGGAGATATTCAGAGATGTATTCCAGATAAGGAGATGATAAGCATTCTTGAGGATTGACATTCATCACCAGTTAGGGATCGTCATGGTGATACCTGCCAAGTGCACAAAATTTTACAATATGGGTATTATTAACCAACTATCTACAAGGATGCTTATGATTTTGCTCAATCCTGTGATCAGTGTCAGTGACAAGTTAATATTTTGACGGAAATATGAACTCCCCATGACACCTATCCTGGAGTTAGAGTTATTTGATGTGTGGGAAATTAATTTCATGGGTCTATTCTTGAAATCCTATGGGATAAAGTATATTTTGTTGGTGTTTGACTAAGTTTCTAAATGGGTGAATGCGGTTGCACTTCCCAATAATAAGGGCAGAAGTATCACCATATTTTTTAAGAATATTTTTTTTCTTGATTTGGTACTCCACGTGTTGTTATTAGTCATGGTGGGTAGGACTTTTTTAATCATCTATTTAAGGCCCTACTCAATATATATGGTGTGAAGCATAAGGTGGCAATATCTTATCATCCGCAAATAAGTGGGTAGGTTGAGGTCTCCAATAATGTGATCAAGTCCATATTGGCGAAGACAGTGAATGCCAATAGGACTTATTGGTCAAGAAAGTTGGATAATACTTTATGGTCCTACCAGACAGCTTCTAAGACCGCCATAGGTGCCTCTCCATATAAGCTTATGTATGACTAAGCATGTAACTTGCTAGTCAAACTTGAGCACAAGGAACTATGGGTGCTATAAAAGCTGAACTTTGAGTGGAACGATGAAAGTAATTTGAGGATGAGCAAGGTAAATGAGTTGTATGAATTCTGGATTTGAGCTTATGAGATTTTGGCTCTATACAAAGAAAAGATGAAGCTATATCATGAAAAAATATTGCGAAAAAGGTGTATGAGCCCGATGATATGGTTTTGTTCTATAATTTATGAATTCATGTTTTCCTATCAAGTTGAAGTATAGGTGATATAGACCATTCACCATGCTTAGGGTGTTCCTGGATGGTGCTATTAACCTAAAACATGCTGGTGAATCCCCAGTCAAGGTGAATGGGCAACGTGTAAAGCATTATTTGTATAATACTGATGGGGTAAAAGTCTATGTTGATTTTAGTCTTGGTGAAGTCTGAGTATCCAAGGTAATTGAGTTGTACCATGACGTTAAATCATGCTCTTCGTGGGAGGAAATCCATGGGCTTGTTGTTGAAGTCTGAGTAACCAACTGATCCACGTCATGCTCAGATGGTAAATAAAACATAGATTGAGAGACAGCCAAATATTTTAATGTTCACATTGTTTTCTTTTTTGTAGTTGTAAAGTATAAGGACATACCCAGAATATGGTAAAATATTGCAAAATTCAGAAATTTCTAGGTAAGGGAATATATTGACCCACTTATGGGGGTCATAGTCCCACCTAAGCTCGGTAAGTGATGCAGAAGATGTCAAAGTATAAATCTAAGGATTTTATGACTCTAAATTCTTACCTGCGAACCCATTTACGGGGATTGTAAGTGTCTTCGTAAGTGGCCAAAAATTTTCTTATCCAATTTTTGAAATCTTGATTGGGCCAAGATGAATCAACCCTATTCGACCTAACTCGATCATTGACTTATAAATCCCATACCCAATTCCTATGCCCCATATTCTCATAATTTCATAACTCCCTCTTAAATTCAAACTATCCAACACCCTATAGATTCAATTAAAGGCAACATTCCTTCACAATTTCAGTTCCAAAAGTCCATTTGCACGCACAAGGAACTTAGGCTAGGGTTTTCATTACACTTCTTCGATTTTCTATTTCCATCACTTGATTGTAAGGTAAATTTTCCTGTATCCTACAATCAAAATTGTGTTCCTAAGAAAATAAAGTGAGTTGGTACATAAATAAACTTTATAGTTGAAGGAAACTCATAAATATTATTAGTAGGAGTCCAAAATGCTAAAAAATTGAAATTGTTATATTGTTCTTGAACGTGAAATATGTGATCATGCCCAAAATAGAAGTAGAAGTTGAAGAGGTAGATGTAAATCCACAAATATTTGGGAAATACTTGAGTTTTTAAACATCATAAATGTTGTTGTGTGGAAATTGGACTTAGATATGCTAAATACACTGTGTGGGAATTAGAATTTTTTTTTAAAATTGAAGTGCCCTCAAAAGGGTACCTACGATGGGACTTACGAGCCATGAAAGTAGCACTTATGGAATGTAATTACCTTTGTAATTGTTATACCTAAATCATACAAGATTTAGGGATTTGTTTGACACTTATGGGAGTACTTATAACCCCATAAGTGGCACTTATAGCCCATAACTGGGTCATAATTTCCCTGTACTGAGTGTTTTGATTTTTTTCAAACCTTTTGTTCCCATCTGTCGTTTTAAGCACTAAAAACTAGTTTTTTAGGTACCATAGAATCCAAGGCAAACCAAAAGAAAGGAGTGCAATTGAGGCTTTGAGATGATTCCTGTGAGTGAAATGGCTCTGTAGAGGAGTACCCGATAGCCTTAAACTGAGCATCAGCCCCATAGACCAAGGGTCCACTCTTAGAGATAAGATGAGGCTACAATAACTATTGTTGTAGCTATATTAGGCATATAGGTCACCCAATCTACCCCAACATAGATTAAACCGAGCACTCAATGTAGGGCACTCTACCTGCACTAACACAGGATAGGGCCTAGATGATTATACTTAGACAGATTCCCATGCCGAGGATAAAAGAGTACTAGATCTCACCACCATACTATCCCTAGTCTAAGAAGAGAGAGAGGGCTTCTATGGATGATGCAGAGGTTGAGGGTGAATCTCAATTAGTATTTAGAGAGAGGTTGAGTTTTGATCTATATCTAGTTTAGTAGAAGGAGAGGATGCCCACGACTTTCAGTCGGAGGAGGGGTCAGACTAGGCGTCCGATTCGGTGAGTGTGCTAGCATAAACTATAAAACATCCTAAGAATGGTACAACTCAGGGGCCGTATCAGATTTAATCATCTTTAGCTCCCAATATACAACTACCACCACAGGATGCTTAGCCTCTAATTCCACCATTGACTGATCCTGCATCTGAATCTACCCACGCCTCAGCTATGACTATAGTTGAGATAACACAAAGATGGTGTATAAAGGGATAAACTACATATATGATAGGTACAACCTTATTTTTGAAGATGAAAGGCCCAAGAGGGCCATTACCGTAGAAAAAAAGATAGACTTGTCCGATTTAGCAGGGGCACCAGACCTGTGGTGCTCTTTTGATCGATATAAGTTGGGATGGATGACCTTGCCCCAGGGATATTACTACTCAACTCTAGTTTAGGAGTTTTATGCCTTATACACCTCTATGCTATGTAGGGTTATTCTATGGGATTGTAGGGTAGTTTAGCAGCCACAGTTGAAGCATACTCTAGTCTGAGGTTTTAGTGAAGACATATCTGGAGCGACCATATTTCGAGTATTTGTTAAGACAAGTATGAAGTCCCAGCATCTACAGCAGATTTCAGCATTAGGATGTCATTTACGTCAGATAGTTCTTCCATGGAAGACATTAATTTTAGACTACAAAGGCTAGATATTATAAAGTGCATAGCATATTAGGTTTTTGAATTAGGTGATAATGCCTCCTGGATAGAGGAAAAAGGAGAAATAAAGAAGGTAAATTGTATTTCATAACCAAATTTTAGTGGACTATGGTATGCTTTTGGTTGAGTCCAATTGTATCAAACAACGTTCTTACATGAGATAGAGCCATATGGTAGCTAGGTTTTTTATAGGGTATGAGCGTGCTTTTAGTGAGATCGTAACTCTATCCTTCTCTTGTCGCATCCAGTAGCTGTGTGATATGGTAGGTGTGATGACTATTCCTGACATTGATTGGAGGATTGAGGTAATTAGAAAGATATATATTAGCTTAATTAAGGATCAGACAAACCCGATTAAGCTAATATTGGTCTATTTTAAGGGACCATCATCTCTAACAGAGCATGTTGGTAGGCCGGAAGGCTATATTAATATTGATATGAGCAAACAATAAGATAGACTGGGGTTTTAATAGACCAGGAGGGCCCCCCAAATATATTTACATAACCTTGGCCTTTACTTCTAAGTCTATTAAGGCATTTACTGCACCCTCTGGCCTCATAGCCACCGGTATTATTAGTGTACCACATGAGTTTTTACAATGCCAAGTGGAGAAGTAGGATAAGACTACCACCTATCTTACCTAGGTAGAGACTCATCTTTCTTCATTGTATGCACAGAGTCATCCTTTAGTTCAGATGACTTTAAGAATGTTGAGTCTTGGATGGAGGAAGAGATGAGATACAAGATGATGGAGTTTTATGCTTGGATTGATGCCTTTGAGGGCCAAGTTTTTGCACGATTTAGTAATATACATGCTTCAGATCTATATGGGATTCAGGAGAAGATAGCCATGTTACATGCTAAGGTATGCTCTATTGATGAGTGCCAAGTTCCATTCATTCCTCTAGTCATCCCTTTATTCACATAACTGATGCCTCTACGACGACCTATGTAGTTTATCTTATTTTTTACAGAGGATCCAATCCCAGTGTTTGGGACCACAAAAGTGTAATACCCTATATTTCCATAGCTTAAATTATCTACTAGTCCATGAGTTATACAATATAAATTTTTTGAAATACTCAGTATTTTTCAGTTTAGAGCTCACCAATGCGTAGGAAATTCAGTCAGCTTTCGAACGATATAAAATTTGCCCAAATCTGATACCTGGGAGAAGAGTTAGAGCCATTTTTGTGAAATAGTGTTCCACCTCGTACTTCAGCACGTCACGAAGGCAGTCCAAATGGCAATTGTCATTTTCCAGTCAGCCAATGCGATACCACCATGTCGCGCCACCAGCTACTTGCCTAATTATCACTTTTCCAGTGTTGCTCTACGATAATGGTGTATCACGACAAGGCCCAGTTTCCCATCTAGTGAGGCACCGCGATAGCGCCGCATCGCGCCATCAGCCCAGTTTGCAGTTGTCCACTTTCCAGTGAGCCGACGCAATTATACCGCATCGCATTAGGGTTAAAAATTAGGATTTCCAGCTCCTGTTATTTAATTTTAGGGGTTGTTTGGTCAATTCTCAAAACCCCTAATCAACGTAAACATAGGATTTATACCCTAAATAAACTAATATCTCATTATTCACTCACTTTTCTCAAGATTTAAAACACTCTCTCAAGAGGTAAAAACCCTAGCTTCAAGAATCAAGGTCAATCCTTAAGAAATTCTCCAAGAACCTTTAAGAACTCTTTTTCTAAGGTACTTTAGGTGTTTATTTATGGGTTTCTTTTACCCATAGAGTCAAAGAATCACTTTTAAACATACAAGATCTCAGATTTATGAATCCCATATTTGGATTAGATTAAATTCATGTTTATGATATTAGTTGGGTTTTAGATCTATTATTTAAGTGCAAATTCATTAAATTGAATAGCATGTATGATGAATATGTGATTATCTTGATAAGCCCTTGAATTTAAAAAGTGATTAATATGTCTATGATGTTAATTGGGTTTAATCCATGATTATTATAAGATTTATGAAATTAGATTATTATTTTATGGTGAATTATATGAATTGCATGCTAAACCCATGAAACTGTAAGTTTGGGCAATGTCATTGCCATGTTTATATGTTATCCATGATTATGTGCATGAAGTTGTGCTCCCCAAGTGTTTGATAGAATGTCAATGTTAAGAAAGTGATGAAATCATGACATGTTAGTATATGTACAAGTTTATGCCCTATAAGTGTCTGATGAAATGCTTATATTAATTGACTAGTGAAAGCATGACATGTTTTTATGTGATCCTATTCATGCATAAGTTCATGTATATCAAGTGTTTAACAAAATGTCCAAATGAGGGAATTAGAAGTAAGCAAGTATTGTTATGCCTTTATGATCATGTTATGTCTTTCTTTTTATGGTATCGAGTCTTGGGATTATTTAATACCAGATAATCTAACTTTTTACCTAGATACAGTGTCATTATAGAATAGTATTAGTCATGTCATGATCAGTAGAATTTTTTCAGCGATAGAACTCAATAGAACTCAGTCAGTTATAGAACTCAGGGAAAACTTAAAAAAATCAGTATCAGTCCAGTCCAATTCAGTATTCTAAGTTTAGTGTCTTTCGATTGGGAGTAGGATTTAGCACCGAGTGAGTGCTGGGATGACGGCTTCCCCGTCAGAGAGGCAGAGTTGTTAGTAGCAGTACTTGTATTCCAAAACTGTGTAGCCAGCACAGGATGAGGAGTCACCCATCAGACTAGGGTTGACTACCTAACAAGGGTCACCCATTAGATTAGGCTTGCCTCCACCTAGGTGTTACCCGTTGGTTAGTCTTGGCATCTTGGTTTTTCCAGTATTGGTATCCGTGGCACGGTATTAGAACCCTTCCAAATAGGGTCACAGGTTGGATGCATATCAGCTCACATTTGGGGCATATCGATTAGATGATTATCTCCCACAGTCTCAATTTCAGTCTCAATTTAGAATTAAGTTTAGTTCTCCAGAATTAGAACTATCAGACACAGTCACTCAATATCAGTAATTTAGATATCAGTATCTTCAGAAATCAGTTACTCAGTCATCAGAACTTAGTACTTAGCTTTATAAAAACTCATTTATAGTATAAATATATGCACAGTATTACAAACTAAGATTTATAGTAGTTTCAATTATCCATGTACTCTCATATTCAGTTACTATATATCATTCAGTTAGTTACTGTTTATGTATATGAACCCTTTTATTCAACCTTACCTCATCTAGCAGACCAGTAAATTCCACGCACTGACACATATTCTTTCTTTGTGCTATGATGTCTCATATCAGAGATTCAAATGCTCAGGTTCCTGACCCTGCTTAGGTAGACCTAGTCCGCAGTCACAAATTTAGTAGTGAGTCCTCATCTATCGAGGATATGCTTTTATTTTAGTATTTTGGTTTATTAGTAGTTCAGTAGTTAGAGTTAGTTGGGGCCTTATCCTATCAACTCCATATTCAGACAGTTCAGTTAGAGGCTTTCAGACTAGACCAGTTTAGACAATGTTTAGTTTACAGATGTTTATACCAGATGTTATTAGTTATCAATATTTAGATTTTGAGCCTTATGGAAATTTAGCTTAATTTTGCATTTATTCAATATTATTATTCAATGCTCACAATAGATATCAGTCATGGGTTAGGTTGTGGTCCCTCGAGATTTTAAGCACTGTGTGACACCCAATGTGTACTCTTGGGGCATTATAAACTTGGTATCAGATCCTATGGTTCAATAGAGTCTTAGGGAATATGAAAGCCACATCAATTAGAGTCTTGTGCATGGGTGTGTAGTGAGCCACACTTTTGGGCAAGAGGCTATGATATATTTTAGGAAAAGTTTCCCTTTTTTCAATGTCCATGTCATGTGAGTGAGCATAAGATCAAGTTAAACTCTCAGTCTAATCCTTTTCTTCCTTCTGGTTACAGAACATGTCTCCCAAGAAGACTAATGGAAGAATAATTGGAAATCAGTTAGTACCTCAGCCCATTCAAGCAGTTCCCCTAGATGAGCATGTCTCCCATGAGGAATTCCGAGCTGCTTTCACTACCTTAGCTTATTCAGTAGTTGCTCAGAACAATTTGCAAACTTTTTTCCTATCTAGGTTTGGGGTTCATAATCATAAGATTAAGGGGGAGAAGCATAGGAAGAAATATAGAAACAATAAGAGAGTCAAAACAAGTAGTTTTAAGCCAAGATCAGGGGTTATTAACCCCTCCCAATCCCGTTAGAGATTCTCTGCCCCAGTTCCACCTTCTGTCAGAGTACCAGTGCCTAAGTCTAAGACTAACAATAGAGATGGAGCACCAGGCTCTAAGTAATAAGGTAGTGGGAAGGGTGTTCGTACTAATCTGCTTTGCAAAGAATATGGTAAGAACCATAAGAGAATGTGTAGAGCTGGCGGTGATATTTGTTTTGGGTGTGGCAAGCCAGGCCATAGAGTAAGAGATTGTCCTCAGTTAGGTTCACGGGGTCATTCCAACCATTCTCTAGCTCAGTTCGATCGCCTGAATCATCAGGGGGCCACTTCCAACACCGCTAACAGGCAGCACCCAAATAGGCTTTATGCACTTCAGTCCAAACAATATCAGGAAAGTTCTCCTAACGCGGTCATTCATATGTTACAGACCTTTCATTTACATATTTATGCCTTATTAGATCTAGGAGCTTCTCTATCTTTTCTAACTCCTTAAATAGCACTCAACTTTAAGTCAGACTAAAAATCTTAACAGAACCTTTCTTACTTCTTACCTCAGTAGGTAAATCTATTCCAGCCAGATGAGTATAGAAAAATTACTCGGTTATAGTATTTTAGAAAATCCCCTTAGTTAATTTTAGTAATAGAGTCATTTCATTTCAGTTTCCTAATGAAACAGTCCTGGAACGAAGGGGTAGTACCTCAGTTTCAATTGATTTTAAGTTTAGATCTCTAGATTGAACAAGTAGAAAGAGAAGTTGAGAATTCTAAGTTAGTTGGTTTTGAGGTTGCTATATAATGATTGTTGAGGTAGTAAGAAAGATAAGAATCATGTATCAGAAGGATGTACTAGTAGTGAACCTTACATTATCAGGAGTAGTCCTTAAGAATGGGTTTAGTGTTTACGGGTATTGTTATATCTCGGGCTCCTAAGTAAAGTGGTTTCAGTTTGATTTAGAGTTTATTAAGGGGTTCACAGACTTAGAATAACAACTTTAAGCTAAGGGGGAGATGGTAGAACAAGTAACCAAGTCAGACTTTCAGATTTTAGTAGTAATGTCAGTATGTGTAAAAAAGCAGTGGGGGAGGTTGATGCCCAACCCATCCTTACCTCAGTGCAAAGTTTTGCACTTCAGCTATCATGATATCTACTTACGCAGTACATGTTAGCTCCTTGATCATAGATCCTATTCGTGCATATTATCAAAAATTCTGTACGCTTACCATTCATGGTATAAGGAGTTCCAATTCACTCAGTGTTATGAATCATGTTCCATGAATACAGAAACTCCAAACTCAGGTCATGCATCTCATGACTCATATACTCATGCTTTACAGTATGCTCAGTTCTCATGACTCATGCTACACTCTTAATGATCAGATAAATTCAGATTTATATCATGTATATCCTCATTTTAGATCTATTGATAAAGTCCAGGATGTTGATGTTCTATTCCTCAAGACTCAGTTAAGTATCAAGTTTAGTATAGTGTCCATTTATATTTCAGGTACTCATGTTTTAACCTTCAGTGAACTCTCCTATGAAATGATGTAGTGATGAGCAGTTGTTTAGAAGGGAGAGAGTAAATGTTTCTTGTTAAAAAAGAATGTTGCATGCTATTTTACACGAGGCTGTAGTTATGAAGATAATCTTGAATGTCATTTTGAAGTCTAAGTGGCTAAATGCATTTCAGAGATTTGAGTAGGCTTGAACATAGTGGGAGAATTCAGTCCAGCTCAGACCTCAGTAGATAGAGTTATTAGTGTCCATATTATAGATTTTTAGCCATGTGGTGAATTTTCATTCAGATGTCTTATTCAGACCATGCCAAGGTTTTCTTTCTCCCTAAAGTCAGTAGAACTTTATAGAAAGAGTGACAAGAAATATTCCAGTTGAGTATAAGTTTTAGTATGAGTTAGTCAAGAAAGCTAGGAATTCAGTCTTGCAGTCAGGCAGACAAGTTCGTATAGTTTCCCATCTTTCCTCCCAGTCGTCCTATCCAAAGTCTTACGAATATGCCCATTCCAATATGGAGCATCATAGTAGTTACAAATTCATCCCAGTTCAAGTACCATACCTCAGTTTTATATCCCAGACATTCATTTATGATTTAGTTCGTAGGTACCTCATGCATCGTCTCAGTTTTTCCTCAGAATCCCAGCCAAGTCAGCATTTTTTGGGGGACATAATGTCCCAAGGGGAGATGAACTATAACCTTTGAGCCTTTATGTCCTAAACCTTCTATTTTATCTACACATAACAAGATTGAATTTGATGTAATGGGTATTCATAAGTTAACTCTCTCGTTCCAATCTTATTTTTTGGGCCAATAGATGACGTACAATCCGACGGACCATCAGACTGAGCGACGGACTGTCGCTTCGATCGTCATAGCCCCCATTCAACATTTTTAACTCGATTTTAAAAGGGCTTTTTGGTATTTTTCCCACTCTTTTCTGCCCCTATTTATATCCGATCAAGGCTCACAACTTTATTTCTCATCTTCAATATCAAAAACTAGGGTTTCTACAAAATCAAAACCCTTCCTTCTTCTTCAAGAAAAATTAATAGAAATCAAGAAATCAAGAATCTCTCCAAGAGCTTTCAAGAAAGAGTTTCTCTAAGGTATGCAAATGTTCATTCTTGATCCCTTTCATCCAAAAAGCTTAGGAACCCTTTTCTAAATTTCAAAGCTTTTATGTTTATGAGTTTTCATGATTCATGTGAGTTAAAATTGATGTTCATGCTATTATTGAGTTCTGATTCATGTTTATTTACAAGGTTTTCAAGCTTGACCCTAGTATGTGAAATTCATGTGATGTTCATGATATACCCTCTTCAAATTACTTGTTAAGTGATGCGTTCATGTAAATTAGGTGTAGAAATTTTTGAAAAAGCAAAGCATGCTCCCCATATGTTTGATAAAATCCTTATGTGAAGGAATTAGAGCCATTCTATCATGTTGATTAGAAATTCCCAATTGTGTGAAAGCCCATGCATGCCAAGTGTTTCTTGAATAGCCTTAGTGAATGAATTGTGGCTTGATAGCATGAAATTCCCCAATTATGTACTCTTCGATACATTCTAAGACTTTAATATATGCCAAGTTTTTTATGCAAGACCTTGTTGGATGGAGTATGATCCAATAGCATGTCCCCCTATGTTATTATATGTTTAGGATTCCTAAATGCTTGAAGTGATGCCTTAGTGATTGTGATGGTGAATGGTTGTCCATGGTATTGATTATTCAAGAATGGTTATGTTTTACTTTTATGTTATTAAGTCCTGGGGGTATTTATACCCATCAATTTAGCTGTTGTCTAGAGCCCGTGTTAGTTTTCACGATAATTCTAGTCGAGCCATGATTATCAGAACTCAGTGAGTTATAGAACTCTGTATTCTCAGACAAATATAGAATTTAAAAAATCTCAGTAATCTCTATAATCTTCATAATCTTAGTATCACTAGTAATCTATCCCCAGTTCTGTACCCAGCTCAGATCTAGTAGTATTCAAGTGTTCAGTTCTGACCTCTAAACTAAAAAATAATGAGTGTTTCAAAAAATTCATATACGAATACTTATGTATTGGGACTTAGATTATGCTAGGAAAATATGGGGTGTTACAATCTAAGAGGACCCAAATGATTAAACCTCCTAAACCTATTCTGATCCTCAAAATACATAACTATACTCACAGTAACAGGAAGAATAGAGAATTTGGCAGGCTAAGATCTGACCTAGGAGATAACATATATGAAGGCTGAACTCCTAATCTTGGAATACCATATTTAGATGTTGGCATTAAAATAGGAATAGTTCTTGGAGTCTGAGGAGTGCCAAGAGTAAAAGAAGGTGATACTATAGGATCCAAACTTAGGGCTAGCAGAACACTAAATGAGCTTAAAGTAACACCCTCCAAATGGGTCAACAAGCGAACCAACAACCCCTCCAACATTGGGGTGGAAGAACTCCATGAAAATAAAGTAGGACCCATACCTCCATCAAGCTTAACAAGAGGTTTAGGGGAAATTCCCTTAGAACTACTCCTAGATGGGCCATAACCACGTGCCCATCCATAACCTTTAATTTGTCCATTACTCATAACTCTCCTTCTAGACTAGGCTCTTTTTCTAGATGAAGGCTCTGCATCTCTAACCTCAGGTGATCTAGTCATTACCATCTATGCAAAAAAGAGTTAAATATGAATTAGAACACAAGGTATGAAGTAAATTCGCACGATAAGAAACAAAATGAGGGAAATTTTCTAAAGACATGATACAACCTCTTAAAGATAGATATGGACATCTATGTATCAATCTACGATACATTAGTAGACATATCATTCTTACATTGTAGAGACCAATGAACCTGGCTCTAACACCAGTTTGTCACAGCCCTAAATCCTATAGTCAGGATGGCATTGTCATGGCACACCTTGACAAGTAAGCCTATCATGTAAATTAATACACAAGAGGGAAAAGATAAAAAAGACCCTAAGTCCAAGCTTCTAGAATAAAGTTGAACCATACATTTATAACAAAAATTGAAATAAACTTACTTAATAATACCAAATCCCATAACCTGGTATCATAGTATAAGAACATATCTAGCACATATCGATATCAAATATAAAAGACTTCCAAAATACGATATACTTTGTCTGAGAAATACAATAAAGACATAGTCTAATAAGGAAAGATAGAAGTAGACTCTGAATGCCTAAAATCAACCACTTCCATGAATATTTCCAAATGGTGCTCAAGATCAAACACCATGAGATGCACCCAAACCTGAATCTACATTAAAAGGGTATAGTAGAAGTGAGTATGATCCACTTATAGTTAGCAGGTATCATAGGCCGATCTAGCAAACTAGAAAATAGAATATACAAAATACACACTAAGGGCACATCACCTGTAATTAGAAAATATCCCACAACGGTAACCCACACAGCTTGCACCAAAAGTTCTATAGTATCCATATATAACACAACAAACACCAGAAATAAATACAAGTATACATTTATACCATATCTATTTAAGGAAAAGAGACAACATAAATGGGAACATTGGGTTCAAGTAAGGGACAATAGAATAATGAATAGGTAATAAGAAAATAAACATACAACCACATCACAAGCATAATAAAGTAAATATAATGAGAATGATGATGATGATGTAATGCATGAGGTTGTCGCACAAGCTCTGGGACTGTTGCTGTAACAATCCATTTTTCTGAACCTAAACGCTACACGGTGCTCATGACCTCGAAGGACCACAAGCTAACCCATGACTGATATCTGTACCTGTAAACTGCATAATATCTCATAACATATGCGGAAATATAAACTCTAAGGCCATAATGTTCAATACTAATTTATATTTAAAAAATATGGTATAACAATACCAAAAAGGGACATAAATACTAAAGTCTGAACATCTAATATGACATCTAGTCCGAAAGCCTCTAAATGAACTGAATAAGGAGTTGATGGGACATGTCCCTAACTAACTTCAACTATTGAAATAAAGTAAAAACTGAAATAGAAATGAAATCATCATCTCCTCGAAGGATGAGGACTCACGTCTAACTCTGACTGCTGATCCTAGAATCTACTGCTGATTTGGAGCTCATGCCTCTGAACCTATGGTGTAACATAAAAGAAAGCACCATAGCATAAATGTGTTAGTACGTCTGAATGTATTGAGTATACGAGTGAGGTAGGCTAAATGGAAAGGGTTATATGCATGGACAATAATAATGGATATGAACGTGAGAGTAGATATATGCATACATAACTATAACTAAACTTGTGGAGATATGGACTACTGAGTCTAAATTCTGACAATATGAGTGTATTGATAATGAGATTCTAAAAGACTGAGTTTACTGATATTGATATGTAAATCACTAATAAGTGATGGATCTGATACTGTATTACTGATATACTAAGAGACTAATATTGCATTACTAATAAATGAATGATTGTTTCTGACAGTTTGAATTATGAAGAACTTGTCTGATTGACTGTATCTGACAGTCTTAAAGTTGAGTACTGATAGTATGAGTTCTGATCACTGTTATGATTGATAGCATAACTGACTATATCTCACAATCCATAAATCTGAAGGAAACTATCTGAGTTCCATTCTATTTTTGAGTTGACTGTATTTGGTAGCCCTGATATGCTGAAATCTGAAGAGCTATCTGAGTTCTTTACTGAGGCTGGGTAGCTATAGCCGACAGTCCTGAAATCTATAACTGAAACTGTGGGAAGTAGTTATCTAATTGACATGCCCCAAATAAGCTATAATAGCTAAGCTGGGGTCCAATCTCTACCTCAACTAGAGGGGTGTCAATACCGTGCCACTGGTAAGGACAGCTGTGAGAACCCTATACTGGCAGATACTCAATAAGAACGGTGGGAACCCTAAACTGATGGGTTAAGCCACCTCATCAACCCTAATCTAAGGGGTTAAGATATCTCAACCTACGGTGGTTACGTAGTTCTGGAACACAAGGATGACTACTAAGAATCACACCCTGAACTGTCGGGTGAGTTCCCATCTTTGGGTTTACTCGGTGCTAACTTCTACTCCCATCTGAAGGACACTGAACTGAATAACTAAGCTGAACTGAATAATTGAACTAAACTGATTAGCTGAACTGATACTAATTAACTGGATTGATACTAGTGGTATTATTTAGTAGAGCTAAACTAAGTTTACTAGATTCCAATAACTGATGGAATGTACTAACTTCTGAGGACAGGTTGAGAGTACTGAAGTTACTGAGATTTACTGTGAATACTAAGGTTGTTGAGGTTACTGAGCACTGAGATTACTGAGATTATTGGACTACTGAGATTACTGAGATTTCTAAGTTTTCCTGAGTCACATGACTTACTAAATTCTATAGATCATGGCTTGACTGAGAGTATCATGAAAACATGACATAGCTCTAGGCACACAACTATATTTTTTGGGTACAAGTACGTCCAGGACTCGATGGAAGGAAACTGACACAACTTGAATTTCTTGAGTACACGACCATCAATAAAAATCCTTAATACATGAGTGGGGGATTTCATGAAGTACATGGTCATCATAATATCTATAATGAATAGGAATGCTTATAATCAAGTCATAAATCTCATATTCTAATATCATGGGCATTCCAACAACATATACTATTCATAACAATCATCATAACAATCATATGGAAACCATTCAAGCGTAAGGGAACGGAAACATGTAACGTTTAGCTCATATTGTAATGATTTAGGGTTATTATACTTCATGTATTTATTCAACATCTCAAACATGGTAGGGAAAGCATTGATATTTTTTGTGTACATAATTTATATCTCCATTATCATACATGCTTTATACCATAACAATAAAAACACATAATTTTCATGGAAATTCATATTGGAGTGTATGACTAACATGAACTTGTTATTTAGATATCATGGAATCATATAAATATGAAGTTCTAACATAGTAGGCATTTTATCGAACACCTTTCATGCATTCTTTAAGGCATAGGTGGATTTCATACTTGCATTCTATCAATCCATCTAAAGATCATGTTTTTCAACTAACAACATAACTTTCATGAGATATACAGTCACGATACTATTATATAGCAAAACAAACAAGCATCAACATGGGTATGATCATATGACCACAATCAACCAAGCTTTTGTATTTTAAAGATTGATTCTTGAACTCCACGGACAAAAGGAATCCGTGGATGAACAATACACATACCTTGGAAGGGAGGTTCTTGATGACTGACGGAGGAATTTCCTTAAAATTTGATCTTCAAGCTTGATTGTGCAACCCTAATTTTTTTCTCCTATGGTGCTCTTGGATGATGAGCTTTGAGATGTTATTGGGTTGTAATGTGTTTAGAAGCTATATATTTCGTAGGGTTAAGTTTAGGGACCTGTAAGGAGACTTAAAAGACTTAACTACCCTCAAAATAACTCAAAACGGAGTGTTTTTGGCATTGGAACTGACTTAGGTGGCACCTAACCAATCGACTAATTTTGGTTGGTCGGCGCCTAACCAATCGCCTATCCTTACTGTCTCTCACAAAAAAGGTCATAACTTTTCGCTCGGGTATTGGATTAAGGCAAAATTGGTATCGTTGAAAAGATAATTCGATTCTCTAAAATTAGGTGGGTCTAAATCAGCCAAAATACAACATTAGCATCGATTTATACTTGTTCAAAGATGACCCTTGAAAAATCAAACAGTAAACCTTGATGGATTCAAAAACTCTTAGCTTGTATTACCTTAAGTGACTCATATGAACATTCTTAATGTATCATAAGATATCTTATCACTAGGATACTCATTGTAAGTCATGAACTAAAATGCTACTCACAGGATAGGAGGTTTCATACGTAGGAAAAATTGTTCGTCTCTTAGCTTAGAAACATCGGGGTATTATAATGTCTCCTTCTTGGTAACATTCGTCCTCGAATGGAAATTAACTGAGGTGGGAGAGATGATAAGATGAAGTAGGTACAAGCCATACAATACTGAAACATGGGTTCATGACTGAAATGACTGAAAGCTGAGCATAACATACGGAATATGCATATCTGATGCATGGGAAGCTGATTCATAAATATAAGACTGACGATTCTAATAAAGTGAGTTTTCTCAAAATGAGAATGCATATCTGATGCACAACTGAAAGGATGAATCCATGCATATTTGATGATGATTATATGACTAACATGATACATGAATGCATGACTAAAAGTACTGATGAGCTGATCACGTATATCTGATGCATGAATTCATGACTAAACTTACTCATGAACATGCAATGGTAAAGGTATAAAGTTTGAACTGAAAACTGAGCATGAAACTGAATACCAAGTTTGGTACTAAAATATGAACATGAGAACGAGTAAGTTTAAGGAAAACTATTACCTTGAACTGAAAATACCGATAAGTTTGAGATTAATTACTCCATATGCATGATCGGAAACATGAGAACATAACTGAGTCTGGGACGTGGTAGATATAATGAATATCATGATCTGAACTAAATCTTGAAAACATGGCATACGACTGAAGTTGTAGCTTGAGGGTTATCTTATGAGTACCCCTTCTCCAAAATGTATTCATCAAAACAAAATAGAGCAGCATATTTATGTCATGAAAGTTTGGGGGTATGATGTATCTCCCCCTTGAGACACTATGTCCCTTAAAGAATAATAACTTGGATGAGCTACTAAGGGAAATTAAGGTGATGTTCAAAACACCTAGGAACTGATTCATGACTGAATAACTAGGATCTGAAACTGAGATATGATACATGAACTGAGCTGAACACGAGTGCATAAATAGACTAACTTATCGGATTAACCGAATAACTGATAGCTGAATACTAGATCTGCAAAGCTAAACTATACGTAGTCTGAAAAGCTGGGCTGAGATTTTTGAGTTTTATGCATAGGAGATAAGGACTAACTAAGTAGAATGAGGTATCTGAGCATGGATTCATGAAGTCTGTATTATTTTTGAATGCGAGACCAAGCGTACGACATGGCTCTGAGGTATTCTATAAACTGGGGTACTAAAACACTGATAACTGAGTATTGATAACCTGAATGCTATGGTCAAGCATGTCTGGAACTAAACTGAAGATGACATTATAACTACGCCTATAGCTAGTACAGAAATACTGAATTCAAGGACTGAACACTGATCACTGAGTGCTGGATACTGAAACTATAATTGAGTTGGCAACTGAGTTTTTGATGGCTACATGCTGGGGACTGACATAAGTCAAGGATCTAAATGTACACTTACACTTTGTACTTTCCTAACTTCTAAATACAACTCCTTACTAGACTCTTACTTGCACATTTATCATAAAATTCAAGCCTATCTTCACAACTACATCCTCGTGCAAAGTAAGCATGCAACAATCTTCTCTTATATAAACAACTGCTCATCACTACACTGTTCTATAAGGAGAGCTAACTGGAGGAGTAAATCAGGAGGACCTAAAATATGAATAGATACAAACTAAACTTGACACATGACTAAAACTTAAGGAATAAAATATCAATAGTTTGGATTTACCAATAAGGTCTAAACTAAGGATATACATAATGTAGTCTAAATATATCTGATCTGTAGGGGCATAGCATGAGTCATGGAAGCTAAGTATATTGGAAAGCATGATATGCGTACATGAGTCATGAGCTTCATGACCTGAGTCTAGAGTTTGTACTCGTGGGACATAATTTGTAATACTGAGGGAGATGGAACTAAACCCTTTATACTGGGAACTGAAGGCGCACATGATGCCTTGGAAAGTGCGTGAAAGTAGATTGTGCTCATGGAACATGACTCGTACTGCGGAGTAAAAGGGACTCCTTATGGTGGAAATTGAATTCATACATGATCATGGAAAAAAAGATACATGAGCATGGTTCGTGACCATAGAGTTGATATGTAAGACCTAAGTAGATTTCATGATAGCTAAAGTACAAATCTTTGTACTGATAAGAGGATGGGTTGGGAATCATCTTCCCTTACTGCTTTTCTATAAATACTGGCACTACTACTAGAATCTTGAGAGTCTGACTTGGTCGCTTGATCTACCATCATATACTTATATTCTGTTCAACACCTGCCTATCTTACTAAACACATCATCTGATTCTGTTTCCTCATATACTGCTAATATCACATTCACACCTTCATGGTTAATTTTGAGTCTATAGACTTAAGTTTTTAGCTTGTACTGTTCAAGCCTACTGATCTAATCCCCATGAATACATAATCTGATCAAATAGAATAATACTATCCTAAATCTACTACTGCTAAACTTCTGGATTCAAGAATGAGTTCTCATAATCATGAATAAAATCTGTACGACCTTGGAACAATAATGAATAGATGGGATACTATTTGAGTCTGTGGCTAATCCCATAACTGACTGTAGGTATTGTTTGAGAAAGCCCTATCTTTAGGACTTTGAACTTCACTATTTCTGTTACCTAAAAAGTAAAGTAAAGTAAATATGAGGGGTACATGATATAAATCTACATGGGTTCCTTAAAGAAACTTTCCATAGCACGATCTTGAGACATGAAAGAAGGGAAATTGTTCCTAAAACATCTCTAGCCTCTTGCACATAAGTGTGGTGCACAACACGCCCATGTATAAGACTATTCTTGATGCAACTTTCAGACTTCCTAGGACACTGTTGAACCTTAGTCTCTGATACTAAGTTTGTAATGGCCTAATTTTTTGAACCGAAATGCTACATGGTTCTCATAACCCCGAAGGACCACACCTAACCCATGACTGATATTTGTACCTATTAACTGCATAATATCTCATAAAATATGTGGAAACATGAACTGTAAGGCCATAAGGTTCAGTACTAATACATATTTGAAAAATATGGTGTAACAATACAAAAAAGGCGCATAAATACTAAAGTCTGAACATCTAATCTGACATCTAGTCCGAAAGCCTCTAACTGAATTGAATAAGGAGTTGATGGGACATATCCCCAACTAACTCCAACTACTGAAATAAAGTGAAAACTGAAATAGAAATGAAATCATCATGTCCTCAAAGGATGAGGACTCACATCTAACTCTTACTACTGATCCTGGAATCTACTGCTGATCTGGAGCTCATGCCTCTGAACCTATGGTGTAACATAAGAGAAAGCACCATAGCCCAAATACGTCAGTACATCTGAAAATACTGAGTATACGAGTAAGGTAGGCTAAATGCAAAGGGTTATATGCATGGACAATACTGACTGATATGAATGTGAGAGTACATATATGCATACGTAACTATAACTAAACTCGTGGAGATACGGACTACTGAGTCTGAATACTGACATCATGAGTATGTTGATAATGAGATTCTGAAAGACTGAGTTTACTGATATTGATATGTAAATCACTAATAAGTAATGGATCTAATACTGTATTACTGATATACTAAGATACTGATAGTGCATTACGGATAAATGAATGATTGTTTCTGATAGTTTGAATTATAAAGAACTAGTCTAATTGACTGTATCTGACAGTCCTGAAATTGAGTACTGATAGCATGAGTTATAATAACTGTTGTGATTGATAGCATAAGTGACTATATCTCACGGTCCATAAATTTGAAGGAAACTATCTGAGTTTCATTCTATTTCTGAGTTGACTATTCTGATAGCCCTGATATGCTGAAATCTAAAGAGCTATATGAGTTCTTTACTGAAACTGGGTAGCTATAGCTGATAGTCCTAAAATCTGTAATTGAAACTGTGGGAAGTAGTTATCTAACCGACATGCCCCAAATACACTATAATAGCTAAGGTAGGGTCCAATCTCTGCCCCGACTGGAGGGATGTCAATACCGCACCACTGGTAAGGACAGCTATGAGAACCCTATACTAGCAGGTACTTAATGAGAATGGTGGGAACCCTAAAATGAAGGGTTAAGCCACCTAATCAACCCTAATCTGATGGGTTAAGATATCTCAACCTACGCTGGCTATGTAGTTCTGAAACATAAGGATGACTATTAAGAATCACACCCTGAACTGGCGGGTGAGTTCCCATCCTTGGGTTCACTCGGTGCTAACTTCTACTCCATCTGAAGGACACTGAACTGAATAACTAAGCTGAACTGAATAACTGAATTGAACTGATTAGCTGAACTGATACTGATTAACTAGACTGATATTAGTGGTATTGTTTAGTAGAGCTAAACTAAGTTTACTAGATTCCAATGACTGACATAATGAACTGAGTTCTGATGACTGGTTGAGAGTAATGAAGTTACTGAGATTGACTGTAAATACTGAGGTTGCTGAGGTTACTGAGCACTGAGATTACTGGACTACTGAGATTACTGAGATTTTTGAGTTTTCCTGATTCACACGACTTACTAAATTCTATAGATCATGGCTTGACTGAGAGTATCATGAAAACATGACATGGCTCTAGGCACACAGCTATATTTTTCAGGTACAAGTACCCCCAGGACTTGATGAAAGGAAACTGACACAACTTGAATTTCTTGAGTACACGACCATCAATAAAAAGCCATAATACATGTCTAAAGATCATGTTTTTTAACTAACAGCATAACTTTCATGAGATATACAGTCACGATACTGTTATATAGCAAAACAAACAAGAATCAACATGGGTATGATCATATCACCACAATCAACCAAGCTTTTGTATTTTAAAGACTGATTCTTGAAATCCACAGACGAAAGGAATCCATGGATGAACACTACGCATACCTTGGAAGGGAGGTTCTTGATGATTGACGGAGGAATTTCCTTGAAATTTGATCTTCAATCTTGATTGTGAAACCCTAGTTGTTTTTCTCCTATGGTGCTCTTGGATGATGAGCTTTGAAATGTTAATAGGGTTGTAATGTGTTGAGAAGCTATATATTTCGTAGGGTTAAGTTTAGGGACCTGTAAGGAGTGTTAAAAGAATTAATTTCCCTCAAAATAACTCAAAAAGAAGTGTTTTTGGAATTGGAACTGACTTAGGCGGAGCCTAACCAATCGCCTAAGTTTGGTTGGGCGGCGCCTAACCAATCGCCTATCCTTACTGTCTCTCACAAAAAAGGTCATAACTTTTCGCTCGGGTATTAGATTAAGGCAAAATTGATATCGTTGAAAAGATAATTTGATTCTCTACAATTTGGTCAGTCTATATCAGCCAAAATACCACACTAAAATCGAGTTATACTCATTCAAAGATGACCCTTATAAAATCGAACACTAAAACTTGATGGATGCAAAAACTCTTAGCTTTTATTACCTTAAGTGACTCATATGAACATGCTTAATGTATCATAAGCTATCTTATTGCTAGGATACTAATTGTAAGTCATGAACTAAAATTCTACTCATAGGATAGGAGGTTCTATACGTAGGAAAAATGGTCCGTCTCCTAGCTTAGAAACATACGGGGTATTACAGTTGCACAGCCTCTAAGACCATCACATAGTCTCTGTATACATTTACGGAGCTAAAGCTATAAAATGTAGGACCCATGAGCGGTTTGTCAACCCATATACAATCCACACACACACATATTTATATATATATATATATATATATATATATATATATCTTCCCTGTTATATCCCTTATAGAGAGTTTTATAAGATACCATGTTTTCTGTAAAAAAAAAGGTGTTGTCAATATTTCACAGTATTTCCATGGCTGTACCAATGTTCAAGAATTAGATGAGGATGTAATTCTCACAACCAACCACCATAAGTATTTCCATAGCCATATACAATGAGCATTTCCATAGCGAACAAATATATCATCATGTGAGCTAAATATCCATTCATTATTTCCAACCATCCATGAAGTCTAACATGTTTCATATTAAAATAAAGTATGAATATATCACAACATATGATTTGTACCACAATATGCTTTTTCATAAAACAAGATACAATTATCATCATGTATACAAGGTTATCAATATCACATAGGACCCCACATGGTCACACATATCACATAGTATCTCAAAATTATCAAATACATCACATATAGGCCTCCACATAGGAACAACACAATAGTATATCTATTTTTCATGATTAGTTCCCACACTCTTACTTTTACATCAACATTAACTACCCAACTCAGTTTGAAAGAAGTTAATCCATAACCTACCTCGAACACCAAAAATTAAAACAAAAGACTTCAATCTACAACCTTAATCCCCACAAATGGATCCAAAATTAACTAAAATATCAAAGTATAGAATCTATGCATCAAAAGAAAGTCAACGATACCCATACTTCCTATTCTTAAGTCGGGGTCAAAACGGACCCTCAAAATGGATTTTTTTAAAAGAAGGATAAAATCATAACTTTTTTCAAAAAAGCATATTTCCCATAATTGTAGGAGTCTACAGCTAAAAATAAAGTGACAACGAGTCAAAACGAGCTCCAACTTAAAGAAAAACCTTTTTTAAGCATTACCAAAAAAATATCTGAAATTCATTAAAAATCAAGAATCAAAGTTGTTCTGAAGATGAAATTGAGGTAAAGCTGATAATTATAAGGTTATAAACTCATCCAAGTGAAAAGGGTAGAAACTAGATTTAAATTTGAGAATTACAATTTTTAGGCCTTACAGGCTAAAATCCTTAAATTGTGTACTTAATTCAAGTTTAAAACAAAAATTAGATGATAAAGATTGAAAAAAATATTTGAAATAGGTGTTATGGATCTTATCTAAGTTTAGAAGTGGAAGAAATAGCTAAAAATCATGAAACCTAAACTCTAAGCCTCATACATGGTGAGAATGACAAAAACTAGGTATTTATACACCCATGCTTCGTGATCGCAAACCAAGGTTGTGATCATGGTACCTAGAGTTTCAAGGGTATCGTAGTTGCGAAAAGGTTATTTCAATTGCGGCACTCTAACTACAGTCCCAAACACAATCGTAATAGGAGCATTATAATTATGGGTGCACCAGCTGGGGACTTGGTGCATTTACAGTCTTCTCAGGCCCCTTGGGATTCATCCAGAATCTCGTGAATCCAAAGAACCATGATAACCTACGAAATTTGATTCTCTAGAGTCAATAGCGATATTAGATTTTCAAAAATATGTCCTTTTCACAAAGGTGACCCCAAAAATCCAAAATCACAACTTTTCAAACTGGTGTCAAAATGAGATTTAAAAGCAATAAAATCACACTATCCATATTTCCACTATAAAATAAACATTTCAGATCTGCTGGCGTAGTCTGTTAGGGCATCTATAGCACAGATAAAAAAATATCATCAAAAATTAACTATGAGGCTTTCAAAGCAACCAAAAAACACAAAATTACATAAATGGCACAAAAATACATCGTGAACCATGATAATCATTCCTACCCCCCAGACGTTCCACAACACAACCACATAGAGGGTAAAATGGTTAAATCATATAAAAATACATATTTCATATATAACGTCAAAATTCAAGTCGTTACAAGTTTATAAGGTATCAACACTGAAGGAAAGTTAGGTTGTCTCAAAGACATAAATCAAAATACCCTACCATTCCAAAAAAGGCTCAAGAAGAAGGAGGGAGATACAACACTTAAGATGTTCTTCTCAAAATTTAGTAACTTATTAGTAAACATCCCTTTGTTAGAGGCTTCGGGTATGCCAAGTTCATGAAATACTTGGTGACAAAGAAAAGGATAATGGACTTGAAATAGTTGAAACATCACATTGTTATACTCCGATAATGTCAAGCCATTGGGTGGTCAAGAAAGAGATCCTGATGCATTTACCATTCCTTGTACCATTGGGGTTAATTAATTTGGAAAAGCATTATGTGAATTAGGGGAAAGTATTAAATTGATGCCTCTACAGATATTCAAGAAATTAGGTTTAGGTTCTCCAAATCCTACAACCATGAGGCTTTAGATTGCAAAATTAGTGGGTATTCTTTATCACGACCTTGTTTGGTACATAAATTTAAATTTCCCATTGACTTTGTAATCCTAGATTGTGAGATATATTATGAAGTCTCTATCATCATTGGTAGGCCTTTTCTTGCTATTAAAAAAGTATTGGTTGATCTAAAGTATGGCAAGATAAAATTTTGGGTGAATAATGAGGAGGTTGCACTTAATGTATGTACAAATCCATTTAGAAACCAAAGGAATTACAAGTGATCTTCGTAATTGATATTATGGATGATGAAGTGGAAATATTATGGAGATGAAATTAATTGATGAGCAATTTGAGGGAGTATTGTGTAACTTTGAAAGTGAATATGTCAAAGAGTATAATGAGGTCATGGATTCATTGAGAGTTTTGGCTACTACACCAAGAACCCATGTAAATTGGATCTTGACATGAAGAATCAAAAGAGTTCTCCCATGAAGCCTTCAATTGTAGACCACCCTAACTTAAGCTAAAACTATTACCAATGCTCTTTCTCTATGTATTCTTGAGGGAAGTTAACATCTTAACCATTATTACTTTGTAAGATTTGTTTCCATGGCAATTCAAAGACTAGAAATCAGTTGTGAAGAAGTATTTTGGGGCATTGGATAGACTATTGTGGATATTATCAGAATTACTCCCAACTAAAAGATTATGTTGGATCCGTATTATGTATAGAGTGTTGAACATCAATACTGGTTCCACCCTCCCATGCACGAAGTGGTGAAAAAAATATTCAAGTGCTTAGATGAAGGTATTGTGTATCTAATCTTAGATAGCACATTGATAAGACCATATTAATGCATCCTAAAGAAAGAAGGAATCACGGTGGTTCCTAATAAAAATAATAAGCTAATTATCATGAGATTGGTGATGGGGTAGAGAGAATACATGGACTATTAGAAGGAGAAGGACCATTTCCTATTTCCATTTAAGGATCAAATGCTTGATTGGTTGGTAGGGTGTGATCAGTATTACTTTTTAGATGGGTACTTCAATTATAATAAAATTTATATTTCCATCCAGGATCAAAAGAAGACTACCTTCAAATACACAGATGACACTTTTGTTTTCAAGCGCATTCTCTTTGGGTTATGCAATGCACCCACTCTTTTTCAAAAGTTTATGCTATCAATATTTTCAGATATTATGGAGGAGACTATGGATGTTTTCATAGTTCATTTTATTTTTGTAGGTGAAAACTTTGAATCGTCTCGAACACTTGAGAGAATTACTCAAATATTATGTTGAAACAAATCTTGTGTTGAATTAGAAGAAGTGATATCTTATGGTATAGAAGGGTACTATCTTGAGAATAAAATTTTGGTTCAAGATATTCAAGTTGATCAAGCAAAAGTTGAATTTATTTCCATGTTACCTACTCGTATATCCATAAAAGGTGTTCAGAGCTTTCTTGGGCATGTAAGTTTTTATAGAAGGTTCAACAAAAATTTCTCAAAGATTGTTCATCCAATGTGTAAATTTCTTTAGAAGGAATCAAAATTTGAGTTTGATATTTATTGTGTGAGGGCATTCAATTACCTAAAAGAAAAACTTGAGGTGTCTCCAATTATTATGGCCCCAAGTTATTAACAACTTTTTATGTTGATGTGTGATGCAAGTGGTTTGGCTTTGGGTGTGGTGTTAGGACAAATAAAGGACAATTTTTTTCATCCTATCTATTATGCTAGAAAGTCCTGGAATGGTGCACAATAAAATTATACAATTACGGTGTGATATTGCTTGTCATAGTCTATGTTTTTGAGAAATTTTATGCTTACTTGTTGGGCATGGGAGTCATTATGCATACCGATCAGTATCCCTTAAGTACTTAATGGTTATAAAGGAGGACAAACCTCAGTTGATTAGGTGAATCTTGCTACTTCAAGAATTTTATTTTGATGTTAAGGATCGAAAAGGATATGAAAACCAAATAGTGCACCACTTATCTAACCTTGAGTCAAATAAAGAAAAATAGGGTGAGATTAAGATTGATGACATGTTTCACGAAGAGCTTGTTATGTCTCTAAAAGGTTGGATGCCACCATGGTATGCTAATTTTGCAAATTATGTTGTTAGCGGATTACTCCCAGATAATTTGAACCACTATCAGAAAAGTGTTTACTCCACGATGTGAAAAGGTATTATTGGAATAACCCCTATCTTTTTAGGGAGTGCGTTTAAACAGTGATATATTGTTGTGTTACGGAAGATGATATAAGGCTTACTCTTGAGGTGTGCAATTCTTCACTAGTTAGTGGTCATCATGGTGGTACGTATACAACTACAAAGGTCATTCAAAGTTTATTTTATTTTCCAACTTTATATTGTGATGATCATACGCTAGTGCGGGCATGTGAGAAATGCCAAAGGAAATGTGGGATCTCAAGAAGAAGTAAATGCCCTTGAAACCAAGTGTGTATATGTTGTTGTTAGATGTATAGGGGTTGGACTTTACTGGGCCTTTTGTGATCTCATATGGGAACCACTACATCTTGGTAGAAGTTGATTATGCTTCCAAATAGGTTGAGGCCATTGAATTAGAAACAAATAAAGCTAAGGGTGTCACACAATTCTTGAAGAAGTATATTTTTACCCAATTTGAGACACCTCATGTTATCATAAGCGACAGGGTTCTTATTTTTACAACCAATCATTTGGTTCTTTGCTTGACAAATATGGAGTCAAGTATAAACTTGCTTCGTCATACCATCCTCAAGTCAATGGGATGGTGGAAGTATCTAACCGAGATATAAAACAGATTTTGGTGAAAGTCATGAACATGAGTAGGATGGATTTGGCTTGAAAACTTGTTGATGCTTTGTGGGCCTATAGGACTGCATTAAAAAACCCCATTAGTATGTCATCTTATCAATTTGTGTTTGGAAAATCTTAACATCTCTCCATTGAGTTAGAACACAAGGAATTTATAGGCCATATGGAAGTTGAATATGAAAAGGAAAGATGTCTCCAAGTCAAGACTGGACTAAGATCAAGAGATTAATGAATTCATCTTGAGAGTGTATGAGAGTTATACTCTCTACAAGGAGTGTATGAAGCAATGAAGTGATGCTAAGATCCCTTTAAACTGGTGTAAAGTTTTCATTGTGGAGATTTTGAATTGGAGAATGACACAGGATTCCAATTTACTGTGAATGAACAAGAAGTCAAACATCATTGTAGGTTGTTACCGAAAGAGAATTTCAAGTTAGCGTTCTACCTTGATGATGTATTATTGATGAAGAATAATGTCATACTACAATGATAAATAAGGGGCTTCTTAAGAGGCAATCCAAGTTTTTTTGTTTTGAATAACATGTGTTAATTGATGTAGGTATTATTGAAAAAAAAAATGGAACATATGGGAGAATAATATATCCCTAAGTGAGACTTCTTGATGGCTAAATTATGGATGTTATTTGGTTATGGTATGAATAAGAAGATCTTCATTTTATAGAGGTACAAACATTTCCTCCAAGAAAGATGTCAGTCAAATATGAAAGAGCATCATATTTTTCCTTTAACAAAAAGTAAAAGTAATTATAATATTTCATTCACTTTCCTTTCAAAAAAATAAAGTAAAACTCAAATTTGGTAAGAAATCAGGATAGACACCCTAACAATTCTATCCTCTTTGGCTAAATACCTTAACAAATTCTCTCTTATTTGGCTGAATTTTCTTGACAAAACTTGTTCTTCCTTCTGTACATATATGATCTTTGTTCTTCACATAATCTTCATCACTACTGCTTAGAATTATAAAAAATTGAGCCCTTTTAAGTTAAAAATATTAGAGCCTTTTTGAGTTAAAATGAACCCTTGCAGGATTAAAATGAGCTTTATTTTCAAATATGTAACTACAGAATTGTAGAAAATATGATTTACAATTTTCTTCACATGTATTTTGGACTTATTTTTTTCTGACAAAAAGCCCTTTGCTATCGTCAAGTTGGTTGCAACTTTAATCTTGACATGTCTCCAATTCGACCCATAGGCTTTGACACCACTTAATGGAATCGAAATCAATAGGCCATTTTTCAAAACTAATTGTTGCAAATCATGGTGACGATAGATCAGATAATAAATAAAATTACACTAAAAGACATTATTGATATTATTTTGTCAAGCGGCCTATATAAAAAATAATAATATTGAAAAAATATGAAACCTATAGGAAAATAACCTCCCCCTGAACAAGACTCTTTGATAACTACATTATGGATGCAATTGTGTTAGGGCATGAGTAAGAGAATCTTCAATTTATAGAAGTACAAAATTTTTCCTTCAAGAAAGAGGTTATCCAAATATAGAAGGGTTTAATATTTTTTTGTTAGAAAATGTAAAAGTAATTATGGTATTACTTTGACTTTTCTTCCAATAAACATAAAACTAAAATTTCGTAAGAAAATCAGGACAAAAACACTAACATTGTATAGGTTCGTAGTAAAATAAATACAACTTTTAAATATATCATGATTACTAAAAAAGTTAATTCAAATAAAATATCTATCATATAAAAAAATTCAATATAGCTAGACTCACTCTCTCTATTTATGGGGAATAAAGGCATTTTCATTAATTAAAATTATTTTTTAACAATTTATGTATTCTCAAATTACGTTAAAAGTACTATAAATCATACTTTAACAACTTAAAATACTTAGAAGAAAATTATAGTCAAACAAAGTTGAGTTAATATTTTAACTTGTTAATTATAATAATTTATATTAATTAATTGTAAGATTAGTGTATAATAATATAAATAAGTTTTATAACTATCTAAAATATTTCAGAAAGGTAATAAATTTTTTTTTTACCATATCTAATTTAATTCAAATGTTATAAAACATGTTGGTCATTAATAAAATTCTCAAGCAAATTGTCCAAAAACCAAATCAATTGTCTCGTCAGACCATAAATGGTAGGTAGCAACTATCGTGAAGCTCAAAATTATGGTAATGAATGAAAATAAAAAAAAGACTAGAAGTTTCATAACAATATTCACTACTAGAAACACTTTTATCCTCGAAAGTCAAGGAACAAAAAATGCCAGAACACTAAAAAAGATGAGGGTATTGGATTTACATGCCCCTGTAGGCTCCCTAGACACCCTCCCTAGCAGGACAATGGCTTCATAGAAGCTTAACTAAAGGAATCTCCCTAATATAACCTTTCTCACCATTTTGCTCAACAACTCAAGTAACTCGTACTCGAAAGTCAACTCCTGTCCAACTTAATCAAATATCCCTGAAGTATGTAAGACTTATCAACATGTACCATCTCAACATAGATATGTGATATATGAATGAACAGTCGATAAGATATAGGAATGCTAACTCCTAACCCACACTTCTAACCCTAACCTTTCTAAGTCATATATCCTCTGGCCATCATAACCCTCCTATCTATATTGAGCTACACAAAACCTATCTTGGATTGTCTCATCTATATATGTCGAATCACTCAAGAGCCCAATAACCCATGACCTAACCTTGAAAGCATGAAACTAATCTACTAGAGATCTTCACTGTCTAGGATATGAATAATTTCTCAGAAGGATCTACTTGAATACTGGAATGGTAATGGCTATTATATGCAAACTCTATCAAGGCCAAGAACTGGTCTCGGTGACCCTCAAAATCAGTGACATGAGCAAAAAACATGTTTCATAGAACCCAAATGACCCTTTCTAAAGGACCATCGATTAATGGGAAAAAATTTATGCTAAGCACAATATGAACTGAGAACTTAAGTTGAAAGTGATAGAAATTGGCACCCTATGCAAATGGACCATCTCTCGAATGTAAATTTTAGCCAGCCCTTTTAAACTGAAGGAAGATCAAACTGGTAAAAAGTGAGTAGGCCTATCCATCATATTAATAGTGCCCCAAATAAAATCAAACCCTTAAAACATTTATAGTAAGAAAGTAATGAAATCCATATCTAGTAGCTTAGCATCTAAGCCAAACCACCAGACCTCAAGTGTCCAAACTATACCTCCTGACAAATAAGTATCTAAATACAAGATTCATCATAGACCTTGACCCTTACCTAAAAGATTCAAAATCACAATTGGAGCCAATAAGTCCTTGAGTCCCAAAAGGGCTCACCTCATACATCGAACCATTAATGATGGTCATCTATGAATCAATATGGTCAACCAAACTACCAAAGAAGAAATTCCTTTACCAAGCCATCTAATGTAACCTACTACTCTGACATACCATCTATCTCGATGGAAGAAATAGGCCTAACCCAAAACCCAAACTATCTCGATCCTCTCCAACCCTACCATGATCTCATTTTAGATGCCACATGTCATGAGAATATTATATATCCTAGCCAATCTCACACTCAAAATGTAGAATATGACTGCACAACCCACAATAGCTGGATCTAAGGTGTCATTAATGAACACTATCATTAATGAATCCAATCAAGGCCTTATCACATGATACATCAAATCCATACCTAGTGTGGGGTCTATGGTAAGATCAAGTACATAATCAAGAACTTTTGATACATGTAAGGGGTTCAATTGGTTGTCTTAGGTATTCATTGCACGTGGATAAAGAAAAACCATTTCAACATCAAAAATAATAAAACTATATCAAACATATAATAACGGAGTCAAAATCGTAACCAAATGCCACCCATTAGTTCTATACCCGACTCATAAGTAAAAACTTTCTCTGGCCTTTGCTAATCGGGGCTACCAATCCGAAAATAAAAAATGCAAAAATAGGGAACAATGATAAATATTATTAGAAATTCCCAAAAAATCATATTTGCAAAGAAGAAACATAAACGATCTCTTATAAACATGTAAATTATACCGGATTCAATTGGTTGATTCAAATTGGAATTGTTAAGCCATCCATAACTATATTCATCCCAATACTGGATGAGGTAGACAACAACCAAAGGAACATATACTATAACAATAACCTAGATGAGAAAATGAATTAATGTACAAATGAAATCACTGATAAGAAGCTGTATATACAATACCAACCCATTAGCCAAACCAATACTGATGACATGTGAACCAATGAATACATATGACTTCTTTACAATGTCTACAAAGTCTCTGATGGAATCCATAAATGTAAAAACATTAAAATATATATGCTAAAGACTTGGCAAGGCCCCAAATCAACTTGGAGCTTACGAATTATCGTTAAGTATCTTGTACTTCTATTGGGGAGGTCTACTAGCTAAGAATATGTGCCTGTAACATAGAATATTGGTCCCCTGTGAGGAACTTCAGTACGAGGTAATCTACTGAATATGTAAGGCATGAGATAACCATAAGTGAAATAAGAGATCCATGAAAACAGGGATCAACATATAAATGTATAGATATGGATGAACGACCAACTTTAATTACACTTATGAAAGATTGTCCATTACATGTTTTTCTTTAATTTACTGTTCTTTGCTTAATCTTTGTTAACCATGTGATATTTATGACTAGCTTATCAATGGTAAATAAAATAATTGGGATCGACCCATATTAGGCTTTCTCCCCTGAGTTTCCACCCATTCATGAATTGGGATAGACCCATGCTAGGTTTTTCTTCCCTGATCTGTCACGCATAATATTATCATATTACTTTACGTTACTTTCTTAATCCCTGAGATTGTTATTTTGGTAGTCATAGTATTTTTTACTTTGGTGTAATAAGTTATAGTAGAGATATGTGAGTAGGGATTCTAGTCAGTAAAATTGACAAAAGAATCAACTATAACACCAACTCAGTATTTAGAAGCTTAAGAGACACAATAAATACAATAAGCATTTGGGCATCTCAAATAGGAGCATACGTGTATATTAAGTTATGACATCTAAGTAGAGATATTTAACCCCTCAACAAAGAAGGTACAGACTCTATACAATGATATGATAACTAGATACTTAGTAAATATATCAATTAAAAGGGGTACATAAGTATGAGAGCTAGTGGGGCACTTAGGCAGATTCAAATTGAGAAAAAGAGTACATTTCAAGTAAGGACATATAAAATAGTACAATATAGATAGTAAGAATTCTATGAGCACAATAATCTACTAAGACACTTGGGGAGATAACCAATGAGAGGAACATGAAATTATATGAGCAAATAAAGTACATGATCAACTAAACCAGTTGGAGCAAGTTAGTAATGATTGGGCAGTTTGTGTACTCGACAAATGATCATGCTTACCAAGTGTAATCAAGGATATTATTGACAAATCTAAAAGAAATATGTGACAATGGTTCACTATGGAAGCAAGTATAGTAATGACCCTACATTGAAGTAATTTAACAACCTACAAGGTAGGGGAAGATCGTTAGCTACACCGGAGATTATACACTGCTTCTTCACCCTATTTTCTAGGAAGAACACTTACTTTGTAACACAAGTACTAGATTCATGCAAAAGAATATGGAATTAAATAGCCTTACATACCTTATCTTTCGACCAATGTGACTACAATAATTTGCCTTTCCTTTGAGTGTTACTCTACAATATAAGGACATAATGAAGCTAATATTAGAACCTACTCACATTATAATCATGCCAAAATAGTAGATAAACACTTGATGGTTAGTAAGACAATCCAAACCCCTAAACACATGATGTACCACCATACCCTCGTTTTATACATCAATAGAAGCTCAATTCAACCATTGTATAAGGTGACTCACTTCCTCACCATAGCAATACATATAAAACAACCCATAAATTGTCACAAAATCCATAACCCATGAGAATAGCCCCCCATGTCCGCACTTTCATTTCTTCACATTATAACATTAACCAATAATTTTTTAGGACAACCATGGCTTCCTAACTTATCAATGCAACAATACAGCCCCAACATCATAATATAGTTAGAAAATTAAGCTCACGCTTTCAATTACCGTCCTATGAATTCCAATACACAAGTATGAATCGAATGTGCAAATGAGCTAATAATGAGAAGTTGGAGAAACACCTTACCTTGGATATCTTAATCTGTTATTTTCCCCCAATTGATATCTTTGTGACCTTCTCTAAATCACAAAAGGAAAGGAACATTAGCACAAGCATCAGATGAAAATAGACCAACAACCCAAGCTTATAACATGAAATTATTACCCTAATTTTTTAATGATAGTGGAAGCACCTTGGTTGCCAACACCTATATATTTACTCCCCTTGAATAACTTTCTAATATATTAAAACTAAGGAGGAAAAGGTGATCTTATGGGATGTTTTATAGAAAATATTTTGAAGAACACTTAGAACCCTAATAAAAAATAGGAAGGTTGTTTAGAGGATAGAAGAGAGAGATTAAAAGACTTGAGATAAATTAAATTTGATGAGAAAAATATGAGAGTTTATTGATAATATTTGACCTTTAAAGGCCTCACCTTGCTAGCTCATTCTCCTCTTTATTTCTAGACACCATTTGGCAATGATTTGGACCATAAATTCTAAGTAAGTGATGCACATACTCTGTCCATTAAAGCTGGTCAAAAGTTTAACTAGGTGATTCACCTACTAGGACATTTTTAAGTAACCTTTGTGGGCTTGGACAGATTGGGCCTTGGGTTGCCATTTCCTTTATTTACTTTTAGTTAATTTGGGCCTCAAATAAGTCCATCAATATAGGCCTTAATTTGGTCAATTAGTCTAAGTAGGTGATACACCTACTTGTCACCTACTATCTTAATTAGTCAAGCAAGCACCTCATTTAGTTTATCTTATAGTTTGAACATCTTAATCCCTCTACTCTAACTTAACACTTAACTTTATTTTTAAGCTTATGTACCTCCTTACAATCTCGAGTTTAAATATTTTATTAGTTATGAGTTAGTTGTGTATGTTTGAAAATGTATACGAGGCGTTACATCATCCCCCTTTTGGATCATCCATCCTCAAATGAAAAGTTTAACTAATGGCTTGACTAACCCTAGAATTTCCCAAGAAAATTTGCTAGAGTTTCCTTTGTAAATAGGACTAAACCAAATCTATTGTCTAACTAAAATCACGAATAGAGCCTCACAGGGCATCTCAATAGATATAATACATAAGAAATAAGAATATGATAAATAAAACTTCTCTCTCGGCAATGTATTTTGATGCAGGTCCTTTCAATTTAGCATAGTCTTCCTGATTTTCTTCTTTAGACAAGTATAATACATAGAATTAAGGAATTTAAGGATAAATCAATTCCTGAATATATGACATTTGAGTGAGATATCAAATAAGCAACACTGATGAAATATGTGATAAAGTGAGGGAAGTACATATTTTAAAATACTCCTATTGGTGTTTGGAATAAGGATAGGTATTTAGTATTCTTATTATCTTTTACTTTCTGAGTATCTTGCTTTATATTTTGGTTCGCCCATAATCGCTTTACTGGAGGCTATATCCCACAGGCACTTTATCGGAGTCTATATCTTTTGTCCTTAGCTTCCTGACCTAAGAATTAAATAAAATGGCTATGGGGACTTGTTTGACTATTAGGTCCTTGGTATTTTACCATCCTTATATGGGTACAATGAAGAATGAATTTCCTACAAATTTCTATAAAATGGACACATGAAATCATAAACTTTCTAGACAATTTTTTATAAATTTATAAGGCCTAACATATTGAGGGCTCAACTTTCTTTGTTTCATAAATCTTATGAAGGTTTTCATAGATGAGTCTTATAAGAACACACAGATGTTAATGTGAACTCTAAAGTTTTGTGTTGGAACCTAGGGTAGGCGTTATTCTAAGCCATTGTTTAGGTTTGTATTAAAATTCACATATATGCTTAATATTTTCTTACCACGATACTTCTTTCATCATGATACAGGGTAATTTTATCCCAAAACTTTCAATACTTGAATCAATAAGCACAAAAAGGCATATAACATATGGACAAATATGACATATAGAGTCTATAACATATAAACAAATTAGCACAAAAGGGGCACTTAGCCTATGAACTTATGAACCTAATAAGTATGCAACATATTCACAATTAAGCTATAAAAACATGTGATTTATGTACAAGTAAGCTATGAAAGCATGTATTAGATAGCATATACAAACTATAAAGTACGATCTAAGAAAATGATATATAAAAAATGTAGTATGTGGGCAGATATATTATAAGTCCGATAGTATGCGAGCAATGAGATAACTCATGGAGAAAATGATAGAAATAGTATACAATACAAAACTATGAAAGGATATAAACCATATAAGTAGGCATACCATAGAACATGTAGCTATATAAGAAAGAGAACTATGGAACAAAAATCACGTTAAGCAAGTGGACTATATTGCATGGATAAATAGACTAACATATCAATGAATACATGTATGGAATATGAGAAAAGGAGTATATGAAACATAAAAAGATAACTTACTATCAAATATTTAATGCTTAAGAAAGTATGCTATGATGCATGTAACATGTAAGGAAATAGTTTGTGAAGCATGTAACGTGTAGACAAGTGATTTATGGCAAGTAACCCATGTGATATATAACATATTGGAAAAGGTCTTATAAAACATGTAGCAATAAGTAAGGGTCTTATGAAAGTTCTAACACCTTAAGGTATGTGTTCTACGACACAGTAACAAATAAGAAAGTAATCCACTAGGGGCAAATAACATGTGAATAGATTAGTTATGGAATATATAGCATGTATATAATGTACCAATCTAACCTATAGAAACTTAGAATTATCTTATGAATTATTCTTCCACATTAAGTGGAAACATACTATCACTAATGTTAAATAATGAGTGGGATAGTTCTGCTTATGTTCTTTACTCACCTTAAAACACATGTGTAACACCCTACGTTTTTGGGCTAGAATTCTAATCATTATTCCTATGCATACAGATGTGAACCCAATTATTATATGTAAATATATATGTGATTATCAAATATATGGTGTGGAAATATCTTTATATATTGATAGAATTCAGCATACCCTCATAACTCAAAGACGAGTTGAGGACTTTTCTATCGATAGAGTTTTGATGAATGCTCCAGCTAGGGTTCACTTTGGATGAGCATATCTCCTAGAATATATTAATTCAAGTACCCTACTATATATCAAATGAAATTTCTTTGATTTCTATTTCCAATGCATCTAATTTTACCTTAATCCAACATTAGAGTGGGAAGTTATGCCCATTTTACATCAGCATATCCATCTATCATCAAAGTGACGACTAGGCTAACAGGCTATCAATTAGTTGACAAGCCATCAACCAAGTCATCAACCTTAGGCAGAATCACTGAAGAAGGTGACGAATAGGATGATAGGCTATCAACCAGTTAACAAGCCATCAACCAAAGTCGTCAACCTTAGGCAGTAACTCTGAAAGAGTTCATGACTAGGTTATAGGCTATCAACCAGTTGAAAAGACATCACCCAATTCATCACCATTAACCAGAAATTAAAAGAGAGTTGATGGCTAGGATGATAGTCTATTAATCAATTGACAAGTCATTAAATAAAGAAAATTTAAGAAATTTTTATTCAACTTATTAGGGGTGTTTTGGTCTTTTCCTCACCTCAAACCTTACACCACCACCACCACCACCTACTACTTAAAGAACCAAATGAAATATTTATCCATTAATAATTAGTTTTAAAAGCCATTAACTGTCTCTACTCTAAAGACTATCAAAATTAGGATTTTCTCTCAAGTCATCTCTAAAGCATCAAAGTTCAAGTTTCCTTGAAAGTCAAGCAATTCCAGGTATGTGAGATGTTCACCCGTGGTCTCATTTTAACCATGGAGTTTAAGAATCCTCTTTTTAGTTTTTAATTATGAGTTTTACATGTTCAAGTAGAATTATTTTCATAAATATCATGTTAATTCAATTACAAGTTATGATTATAAGTGTTTTCAAGTAGAATGAGTTTTACATATTTTGAATGTTGTAATCTTCATATTTAATCCCTAATTTATGATTTTAGTCTTATTCACGCATGCTTTACTCATTCTCATACTTAAGTTCATGACTCTTATGTGTTTGATAAAATTAAGTGTTGCATTTTTGAACAATGATACTCTACTATAGTTTTAAAGTCATTAGATCATTTATATGGAATTATTGTTATCTTCATTCAGTTTTGGTGGGTTATGAACACCCAATACCTATTTATTTATATGATTTTAGCTTTTCAAGTGTTCAGATAGTTAATCCATTAATCCAATCAGTATAATCAGATATTCATATTTAAGATGAGCATTATCAGTTATATAATAACATTCAGTAAAGCTTAGTTCAGTTTAGCTCTAGTGTCATTTTAGTTAGGAGTAGGATTTAGCACCGAGCGAATGCAGGGATGGCAGCTTCCCCATCAGTTAAGCTAAGTCATTAGTAGCAGTCCATGTATTCATGAACTATGTAGCTAGCGTAGGATATAAGGAGTCACCTGTCAGTGAGGTTTAACTTCTGCTCAGGGGTCACCCATCAGTTAGGCTTGATACCCTAGTCCTTTGGGACATTAGTTTAGTGGATCCACACAGACAGTATTAGTACTTGTGGCATAGTACTGATACTGTTCCAACTGGGGTTACAGGTTTGATCCTGATTAGCTCAGATTAGGGCATATCAATTATATGATACCTACCAAAGTCTTAGTATAGTATTAAATATATTATCAGTTCAAGTTTGCTTGACCATAGCATACAGACTCTCAGCTATTCAATTATTAGTGTTCAGTATTTTAGTTTACAAATTATTTTAGAAATAGGCATATGTAGGGTCTTGTATTCTTATATAATGCCGTTTTCATGCATTCATGTTCAATTATTTCATGCTATCCAATTAGTCCTCATTTTGCATACACAGTACCCCATGTATATCAGTTTGTCCTTATCCTATATACCAGTACATTCAAAGTAATAACTATATATTCTTCTTTGAACTATGATCTCTTATTTCATAGGTTTGGATGCTCAATTTATCGACCACAGTTAGAAAACTCAATATAATCCAGTAGCAGTAGTGGTGAGTTCTCATCCATAAGGGACATGTTATGATTATATAGTTATCTTAGTATTTCTCATTTATCAGATAGTCGGAGTTAGTTGAAGGTATGTCCTATCAAATTCTCAGTTAATTTAGAGGCTTTCAAATATTCAGACAGCTAGTTAGACAGCTAGTCAGTTTATTAGTCATATCAGTTGTGTTTTAGTATTTTAATATTACATACTTGAGATTGAATCATGTTCTCAGTATTCAGAGTGGTTTTACTTTTTTAGTTTATCTTTTGCATACATATTTTATTATCAATTTACTTAGTTCTCATAGTAGGTACCAGCTCATAGGTTAGATTATTGTTACTTGTGATCATAAGCATCATTGTCACGGCTAGGGGGTAGCCTCGAGTAGTAAAAAATCATGGTATCAGATCCTAAGGTTTTAAAGTGTTCTAAGAAGTCTAAAAGTCGCGTTAAGTAGAGTCTTTGGCATGGGTGTAAAGCATCCCACACATGTGGAAGAGAGGCTACAAAGTATTTTAGGAAACATTTCTCTTCTTTCAGTGTTTATATAATGAGCCAAATCTGGTACTCAGAATGCTACACGGTGCTCATGACCCCGAAAGGTGACAAGATAACCCATGACAGATATCTATAACTGGGCACTATATAATAAACTATATAAATGTAGAAAAAGGCTGAAAGGCCATAAGGTTTAAATATCTAATAAAACATAAAATCTGGAAATACGGTATATCAATACCAAAACAAAACTAAAATAACTATCTGAACATACTATAGTATAGAAGCCTCTAAACCATCTAAAAATTGTGGAGTTAATAGGACATGTCTCCAACTAACTCTGGACTACTGAAATAATAAAGTAATAAAATAATTATGCTATCCTTGAATGACGAGGACTCACTGCTAGTCTGGCTGCTGAACGTCTAATCTACTAAGGATGCTCTGGAGCTAGTGCTTCTGAACCTATGTATAAAAACACCATAGCGCAAATGCATCAGTACGATTGAATATACTGGTATGCAAGTGAGGTAGGCTGAATGCAAGGGGTTTATATGCATGAACAATACTAACTGACTAAATAACATGAACGTGAGAATACATGCATAAATACGTGAACTGTAACTGAGATCATGACATCACTAAATTTGAATACTGATAACATAAGTTTCATATAACTGATATACTATTATCTGAATGATTATGTCTGACAGTCTAGCTTTTGATGGAACTAGCTAAATATTGTACTGAACTGGGTGATTGTATCTGATAGTCCTAAATTTTGTAGAACTATTTGAGTTCTATTATTGAGACTAAGACTGAGACTGTAACTGTGGGAAGTAGTCATCTAAATTACATACCCCAAATGATATAATATATTTAAGTTGGGGTCTAATCTATAACCCCCAATTAAAAAGGTGTCAATATCGCGCCACTGATAAGGATAAGCTATGAGTAATCCCTCATCTAGCAGGTACTCTAATGAGAATGGTAGGACCCTCATGTAACAGTTTAAGTCAACTTATCAACCCTCATCTAATAGGTTAGATGTCTTAACCTAAGCTAGCTACGTAGTTCTGGAGTGAAAGGATTGCTTCTAAGAATCACACCCTCTGCACGTATGTGAGTTCCCATCCTTCGGCTCACTCGGTGTTGAATCCCACTCCCATCTGATTAGACACTGAATTAATTATACTAAACTAACTGGACTGAGTTCACTAAGTTCCATTGACTGAAAAAATATTACTAAGATCTAATAACTAACTGAGATTACTAAGATTACTAAGTTTTTCCTAAGCTATGAGATTGACTGAATTCTACTGAACATGGATTGACTGGGAGTATCTTGAAAAATTACACTACTCTAGGCACACAGCTAAATTGTTGAGAACAAGTACCCCCAGGACTCGATAGCATGAAACTGATAAGACATGACACTTTCTAGACTCACGACCATAATCAACAATCCATAATACAATCATTGGGGAATTTCATGAGGCACTTAATTATCATAGTTTGGTACATGAATATGAATGCATATAAACATGTCATAATTTCATAGGTCTAATCTCATGAATAATCCATCAAACAATTTCAATGCATAACAATAACATGGAAGTTATTTTGAACATAAGGGTAAAGCACGGGTTCATCAAGTTGATCATAATTGAGTCTTAAAGCATGATTTTTATTATCTTGGGCATTTTATCAAACACATTTCATGCACAAACTTTGGCTTAGGCATATACACTAGTTTATACATCATGGTTACTTTAATCAACTCAATTTAAAATTTCCAACCCACATACTAGTATAATTTCATAAAAAGCACATGAAGACTCCCACTTGGGATTCATACAACTACATCAACATAATTTAAATCATCTAAACATATGTATATCACAATTCATGAGGTTAAAATGGGATTCTTGAGCTTCATGGGTGAAAGAAACCCATGAATCAATACTTTACATGCCTGGGTAGATGATTTCATAAAGATTGGCGGAGGAAAGCTTAAATTCTTGACTTGGGATTAAACACCAAGAGATTCTTGTTCTTGGGGATAGATATTTGAGAGAAACCCTAATTTGGTGTTATGGATGAATAATGAAGTTATGAGCTCTGGTCCGGTATAATTAGGGTTAAAATGGGTGGAAAAAGACCCAAATACCCTTTTAAAAATGGCTTAAAATCGCTGATCAAAAGTGGAAATAGTTTGGGGGATGGTCCATCACAAGATTAACGGTATTTTGGTCCTAACCATCATACTTGGCAAGAAAACGGGTTCACTGCCATAGTGTAATACCCCGTACCTTTTCCTAGCTTGAAATCATCTAAAAAATATTAGGATCTTTCTTTGAAAGATGAATCCACTTTTTTACACGTGTTATTTTTAATATTTTCACTTTTTGTCATGTGGGAAATTCAATAAGCTTTCCATTAATATAAAATTTGCATAAATTCGATAACAAGGGAAGAATTTATGACTATTTTAAGTTCCCATCGTAAAACAGTGCCATATTGGTGAGTGGCGCACCATGCTACAAGATAAAATGGAAATTGTACTTTTCCAGTGTCTCATCATGATTTCCTATGCTTTATACAGATGTTTTAGGTCGCAAAATAAGGGGCAACGAGATGGCTTCGCGTCGCGCCATCCCTTAGTTTCCTAATTGTCAAATTCCAATGACATGGCACGATAGCACCATGTTGCGCCAGGGTTCCAATTTGGAAAATTTTTACCAAAATTACAAGACACATCTAGGGTTAAAAGGGTCAATTTCACACAACTATTTAAGCCTTTTAACAAGTGATTTAGGCTTTTTTCACCCAAAATACAATCTCTTCTCTTAAAAACCTCTCAAGAACAACCTCGGGTTTTTCATAGAAGATTTAGAATCAAGAATTTCCTCCGTCAATCTTTGTTTATGAACCAAGGTATGCATAGTGTTCATTCATGGACTCCTTTCATCCACAAAGCCCAAGAATACCTTTTCTGAATTCAAGTTTATGGATTTTCTTATGAATTTCATGATTGGGCTGCTCTTGTTCATGTGGATAATGAGAAATTGAATTCTACTCCATGTTGGGTGATAAATTCTTTGTGGGTTAAATTATTATAGATATAGATTCATGCAAACCTATGACTAAGCCCTTTAATGATGAAATTAGAATTGAACCATGATGTTTAATTATTGCACAATGATGTTTACATGTACCATGTCTACAATATGTTTGATTAAATGTGTAGATGAAGGAAAAGTTCCTAACTAGCATGATACCATGAAATCCCCATGTATGTACAAGTTATGCCCATCACACATTTTGATGAAATGCTTCTATAAATGTATTATGGATTATGATGTTAGTTATATGTTCAAGTAAGTTATACTTGGTCAGTTTCCTTCCATCGAGTCGTGGGAGTACTCGTACCCGAAACATTAGCAGTGTGCTTAAAGCCATGTCATATTTTCACCATACTCTCTGTCAAGATATGAATCCTTAGACTTCAGACATTCTTATGACTCAGGAAATCTCCATGATTTCATGAACTCAGTCAGTTGTCAGATAATATTCTGTCAGTCAACGGAATTCAATAACTTGGCCCATGTTTAGTTCAGTAAATCAAGTTTAGAGTCTATTCAGATTGGAGTAGGAATTACACCGAGTGAACCCAAGAATGGGAACACACACTATCAGATGAGAGTGTGATTCTTAGAAGTCATCCTTACATTCCATAAATATGTAGCCAGCATAGGTTGAGACATCAACACTGTCTGATAAGGGTTGATGAGGTGGATAAGCACTATCAGTTAACGGCTCCACCGTTCTCTTTTAGGGACACTATTAGATGAGGTTCTCCTAGATAAGGAATTCATCAGGCCTAGCATTTCCCTGTAGGATGCACCAATATTATTCATGCGCAAGAAAGACAGTTCTCTTATAATATGCATAGACTACCGTCAACTTAATAAGGTCACGGTCAAGAACATGTATCCTCTTCCCAGAATCGATGAATTATTTGACCAACTTTAGGGTGCCAGTTATTTCTCTAAGATAGATCTCAGATCTGGCTATCATCAGCTCAGAGTCAGAGAATGTGACATTCCAAAAACAACTTTCTGTACTAGGTATGGTCACTTCAAATTCCTAATCATGTTATTTGATCTTACCAATACCCCAGCAGCTTTTATGGACTTGATGAAACACGTGTTCAAACAATACTTAGACATATTCATCGTAGTCTTCATAGATGATATTTTGGTTTGTTCCTGTAGTGTGCGAGATCATGCAGACCATCTCAGAACAGTACTTCAGACTCTCAGAGATCATCAGCTTTTCTCCAAATTCAGTAAGTGTGAATTTTGTCTAAGGTCAGTAGAATTCCTTGGTCATATCATTTCGGGTGATGGCATTAGAGTAGATCCTCAAAAGACCAAAGTGGTAAGAAACTGGCCCAGACCTATATCTCCATCGGATATCAGGAGTTTTTTTGGGTTTGGCTATACAGACGTTTTGTTGAGGGATTTTCTTCTATTGCATCCCCTATGTCTAGATTGTCTCAGAAAAAAATCAAGTTTCATTGGTAAGATCCTTGTAAGAAAAGTTTTCAGGAGTTATGAACTCGACTCACCTCAGCTCCAATTTTAGCTCTTTTAGATGGTACAGATGGGTTCTTAGTATATTGTGATGCATCCAAAGTAGGTTTAGGTTGTGTCCTCATACAGCATGGTAAGGTCATATCCTACGCCTCTAGACAACTTAAACCCTATGAGAAGAATTATCCTACTAATTATCTGGAGTTAGCAGCCGTAGTCTTTGCCTTGAATATTTACAGGCATCATCTCTACGAAGTTTATATAGATGTCTTCATAGATCATAAGTCTTCAGTATGTTTTTTCTCAGAAAGATCTCAATTTTTGTCAGAGAAGGTGGTTAGAGCTCTTGAAAGATTATGACATGAGCGTCCTCTATTATCTGGGAAAGGCCAATGTAGTGGGTGACACTCTCAGTAGACTGTCTATGGGCAGTGTTGCTCATGTGGATGACAATAAGAAGAAGTTAGCTCAAGAAGAACATCAGCTTGCCAGACTAGGCATGCGCTTAGTCTATACAGATGAGGGTGATATATGGGTTCAGAGTAGTTTAGAATTATCTCGAGTTTCGTAGGTGAAAGAAAAGAAAGATAGAGATCCTAGCCTTGTTATGTTGAAAGAGTCAGTTCAGGATCAAAAAGTATAGGTTTTCTCCCAAGGACGAGATGGTGTTTTGGATTGTTAGGGTCGTATCTGTGTTTCAGGCGTAGATGACTTAAGTTAGTGAATTATTGTAGAATTGCATGGTGCATGCTACTTTATTACTCTAGGGGCCACAAAGATGTACCACAACTTGCGAAAAGTCTATTAGTGTAGTGGGATGAAGAGAGATATTGCAGAATTTATGGTTAAGTGCTTTACATATTAGCAGGTTAAGATAAAGCATTAAAACCCTAGTGGTCCTATGCAGGAGTTCATTATTCCTACTTGGAAGTGGGAAAAAGTGAACATGGACTTCGTGATGGGTTTACCTCGAACTCGTCATCAGCATGATTCAGTTTGGGTCATTGTAGGCAGGATGACTAAATCAGCCTATTTCCTTCCAGTTCATACCTCTTATTTAGTCGGGGATTACGCTAGACTCTACATTAGGGAGTTAGTCAGATTGTACAACATTCCATTATCTAGTATCTCAGACAGAGGTACCCAGTTCACCTATCACTTCTGGAAAACATTCCAAAAGGGTCTTGGTACCAAGTTAATCTCAGTATAGTTTTTCATCCTCAGACAGATGGTCAAGTAGAATTGACCATTTAGACTTTAGAAGATATTTTACGGGTGTGTATAATTGATTTTAAGGGTATTTGGGATGACCACTTGACTTTGATTTTGTTTGCATACAACAACAGCTATCGTTCCAGTATTTAGATGGCTCCATTCAAAGCTCTCTATGGTAGGAGATGTAGATCTCCGATCGATTGGTTTGAGTTAGCGAGGCCTCAATCATAGGGCCTGACTTAGTATTCGATGCTTTAGGAAAAGTCAAGCTGATGATAAGACTCCAGGCTACTCAGAGCTGAAAGAAGTCTTATATAGATGTTCGTAGAAAAGATCTTAAGTTTGAGATTGGTGACTATGTCTATATAAAGATCTCTCCCATAAAGGGAATGAAGCGGTTTGTCAAGAAAGGAAAACTCAGTACCCGATATATCGGTCCCTTCAAGATTCTTAGTCAATTGAGCAAGGTAGCTTATGAGCTTAATTGCCTTTAGATCTAGCCTCAGTTCATCCAGTCTTCCATGTCTCTTTGATAAAGAAGTGCATATGTGACCCATCAGTTGTAGTCTCTATTCAAAGCATTGATGTTCAGAACAGTCTCTCTTTTGAGGAGATTCCAGTTGAAATCCTAGACTATCAGAATCGTAGATTGAGGAACAAATAAGTCCCTCAATTTAAGGTAATTTGGCGAAATCAGTCCATCTAGGGAGCTACTTGGGAAGTAGAAGCAGACATGCGTACCAAGTATCATTACCTATTTTCCGCCAACTGATATCAAGGTCAAGGTAACAGTTCTTCTTTAGCTTACTCAGTTACATGTTCAGTGTTCATCGCAAACTTGGAATCAAGTACCATTGCATATTCAGTTATGCATTGAAATATCAATTTGGTTATATAATTGTGCATCATACATGCATTCTCATTGGGAGAAACTTAGTTCCTTAGAATAGTAAGACATACATTCATGAATTAGTTACGCATGCCTCATATATGCATGTTCAGTAAGATTATTCAGTTATCCGTTATGTCAGTCATGAGATCATATTTTAGTTATTCATTTTCAGTATGTATGTCAGTTTATGCTCTTCCCCTCACTCTCAGTATCATTCTAGGATGAATGTTCTCAAGTGGGAGATATTGTAATACCCCGTAACTTTTCCTAGCTTGAAATCATCTAAAAAAATATTAGGATCTTTCTTTGAAAGATGAATCCACTTTTGTACATGTGGTAATTTTAAGATTTTCACTTTTTTTCATGTGGGAAATTCAATGAGCTTTCCATTGATATAAAATTTGCCTAAATCTGACAACCAGGTAAGAAGTTATGACTATTTCAAGTTCCAATTATAAAACAACGCCATATTGGTCAATGGCGTGGCGCGCCAATAGCTAAAATGGAAATTTTCCTTTTCCAATGTCTCAGTGTGATTTCCTCTGCGTTGAGCCAAAGTTACAGGTCTCAAAAGAAGTGTCAAGGTAATGGCTCCGCGTCTGCCATCCCTCAGTTTCCAAATTTTCAAATTCCAGTGACACAGTGCGAGAGCATCGCGTCGCGCCAGGGGTCCAATTCAGGAAATTTTTACTAAAATTACAAGGCACATCCAAGGTTAAAAGGATCAATTTCCCACCCCTATTTAAGACCTTTAACATGTGATTCAGCCACTTTTCACCCAAAATACACCCTCTTCTCTCAAAAACGTCTTAAGAACAACCTAGGGCCTTTCATAGAAGATTCAGAATCAAGAATTTCATTCATCAATCTTCATGTATTTATGAACCAAGGTATGCATACTGTTCATTCTTAGAATCCTTTCATCCATGAATCCCAAGAATCCATTTTCTAAATTAAAGTTTATGGATTTTCTTATGAATTTCATAATTGGGCTGCTCTTGTTCATATGGATAATGAGAAATTGAATTCAACTACATGTGGGGTGATAAATTCTATATGAGTTAAATTATTATAGATGTAGATTCATGTAAACCTATGACTCAACCCTTGAATGATAAAATTAGAATTAAACCATGATGTTTAATTATTGCACAATGATGTTTACATGTACTATGCCTACATTATGTTTGATTAAATGCCTAGATGAAGGAAAAGGGCCTAACTAGCATGATACCATGAAATCCCTATGTATGTATAAGTTATGCCTATCACATGTTTTGATGAAATGCTTCTATAAATGCATTATAGATTATCACGTTAGTTATATGTTCAAGTATGTTATGCTTGGCCAGTTTTCTTTCATCGAGTCCTGGGGGTACTCGTACCCGAAACATTAGCTGTTTTCCTAGAGCTATGTCATGTTTTCATGATACTCTAAGTCAAGCTATGAATCCTTAGACTTTAAACAGTCTTATGACTCAGGAAATCTCCATGATCTCATGAACTCAGTCAGTTGTCAGATATCAATAGTATTCCGTCAGTCAACGAAATTTAGTTACTCAGCCCATGTTCAGTTCAGTAAATCATGTTCAAAGTCTATTTAGATGGGAGTAGGAATTAGCACCGAGTGAACCCAAGGATGGGAAAAAACACTATCAGAGGAGGGTGTGATTCTTAGAAGCCATCCTTGCATTGTAGAACTGTATAACTAGCATAGGTTGAGACATCAACACTGTCTGATGAGGGTTGATGAGGTGGATAAGCACTGTTAGATAAGGGCCCCACCATTCTCTTTTTAGGACACTATCAGATGAGGGTCTCCTAGATAAGGGATTTATAAGGCCCAATATTGACCAACTTCAGGGTGTCAGTTATTTCTCTAAGATAGACCTTAGATTCGATAATCATTAGCTAAGAGTCAGAGAATGTGAAATTCCAAAAATAGCTTTCCGTACTCAGGCATGGTAACATTGAATTTCTAGTCATATCATTTGATCTTTCCAATGCCCCAGAAGCTTTCGTGGACGCGATGAACCACGCGTTCAAATAGTACTTGAACATGTTCATCGTAGTCATCATATATGATATTCTGGTCTATTCCAATAGTGTGCAAGATCATGCAGACCATCTCAAAATAGTACATTAGTCTCTCAGAGATCATCAGCTATTCGCCAAATTCAGTAAGTGCAAATTTTGGCTAAGGTCAGTAGCATTCCTTGGTCATATCATTTCTGGTGATGGCATTAGAGTAGATCCTAAAAAGACCGAAGCGGTAAGAAACTAGCCCAGACTTATATCTCCATCATATATTAGGAGTTTCTTAGGTTTGGCTAGCTATTATAGATGGTTATTTGATAGATTTTATTCTATTGCATCCCCTTTGTCCAGATTGACTCAAAATAAAATCAAGTTTTAGCGGTTAGATCCTTGCTAATTAGAGTTTTCAGGAGTTGAAGACTCGACTTACCTCAGCTCTAGTTTTAGATCTTCTAGATGGTCCAGATGGGTTCTTAGTGTTTTGTGATGCATCCACAGTGGGTTTAGGTTGTGTCCTCATGCAGCATGGTAAGGTCATATCCTAAGCCTCCAAATATCTTAAACTCCACGAGAAGAATTATCCTACTCATGATATTGAGTTAGCAGCCATACTCTTTGCCTTGAAGATTTGGAGGCATTATCTCTATGGAGTTCATGTAGATGTCTTCAGATATCATAAGAGTCTTCAGTATGTATTTACTCTAAAAGATCTCAATCTTCGTTAGAGAAGGTGGTTAGAGCTCTTGAAAGATTTTGACATGAGTGTCCTCTATCATCTGAGCAAGGCCAATATAGTAGCCGATGCTCTCTGTAGACTGTCTATGGGTAGTGTTGCTCATGTGGATGTCAGTAAAAAGAAGTTAGCTCAGGAAGCACATCAGCATACCAAAATAGACATGCACTTTGTCGATACGGATGAGGGTGATATATGGGTTCAGAGTAGTTAAGAATCATCTCTAGTTTTTAAGGTGAAAGAAAAGCAAGATAGAGATCCCAGCCTTGTCAAGTTGAAAAAGTCAGTTCAGGATTAGAAAGTAGAGGTTTTATCCCATGGAGAGAGATGGTATTTTACGTTGTGAGGGTCGTATTTGTGTTCTAAATGTAGATGACTTAAGGTAGTGAATTCTTACAGAAGTGCATGGTGCGCACTACTCTATTCGTACAGGGGCCACAAAGATGTACCAGAACTTGCCGGAAGTCTATTAGTGGTGTGGGATGAAGAGAGATATTACAAAGTTTATGGCTAAGTGCTCTACATATAAGCAGGTTAAGATAGAGCATCAGAAGCCTAGTGGCCCTCTGTAGGATTTCATTATTCCTACTTTGAAGTGGGAAGAAGTTAACATGTACTTCGTGATGGGTTTGCATCAAATTCGTAATCTATATGATTCAATTTGGGTCATTGTGGACAGGATGATCAAATCAGCCCATTTCCTTCCAGTTCATACCTTTTATTAATACGAGGATTATGCAGACTCTATATTAGGGAGTTGGTTAGATTACACGGCGTTCCATTATCTATTATCTCAAACAGAGGTACCCAGTTCACCTCTCAATTCGGGAAAGCATTCCAAAAGGGTCTTGGTACCCAAGTTAATCTCAGTACAGCCTTTCATCCTCAAATAGATGGTCAAGTAGAAAGGACCATTCAGACTTTAGAAGATATGCAATAGGCGTGTACAATTAATTTCAAGGGTAGTTGGGATGACCATTTTTCTTTAATTGAGTTTGCATACAACAACAGCTATCATTCCAGTATTCGAATAGCTCCATTCGAAGCTCTCTATGGTAGGAGATGTAGATCTCCGATCGGTTGGTAAGAAGTTAGTGAGGCCTTAATCATAGGGCTTGACTTAGTATTCGATGCCTTAGAAAAAGTCCAGTTGATTAGTGAAAGAATCCAGGCTGCTCAGAGCTGATAGAAGTCTTATGCAGATGTTCTTAGAAAAGATCTTGAGTTCGAGATTGGTGACTATGTCTATCTAAAGATCTCTTCCATAAAGGAAGTGAAGATGTTTATCAAGAAAGGGAAACTCAGTCCCTGATATATCGGTCCCTTAAAGATTCTCTGTCGATTCGGCAAGGTAGCTTTTGAGCTCGAATTGCCTTCAGATCTAGCCTCAGTTCATCCAGTCTCCCATGTATCTTTGCTCAAGAAGTGCATAGGTGACCCAATAGTTTTAGTCCCTATTCAGAGCATTGATATTCATAACAGTCTCTCTTATGAGGAGATTCCAGTCGAAATCCTAGTCTACCAGACTCGTAGATTGAGGAACAAAGAAGTCCCTCTAGTTAAGGTTCTTGGGTAAAATCAGTTTGTTGAGGGAGCTACTTGAGAAGAAAATCTATACATGCATACTAAGTATCCTCACCTCTTCTCCGCCAACTCATATCAAGCTCAAGGTAACAGTTCTTCTTAAGCTTACTCAATTTCATGTTCAGTGTTCATCACAAACTTGGTATGAAGTTCCATTGCATATTCAATGATGCATTCATGTATCAGTTCTTTTATATAATTGAGCATCAGATATGCATTCTCATTGGGATAAACTTAGTTCCTCAGAATACAAACTCATACATTTATGAATCAGTTACGCATGCATCAGATATGCATTTTCAGTAGGATATCTTTAGTTATCAGTCATGTCAGTCAAGATATCATGTTTCAGTTATTCATGTTCAGTATGTATGTCAGTGTATGTTCTTCCCCTTACTCTCAATCTCATTCGAGGATGAATGTTCTCAAGGGGGAGATATTGTAATACACTGTACCTTTTCCTAGCTTAAAATCATCTCAAAAAATATTAGAAGCTTTCTTTGACAGATGAATCAACTTTTTTACACGTGGTATTTTAAGATTTTCACTTTTTGACATATGGGAATTCAATAAGCTTTCTATCGATATAAAATTTACCTAAATCCGATAACCAGTTGAGAAGTTATGACAATTTCAAGTTTCCACCGTAAAACAGCGCCATATTGGTCCGTGGCGCACCGCGCACAATCTAAAATAGCAATTGTCCTTTTCCAGTGTCTAAGCATGACTTCCTCCACGTCGCACCAAAGTTTCAGGTCACAAAAGAAGGGGCAACACAATTGCCCTGCGTCACGCCATCGCGCAGTTTCCCAATTGCTAATTATAGTGACACGGCGCGGTAGCTCTGCATCACGCCAGGTGTCCAATTTGGGAAATTTTTACTGTAATTACAAGACATGAACAGGGGTAAAAGGGTCAATTTTCTACTCCTGTTTAAGCTCTTTAACACATTATTCAACCATTTTTCACCCAAAATACACTCTCTTCTCTCAAAAACCTGTCAAGAACAACCTAGGGCTTTTCATAGAAGATTCAGAATCAAGAATTTCCTTCGTCAATCTTCATGTATTTATGAACCAAGGTATGAATAGTGTTTATTCAAGGACTCCTTTCATCTATGAATCCCAAGGATCCTTTTTCTAAATTCTAGTTTATGTATTTTCTTATGGATTTCATAATTAGGCTGCTCATGTTCATGTGGATAATGAGAAATTGAATTCTACTCCATGTTGGTTGATAAATTCTATGTGGGTTAAATTATTATTGAGATAGATTAATGCAAACCTATGACTAAACCCTTGAATGATGAGATTAGAATTAAACCACGATGTTTAATTATTGCACAATGATGTTTGCATGTACTATGCCTACATTATGTTTGATTAAATGCCTAGATGAAGGAAAAGGGCCTAACTAGCATGATACCATGAAATCCCTATGTATGTATAAGTTATACCTATCACATGTTTTGATGAAATGCTTCTATAAATGCATTATGGATTATCACGTTAGTTATATGTTCAAGTATGTTATGCTTGGCCAGTTTTCTTTCATCGAGTCCTGGGGGTACTCGTACCCGAAACATTAGCTGTGTGCCTAGAGCCATGTCATGTTTTCATAATACTTTAAGTCAAGCTATGAATCCTTAGACTTTAAACAGTCTTATGACTCAAGAAATCTCCATGATCTCATGAACTCAGTCAATTGTCAGATATCAGTAGTATTTCGTCAATCAATGAAATTCAGTAACTCAGCCCATGTTCAGTTCATAAATCATGTTCAGAGTCTATTTAGATGGGAGTAGGAATTAGCACCGAGTGAACCCAAGTATGGGAACACACACTATCATATGAGGATGTGATTCTTAGAAGTCATCCTTGCATTTCAGTACTATGTAGCCAGCATAGGTTGAGACATCAACACTTTTTGATGAGGGTTGATGAGGTAGATATGCACTGTCAGATAAGGGCCCCACCATTCTTTTTTAGGGACACTATCAGATGAGGGTCTCCTAGATAAGGGATTCACAGGCCCAGCATTTCCCCATGGGGTGCACCAGTATTATTCTTGCATAAGAAAGATGGTTCTCTCAGAATGTGCATAGACTACCATCAACTTAATAAGGTAACGATTAAGAACAAGTATCTTCTTACCAGAATCAATGATTTGGTTGACCAACTTCATGGTATCAGTTATTTCTCTAAAATAGACCTCGGATTCGGCTATCATCATCTCAGAATCCGACAATGTAACATTCCAAAAATAGCTGTTCGTACTCGGTATAGTCACTTTGAATTCCTAGTCATGTTATTTTATCTTACCAATGCCCTAGCAGCTTTCATAGACTAGATGAACCGCGTGTTCAAACAGCACTTGAACATGTTCATCATAGTCCAAGTAGAAAATATTCTGGTCTATTCCCACAGTGCGCGAGATCATACAGACCATCTCAGAACAGTACTTCAGATTCTCAGAGAGCATCAGCTCTTTTCCAAATTTAGTAAGTCCAAACTGGCTAAGGTTAGTAGAATTCCTTGGTCATATTCTTTCGGGTGATGGCATTAGAGCAGATCCTCAAAAGACTGAAGTTGTAAGAAACTGGCCCAGAACTATATCTCTATCAGATATCAGGAGTTCCTTGGGTTTGGCTGGATATTATAAAGGGTTTGTTAAGGGATTTTCTTCTATTGCATCCCCTATGTTCAGATTGACTCAAAAGAAAATTAAGTTTCAGTGGTCAGATCCTTGCAAGAAGAGTTTTCAGGAATTGAAGACTCGACTCACCTCAGCTCTAGTTTTAGCTCTTCCAGATGGTCCAGATGGGTTCACAGTGTATTGTGATGCATCCAGAGTGGGTTTAGGTTGTGTCCTTAAGCAGCATGGTAATGTCATATGCTATGCCTCCAGACAGCTTAAACCCCATGAGAAGAATTATCCTACTCATGGTCTTGAGTTAGCAGCCGTAGTCTTTGCTTTGAAGATTCAGAGGCATTATCTCTACAGAGTTCATGTAAATGTCTTCACATATCATAAGAGTCTTCAGTATGTCTTTTCTTAGAAAGAATTCAATCTTCATCAGAGAAGGTGATTAGTGCTCTTGAAAGATTATGACGAATTTCGTCTATCATTCGGGAAAGGCCAATGGAGTAGCCGACACTCTCAGTAGACTGTCTATGGGTAGTGTTTCTCATATGGATGACAGTAAGAAGAAGTTAGCTCAGGAAGTACATCAGCTTGCTAGACTAGGCATGCGCTTAGTCGATACAGATAAGGGTGATATATGGGTTGAGAGTAGTTCAGAATCATCTCTAGTTTTTGAGGTGAAAGATAAGCGAGATAGAGATCCTAGCTTTGTCAAGTTAAAAGAGTTAGTTCAGGATCAGAAAGTAGAGGTTTTCTCCCAAGGAGGAGATGGTGTTTTGCGTAGTCAGGGTCGTATTTGTGTTCTAGTTGTAGATGACTTAAGGTAGTAAATTCTTATAGAAGCCCATGGTGCATGCTACTCAATTCATCCAAGGGCCATGAAGATGTATTGCGACTTGCGAGAAGTGTATTTGTGGAGTGGGATGAATAGAGATGTTGCAGAGTTTGTGGCTAAGTGCTCTACATATCAGCAGATTAAGATAGAGAATTAAAAGCCTAGAGGTCCTATACAGGAGTTCATTATTCCTACTTTGAAGTGTGAAGAAGTGAACATGGACTTCATGATGGGTTTGCCTCAAACTCATCATCGATATGATTCATTTTGGGTCATTGTAGACAGGATGACCAAATCATCCCATTTTCTTCCAGGTCATACCTCTTATTCAGCCAAGGATTATGCCAGACTCTAGATTAGGGAGTTAGTCAGATTACACGGCATTCCATTATCTATTACCTCAGATAGAGGTACCCTGTTCATATCTCACTTCTAGAAAGCATTCCAAAAGGGTCAGGTACCTAAGTTCATCTCAGTACAACCTTTAATCCTCAGACAGATGGTCAAGTAGAAAAGACAATTCAGACTTTAGAAGATATACTGTAGTTGTTTGCAATTGATTTCAAGGGTAGTTAGTATGATCACTTTCCTTTAATTGAGTTTTCATACAACAACAGCTGTCATTCCAGTATTTGGATGGCTCTATTCAAAGCTCTCTATGGTAGGAGATGTAGATCTCCAATTGGTTGGTTTGAAGTTAGTGAGGCCTCAATTATAAGGCTTGACTTAGTATTCGATGCCTTAAAAAGGGCCAATTGATTAGAGAAAGACTTTAGACTGATCAGAGCCGACCGAAGTCTTATGCAAATGTTCGTAGAAAAGATCTTGAGTTTGAGATTGGTGACTATGTCTATTTAAAGATCTCTCTCATGAAGAAAGTGAGGCAATTCATCAAGATAGGGAAACTAAGTCCCTGGTATATCGATCCCTTTAAGATTCTTAGTCGATTGGGCAAGTTAGCTTATGAGCTTAAATTGCCTTCATATCTAGCCTCACTTTATCAAGTCTTCCATGTCTCTTTCCTCAAGAAGTGCCTAGGTGACCCAACAGTTGTAGTCCTTAGTCAGAGCATTGATGTTTAGAATAGTCTCACTTATGAGGAGATTCTAATTGAAATCCTAGACTATCAGACTAATAGATTGAGGAAAAAATAAGTCCCTCTAGTTAAGGTTCTTTGGCGAAATCAGTCCGTCGATGGAGCTACTTGGGAAGCAGAAGCAGACATGAGTACCAAGTATCATCACCTCTTATCCACCAACTCATATCAAGCTCAAGGTAGCAATTCTCCTTAAGCTTACTCAATTTTATGTTTAGTGTTCATCATAATCTTGGTATCAAGTACCATTGTATATTCATTCATGCATTCATGTATCAGTTCGATTATATAATTGTGCATCAGACAAGCATTCTCATTGGGAGAAACTTAGTTCCTCAGAACACTCACTCATACATTCATAAATCAGTTATGTATGCATCAGATATGCATGTTCAGTATGATATATTCAGTTATCAGTCATGTCAGTCATGAGATCATATTTTAGTTAATCATTTTCAGTATGTATGTCAGTGTATGTTCTTCCCCTCACTCTAAATCTCATTCGAGGATGAATGTTATCAAGGGGAGATAGTGTAATACCCAGTACCTTTTCCTAGCTTAAAATCATCTAAAAAAATGTTAGGAGCTTTCTTTGACAGATGAATCAAATGTTTTACACATGGTATTTTAAGATTTTCACTTTTTGTCATGTGAAAAATTAAATAAGCTTTCCTTGATATAAAATTTTCCTAAATCAGATAACCAGGTAAGAAGTTATGACTATTTAAAGCTCCCATCGTACAAAAATGCCATATGGTTCAGTGGCACACCGCGCCACAAGTTAAAATGGCAATCGTCCCTTTCCAGTGTCTCAATATGATTTTCTCTGCATCGCGCCAAAGTTTCAGGTTGTAAAAGAAAGGGCAACGCAATGGCTCCGCGTCACACCATCCCTCAGTTTCCCAATTGTCAAATTCAATTGACACAGCGTGATAGAGCTGTGTCGCGCTAGGGGTCCAATTCGGGAAATTTTTACCAAAATTACAAGACACATACATGGTTAAAAGGGTCAATTCCCCACCGCTATTTAAGCATTTTACCACGTGATTCATCTACTTTTCACCCAAAATGCACTCTCTTCTCTCAAAAAGCTCTCAAGAACAACCTAGGGTTTTCCTCCGTCAATCTTCATGTATTTATGAACCAAGGTATGAATAGTGTTCATTCATGGACTAATTTCATCCATAAAGACCTATAATCCCTTTTCTAAATTCAAGTTTATGGGTTTTCTTATGAATTTCATGATTGGGCTGCTCTTGTTCATGTGGATAATGAGAAATTGAATTCTACTCCATGTTGGATGATACATTCTGTGTGGGTTAAATTATTATATATATAGATTCATACAAACCTATGACTAAACCCTTGAATGATGAAATTAGAATTGAACCATAATGTTTAATTATTACAAAATGATGTTTACATGTAACATGCCTACAATATGTTTGATTAAATGCAAAAATTAAGGAAAAGTGCCTAACTAGAATGATACCATGAAATTTCCATGTATATACAAGTTATGCCTATCTTATGTTTTTATGAAATTCTTCTATAAATGCATTATGGATTATGATGTTAGTTATATATTCAAGTAAGTTATGCTTGGTCAGTGTCCTTTCATCATGTCCTGGGGGTACTCGTACCTAAAACATTAGCTGTGTGCATAGAGCCAGGTTATGTTTTCATAATAATCTTAATCAAGCTATGAATCCTTAGATTGTCTCCTCATGCAGCATGGTAAGGTCATATCCTACGCCTCCTGACAGCTTAAACCCCATGAGAAAAATTATCCTACTCATGATCTTGAGTTAGCAGCTATAGTCTTTGCCTTGAAGATTTGGACGCATTATATCTACACAGTTCATGTAGATGTCTTCACAGATCATAAGTGTCTTCAGTATGTCTTTTCTCAGAAAGATCTCAATCTTAGTTAGAGAAGGTTGTTAGAGCTCTTGAAAGATTATGACATGAGTGTCCTTTATCATTCGGGCAAGGACAATGTAGTGGTTGATGCTCTCAGTACACTGTCTGTGGGCAGTGTTTCTCATATAGATGATAGCAAAAAGAAGTTAGCTCTGGAAGTACATATCTTGCTAGACTAGGCGTACGCTTAGTCGATAAAGATGAGGGTGATATATAGGTTCAGAGTAGTTCAGAATCATCTCTAGCTTCTAAGGTAAAAGAAAAGCAAGATAGAGATCCCAACCTTTTCAAGTTGAAAGAGTCAGTTCAGGATCAGAAAGTAGAGGTTAAAGCGGAGATGGTGTTTTGCATTGTCAAGGTTATATCTGTGTTCCAGGTGTAGATGCCTTAAGGCAGTGAATTCTTGCAGAAGCCCATGGTACGCGCTACTCCATTTATCCAGGGGCCACAAAGATGTACAACGACTTATAGGAAGTCTATTGGTGAAGTAGGATAAAAAAAGATATTGCAGAGTTTGTGGCTAAGTGCTCTACATGTCATCAGGTTAAGATAGAGCATCAGAAGCCTAGTGGTCCTATCCAGGAGTTCATTATTCCTACTTTGAAGTGGGAAGAAGTGAACATGGACTTTATGATGAGTTTTCCTGGAACTCTTCATCAGCATGATTCAGTTTGGGTCATTATCGACAGGATGACCAAACCAGCCCATTTCCTTCCAATTCATGCCTCTTATTCAGCTGAGGATTATGCCAGACTCTACATTAGGGAGTTGGTCAGATGACACACAATTTCATTAGATATTATCTTAGATAGAGGTAACCAGTTTACCTCTCACTTCTGGAAAGCATTCCAAAAAGGTGTTGGTACCCAAGTACATATAGTACAACCTTTCATCCTCAGACAGATGGTCAAGTAGAAAGGACCATTCATACTTTAGAAGATATGCTACGGGCATGTGAAATTGATTGCAAGGGTAGTTGGGATGACCACTTGTCTTTGATTGAGTTTGCATACAACAATAGCTATCATTCCAATATTTGGATGGCTCCATTCGAAGCTCTCTATGGTAGGATATTTAGATATTCAATCGATTGGTTTGAAGTTAGTGAGGCCTCAATCATAGGGCATGACTTGGTTTTTGATGCCTTAGAAAACGTCCAGTTGATTAGACAAAGACTCCAGGTTGCACAGAGCTGACAGAAGTCTTATGCAGATGTTCATAGAAAAAATCTCAAGTTCGAGATTGGTCACTATGTCTATGTAAATATATCCGGTTCATTAAGAAAGGGAAACTCAGTCCCGATATATTGGTCCCTTCAAGATTCTCAGTCAATTTGGCAAGGTAGCTTATAAGTTTTAATTACCTTCAGATCTAGCCTCAGTTCATCCAGTCTTCCATATCTCTTTGCTCCAGAAGTGCATAGTTTATCCAGGAGTTGTAGTCCCTAGACTATCAGACTCGTAGATTAAGGAACAAAGAAGTCCCTCTAGTTAAGGTTCTTTGGAAAAATCAGTCCGTCGATGGAGCTACTTGGGAAGCAGACGCAGACATGCGTACCAAGTATTCTCACCTCTTTTCTGCCAACTCATATCAAGCTCAAGGTAACAGTTCTTCTAAAGCTTACTCAGTTTAATATTCAGTGTTCATCATAAACTTTGTATCAAGTACCTTTGCATATTCAATCATGCATTCATGTATCAGTTTAGTTATATACTTGTGCATCAGACATGCATTCTCATTGGGAGAAACATAGTTCCTCAGAATACTCAGTCATACATTTATGAATCAATTATGCATGCATCAGATATGCATGTTCAATATGATATATTCAGTTATCAGTCATGTTATCCATGAGATCATGTTTCAGTTATTCATGTTCAGTATGTTTTTTAGTTTATGTTCTTCCCCTTTCTCTCAATCTCATTCATGGATAATTGTTCTCAAGGGAGATATATTTTAATAACCCGTACCTTTTCCTATCTTAAAATCATCTCAAAAAAGGTTAGGATCTTTCTTTGAAAGATGAATCCACTATTTTACACATGGTATTTTAAAGATTTTTACTATTTATCAAGTGAGAAATTCAATAAACTTTCCATTGATGTAAAATTTACGTAAATCTGATAACAAGGTAAGAAGTTATGACTATTTCAAGTTCTCATCGTAAAATAATGCCATATTGGTCAGTGGCATGCCGCGCCATAAGCTAAAATGGTAATTGTCCATTTCTAGAGTCTCAGCGTGATATCCTTTGCATCGCGCAAAAGTTCTAGGTCGTAAAAGACGAGGCAACATGATGGCTCCGCATAGTGCCATCCCTCAGTTTTCCAATTGTCAAATACCAGTGACACGGCGCGACAACGCCGCATCGCGCTAGGGGTCCAATTTAAGAAATATTTACTGAAATTACAAGACACGTTCAGGGTTAAAAGGTCAATTTCCCACCCCTATTTTAGCCCTTTAACATGTGATTCAGCCACTTTTTACCCAAAATATACTCTCTTCTCTCAAAAACCTCTCAAGAACAACCTAGGGATTTTCATAAAAGATTCAAAATCATGAATTTCCTCTGTCAATCTTTATGTATTTACGAGCCAAGGTATGCATAGTGTTCATTCATGGACTTCCTTTATCCATGAATCCCAAGAATCCCTTTTCTAAATTCAAGTTTATGGATTTTCTTACGAATTTCATGATTGGGCTGCTCTTTTTCATATGGATAATGAGAAATTGAATTCTACTCCATGTTGGGTGATAAATTCTATGTGGGTTAAATTATTATAGATATAGGTTCATACAAAAATATGAATAAACCTTTGAATGATAAAATTAGAATTGAACCACTATGTTTAATTATTGTACAATGATGTTTACATGTACCATACCTACAATATGTTTGACTAAATGACTAGATGAAGGAAAAATGTCTAAGTAGCATGATACCATGAAATCCCTATGTATGTACAAGTTATTCCTATCACATGTTTTGATAAAATGCTTCTATAAATGTATTATGGATTATGATGTTAGTTATATGTTCAAGTAAGTTATGCTTGATCAGTTTCCTTCCATCGAGTACTGGGGGTACTCGTACCTGAAACATTAGCTATGTGCCTAGAGCCATGTCATGTTTTTACGATATTCTCAGTCAACCTATGAATCCATAGACTTTAGACAGTCTTATGACTCAGGAAATCTCCATGATCTTATGAACTCAGTCATTTGTAAGATATCAGTAGTATTCCATCTGTTAATGGAATTCAGTAACTCATCCCATGTTCAATTCAGTAAATCACGTTCAAAGTCTATTCAGATGGGAGTAGGAATTAGCACTGAGTGAACCCAAGGATGGGAACATACAATATCAGATAAGGGTGTGATTCTTAGATATCATCCTTGCATTCCAAAACTTATAGCCAACATAGTTTGAGACATCAACACTGTTTGATGAGGGTTGATGAGGTGGATAAGCACTGTTAGATAAGGGCCCCACCATTCTCTTTTAGGGACACTATCAGATGAGGGTCACCTAGATAAGGGATTTATCAGGCCCAGCGTTTCCCTATGGGGCGCACCAGTATTATTCGTGCGAAAGAAAGATGGTTCTCTCAAAATTTGCATAAACTACCATTAACTTAATAAGGTCACAGTCAAGAACAAGTATCCTCTTACCAGAATCAACAACTTAGTTAACCAATTTCAGGGTGCTAGTTATTTCCCTAAGATAGACCTCATATCCGGCTATCATCAGCTCAGATTCAGAGAATGTGACATTCTAAAAATAGCTTTCCATTTTTGGTATGGTCACTTTGAATACCTAGTCAAGTCATTTGATTTGACCAATGCTCCAGCAGCTTTTGTGGACTTGATGAACCGCGTGTTCAAAAAGTGCTTGGACATATTTGTCATAGTCTTCACAGATGATATTCTGGTCAATTCCCACAGTGTACGAGATCATGCAGACCATCTCAGAATAATACCTCTAACTCTTAGAGATCATCAACTATTCACCAAATTCAGTAAGTGCGGATTTTGGGTAAGGTCAATAGCATTCCTTGGTTATATTATTTCGGGTGGTGGCATTATAGTAGATCCTCAGAAGACTGAAGTGGTAAGAAACTGGTCCAGACCTATATCTCCATCAGATATTAGGATTTTCTTGGGTTTGACTGGCTATTACAGATGGTTTGTTAAGGTATTTTCTTCTGCATACCCTATGTCTAGATTGACTCAGAAGAAAATCTAGTTTCAGTGGTTAGATCCTTACGAGAAAAGTTTTCAGGAGTTGAAGACTCGACTCACCTGAGCTCCAGTTTTAGCTCTTCCAGATGGTCCAGATGGGTTTGTAGTGTATTGTGATACAGCCACAGTGGGTTTAGGTTATGTCCGCATGTAGCATGGCAAAGGTTATATCCTACGCCTCCATACAACTTAAACCCCATGAAAAGAATTATCCTACTCATGATCTTGAGTTAGCAGCCATAGTCTTTGCCTTGAAGATTTAGAGGCATTATCTCTATGGAGTTTATGTAGATGTCTTTACAGATCATAAGAGTCTTCAGTATGCATTTTTTCAAAAAGACCTCAATCTTTGTCAGAGAAGGTGGTTAGAGCTCTTGAAAGATTATGACATGACTGTCCTATATCATCCGGGCAAGGCTAATGTAGTGGCCAACACTCTCAGTAGACTGTCTATGGGTAGTGTTGCTCATGTGGATGATAGTAAGAAGATGTTAGCTTAGGAAGCACATCTGTTTTCCAGACTAGGCTCGGCTTAGTCTATATAGATGAGGGCGATATATGGGTTCAGAGAAGTTCAAAATCATCTCTATTTTCCAAGGTAAAAGAAAAGCAAGATAGAGATCCTAGCCTTATCAAGTTGAAAGAGTCAGTTCAGGATCATAAAGTAGAGGTTTTCTCCCAAGGGGGAGATAGTGTTTTGCATTTTCAGGGTTGTCTTTGTATTCCAGGTGTAGATGACTTAAGGAAGCAAATTCTTGTAGAAGTGCATGGTGCGCGCTACTTTATTCATCCAGGGGCCACAAAGATGTACCGTAACTTGCTGGAAGTCTATTGGTGGAATGGGATGAAGACAGATATTGTCGAGTTTGTGGCTAAGTGCTCTATATGTCAGCATGTGAAGATAGAGTATCAGTAGCCTAGTGGTCTTATGCAGAATTTCATTATTACTACTTGGAAGCGGGAAAAAGTGAACATGGACTTCGTGATGGGTTTGCCTCAAACTCATCATCATTATAATTTAGTTTGGGTTATTGGGAAGTAGAAGCAGACATGCGTACCAAGTATCCTCACCTCTTCTCTGCCAACTCATATCAAGCTCAAGGTAACAGTTTTTGTTAAGCTTACTCAGTTTCATGATTAGTATTCATCACAAACTTGGTATCAAGTACCATTGCATATCTAGTCATGCATTCATGTATCAGTTCAGTTATATGATTGTGCATCAGACATGCATTCTCATTGGGAGAAACTTAGTTCCTCAGAACACTCAGTCATACATTCATGAATCAGTTACGCATGCATCAGATATGCATGTTTAGTATGATATATTATGTTATCAATCACGCCACTCATGAGATCATGTTTTAATTATTCATGTTTAGTATGTATGTTAGTTTATGTTCTTCCCCTCACTCTCAGTCTCATTCGAGGATGAATGTTCTCAAGGGGGAGATATTGTAATACCTAGTACCTTTTTCTAGCTTGAAATCATCTCAAAAAATGTGAGGAGCTTTCTTTGAAAGATTAACCCACTTTTGTACACGTGGTACTTTTAAGATTTTCACTTTTTTTCATGTGGAAAATTTAATAAGCTTTCCATCGATATAAAATTTTCCTAAATCCGATAACCAGGTAAGAAGTTATGATAATTTCAAGTTTCCATCGTAAAAAAGTGCCATATTGGTCAGAGTTACCCTGTTCACCTCTTACTTCGAGAAAGCATCCCAAATGGGTCTTGGTACCTAATTTTATCTCAGTGCAGCCTTTTATCCTCAAAAACATAGTCAAGTAGAAAGGACCATTCACACTTTAGAAGATAAGCTACGGGCGTGTGCAATTGATTTCAAGGCTAGTTGGGATGACCACTTGCCTTTGATTGAGTTTGCATACAACAACAACTATCATTCCAGTATTCAGATGGCTCCATTCTAAGCTATCTATTGTAGGAGATGTAGATCTACTATCTGTTGGTTTAAAGTTAGGGTGGCCTCAATCATAGGGCCTGACTTAGTATTGATGCCTTAGAAAAAGTCCAGTCGATTAGAAAAAGACTCCAGGCAACTCAGAGCCGACAGAAGTCTTATGCAGATGTTCATAGAAAAGATCTCGAGTACAAGATTGGTGACTATGCCTATCAAAAGATCACTCCTATGAAGGGAGTGAAGCAGTTAGGCAAAAAAGGGAAACTCAGTCCCCGATGTGTCGGTCCCTTGAAAATTCTCAGTCTATTTGGTAAGGTAGCTTATGAGCTCGAATTTACTTCAGATCTATCTTCAGTTCATCCTGTCTTCCATGTCTCTTTGCTCAAGAAGTGTATAGGTGACCCAGCAGTTATAGTCCCTATTCAGAGTATTGATATTAAGATATCAATAGTATTCCGTCAGTCAACGAAATTCAATAACTCAGCCCATGCTCAGCTCAGTAAATCATGTTTAAAGTCTATTCAGATGAGAGTAGGAATTAGCACCAAGTGAACCCAAGAATGGGAACACACACTATCAGATGAGGGTATGATTCTTAGAAGTCGTCCTTCCGTTCCAAAACTATGTAGCTAGCATAGGTTTAGACATCAACCTATCCGATGAGGGTTGATGAGGTGGACAAGCACTGTTAGATAAGGGCTCCACCCTTCTTTTTTGGGGACACTATCAGATGAGGGTCACCTATAGCTTATCCTTACCAGTGGCGTGGTATTGACACCCTTCTAATTGGGGTTACAGATTGGACCCCAACTCAGCCATAATGGCATATTAGGGGCATGCCGGTTATATAACTACTTCCCATAGTTTCATGCTTCAGAATAAGGAATGTCATGCATAGTCAATCAGTCTCAGTAATAGAACTCATATAATTATTCAGATTTCAGGATTGTCTGATACAGTCAACTCAAATACAGTACGGGACTCAAATAATTCCATTAGATTCAGGACAGTCAGATACTGTCACTTATGTTATCAGTTATCAGTATGTTATGTTATCAATATTCAGATTTAGTAATCATGTTATCACGGTATCAGTGTCAGTTATTATGTCTTATTCATGTATTCTCACGATCATGATAGTCAGTCTTCTATTGTTATCATTCATGCATATGAACTCCATGCATTCAGCCTACCTCACATGCATACCAGTACATACAAAGTACTAACACATTTTTGCTATGGTGTCTTATACCAAAGGTTCAGAGACACGAGATCCAGAGCATTAGTAGATTCCAATCTTAGTTGTCAAAGTTAGCAGTAAGTCCTCATTTATTGAGGACATAATCATTATTTTATTATTTTAGTAATTATTTTATTAGTTGGAGTTAGTTGGGGACATGTCCCATCAACTCCTAATTCAGACAGTCACGTTTTAGAGGCTTTCCAGACCACAGTATGTTCAGATAGCTTGTTTAAGTTGTTTTGGGTATTTCATACCCTTCCCAGATGTTACATTTTTATTAGATACTATGTCTTAATTTTGAACCTTTTGGCCTTTCAATTCATATTTCCGTATTATAAAGTATTTTATGAAGTATACAGGTACAGATATCAATCATGGGTTAGCTTGTGGTCCTTCGAGATTATGAGCATCGAGTAGTGCTCCGAGTATCAGATTTGGGGCGTTACAAACTTGGTATCAGAGCCTAAGGTTCAATAGAGTCTTAGGAAGTCTAAAATCCACATCTAGTAGAGTCTTGTAAATAGGTGTGTTGCGCGCCACATTTATGTACAGAAGGCTTTAAGATGTTTTAGGAACAATTTCCCGAATATAACATGCCTTCTAAAAGAAGAAACGGGAATCAACCAGCCCCTCAGCCCGAAAATCCTTTGGGCGAACATGTTTCTCATGTAGAGTTTCAAGCTGCATTCACTACTCTTTCTAACTCAATTTCAGCCAACTATCGTTCTGGCCAATCCAGTAGCCAATTCAGATGCAGCTAGGATTTGGGATTTCCCCAGAATGAATCCTCCATCCTTTCTCAGGTCTAAGTCAGATGAGAACCTTTAGGAATTCCTAGATCAGTTGCAGAAGGTTACAGGCATAATAGGGGTTACTTCTAGTGAGAGTGCTGAGCTAGCTACTTATCAGTTGCAGGATGTTATTCACACTTGGTTTAAACAGTAGAAGTCAGCAAGGCCAGATGATACAGGGCCTATTGAGTAGGAGGAGTTTACTTCTACATTCTTAGATTCTATCCCCTAATATCTGAGAGAGGCTAAGGTGTTAGAATTTATCAACCTTAGGCAGGGTAATATGAAGGTGAAAGAGTATTCTCTTAAGTTTAGTTAATTTTCCAGATATGCCCTTTATGTGGTTGCAAATAGCAAAGTCAAGATGAGTAAGTTTGTTTTAGGGGTGAATGATAGCATGGTTAATAAGTACAGACCCGCCATGTTAAATAATGATATGACTTTTTCCAGGCTCTTGACTCATACTCAGCAGATAGAAGAGCAGAATATTAAGTAGCGGGAGAAGCAGAATAAGAGAGCTAGGACTGGTAACTTTAATTTTAGTAAGCCTAAGTTAGAGGGAGGCAATCGCTCTTAAATACATCCTAAGTTATCAGTTCCAGCTCCTTCGTTATCCAGTGCTCCAATTCCTAATTTGAAAGAAGGTAAAAAAGATAGAGCGCCAGGCTCTAAGTCTCAGGGTAGTGTTAGTAGTGCCTGAACTAATCCCTTTTGTCAGACTTGTGGTAAGAACCACAAGGGTGTATGCAGAGCTGGCAGCGATGTCTATTTCAGCTGTGGCAAGCCAGGCCACAGAGTCAGAGACTGCCCTTAGTCAGGTTATTAGAGTCATCTCCACACTTCAGCTTAGTTCGATCACCCAAATCAGCAGGGTGCCACATCCAGTGCTACTATTGGGCAATGCCTAAATAGTCTCTATGCTCTCTAATACCGGTAAGATCAGGAAAAAATTCTCCTGATGTGGTGACTGGTACATTACAGATCTTATGTGTGCATGTTTATGCTTTGCTAGATCCAAGTGCTTCCTTGTCTTTTGTTACTCCCTATATAGTAGTTGATTTTAGAGTTAGTCCTAAAATTCTAGCAGAGCCCTTTTTAGTCCCTACCCCAGTAGGTAAAACCATCATAGCCAGGCGGGTATATAAGAACTGCCTAATTATGATATTTTAGAAAGTCACTTCAACATATCTAGTCAAATTAGAGATGATTGATTTTGATGTCATTCTCGACATGGATTGGCTTTATTCCTACTATGACACAGTCGATTTCAAAAATAGGATAGTCTAGTTTCAGTTCCTAAATAAACCCATTCTTAACTGGAAGGGTAGTGTATCTGCTTTTAGGGTCAGCCTATTTCCTACATTCAGGCAAGGGAAATAATGTCTAAGGGATGTGTCTATCATTTTATTCATGTTAAGGATTCCATTTCCAAAACTTCCAATCTTGAATCCATTCTAGCTGTAAATGAATATTCAGATGTCTTTCCTAAAGATCATTCAGGAATTCCTCCCGAAAGGGAAATAGACTTCGACATTGATTTTCTTCTAGATACTTAGCTTATCTCTGTTTCGCCATATAGATTGGCACCAGTAGAACTCAGAGAATTGAAAGAACAGTTGAAGGATCTCCTAGATAAGGGATTTATCAGGCCCAGCATTTCCCCGTGGGGCATAACAGTATTATTCGTGCACAAGAAAGACAGTTCTCTCAGAATATGTATAGACTACCGTCAACTTAATAAGGTCATGGTCAATAACAAGTATCCTTTTCCTAAAATTTATTACTTGTTTGACCAACTTCTGGGTGCTAGTTATTTTATCATCAGCTCAGAGTCAGAGAATGGGACATTCCGTAAACAACTTTACGTACTTGGTATGGCCTCTTCGAATTCCTTGTTATGCCATTTGATCTTATCAATGCCCCGACACTTTTAATAGACTTGATGAACCATGTGTTCAAATAGTACTTGGACATATTCATCATAGTATTCATAGATGATATTCTGGTCAATTCCCGCAGTGCGCGAGATCATGCAGACAATCTCAGAACAGTACTTCAGACTCTCGGAGATCATCAGCTATTCACCAAATTCAGTAAATGCAAATTTTGGATAAGGTCAGTAGCATTCCTTAGCCATATCATTTTGGGTGATTGCATTAGAGTAGATCCTCAAAAGATCGAAGTGGTAAGAAACTGGCGCAGACCTATCTCTCCATCACATATCAGGAGTTTCTTGGGTTTTGCTGGCTATTACAGATGGTTTGTTGAGGAATTTTTTTCTATTGCATCCCCTATGTCCAGATTGAGTAAGAAGAAAATCAAGTTTTAGTGGTTAGATCCTTGTGTGAAGAGTTTTCAGGAGTTGAAGACTCGACCCACCTCAACTCCAATTTTAGCTCTTCCAGATGGGTTCTTAGTGTATTGTGATACATCCAGAGTGGATTTAGGTTCTGCCCTCCTACAACCTGGGAAGGTCATATCCTACGACTCCAGACAACTTAAACCCCATGAGAAGAATTATCCTACTTATGATCTTAAGTTAGCAGTCATAGTCTTTGCCTTGAAAATTTGGAGGCATTATCTCTACGGAGTTTATGTAGATGTTTTCACAGATCATAAGATTCTTTAGTATGTCTTTTCTCATAAAGTTCTCAAAATTCATCAGAGAAGGTGGTTAGAGCTCTTGAAAGAGTGTGACATGAGTGTCCTCTTTCATCCAGGCAAGGCCAATATGGTGGCCGATGCTCTTAGTAGACTGTCTACGGGTAGTGTTGCTCATGTGAATGACAGTAAGAAGAAGTTAGCTCAGGAGGTACATCAACTTGCCAGAGTACTCATTTTCTTAGTTGATACAGATGAGGGTGATATATGTGTTCAGAGTAGTTTAGAATCATCTCTAGTTTCTGAGGAGAAACAAAAGAAAGATAGAGATCCCAGCCTAGTCAAGTTTAAAGAGTTAGTTCAGGATAAAAAATTAGAGATTTTCTCCGAAGGGGGAGATGGTGTTTGGCATTGTCAGGGTCATCTCTGTGTTCCCAGTGTAGATAACTTAAGCTAGCAAATTCTCGTAGAAGCACATGGTGCACGCTAGTCTATTCATCTAGGGGCCACAAAAATGTACCGCAACTTACGGGAAGTCTATTAGTGGAGTGGGATGAAGAGAGATATTGCAGAGTTTGTGGTTAACTGCTCTATATATTAGCAGGTTAAGATAGAGCATCAGAAGTCTAGCGGTCCAATGCAGGAGTTTATTTTTCCTACTTGGAAGTGGGAAGAAGTGAACATGGACTTTATGATGGGTTTACCTCAAAATCGTCATCAACATGATTCAGTTTGGGTCATTGTAGACAGGATGACCAAATCAGCTCATTTCCTTCCAATTCATATCCCTTATTCAACAGAGGATTATGCCAGACTCTACATTAGGGAGTTGGTCAGATTACATGGCGTTCTGTTATCTATTATCTAAGACAGAGTTACCCAATTTACCTCTCACTTTTGGAAAGCATTCCAAAAGGGTCTTGGTACCCAAGTTTATCTCATTACATCCTTTTATCCTCAAATAAATGGTCAATTAGAAAGGACCATTCACAATTTAGAATATATGCTACGGGCGTGTGCAATTGATTTCAAGGGTAGTTGGGATGACCACTTGCCTTTGATTGAGTTTTCATGCAACAACATCTATCATTCCAGTATTCGAATGGCTCCATTCGAATCTCTCTATGGTAGGAGATGTAGATCTCCGATCGGTTGGTTCGAAGTTAGTGAGGCCTCAATCATAAGGCCTAACTTAGTATTTGATACCTTAGAAAAAGTCCAGTCGATTAGAGAAAGACTCCGAGCAGCTCAAAGCTGACAGAAGTCTTATGTAGATGTTCGTAGAAAAGATCTCGAGTTCAAGATTGGTGACTATGTCTATCTAAATATCACTCCTATGAAGGAAGTGAAGCGGTTCAGCAAAAAAGGGAAACTCAGTCCCCGATATTTCGGTCCCTTCAAGATTCTCAGTGGATTTGGCAAGGTAGTTTATGAGCTCAAATTGCCTTCTGATCTATCCTCAGTTCATCCTGTCTTCCATGTCTCTTTGATCAAGAAGTACATAGGTGACCCAGCAGTTGTAGTCCCTTTTTAGAGCATTGATGTTCAGAACAGTCTCTCTTATGAGGAGATTCTAGTCGAAATCCTAGACTATCAGACTTATAGATTGAGGAACAAAGTTTTCCCTCTAGTTGAGGTTCTTTGGTGAAATCAGCCCGTAGAGGGAGCTACTTGGGAAGCAGAAGAAGACATGCATACCAAGTATACTCACCTCTTCTCCGCCAACTTAAATCAAGCTTAAGGTAACAGCTCTCCTTAAGCTTACTCAGTTTTATGTTCTATGTTCATCAAAAACTTGGTATCAAGTACCATTGCATATTTAGTCATGCATTCATGTATCAGTTCGATTATATAATTGTGCATCAGACATGCATTAATATTGGAAAAAACTTAGTTCCTCAGAACACTCACTCATACATTCATGAATTAGTTACGCATGCATCAGATATGTATGTTCAGTATGATATATTCAGTTATCAGTCTTGTCAGTCATAAGATCATGCTTTAGTTATTCATGTTTAGTATGTATGTTAGTTTATATTCTACCCCTCACTCTCAGTCTCATTCAAGGATGAATGTTCTCAAAGGGGAGATATTGTAATACCCCGTACCTTTTCCTACCTTGAAATCATCTAAAAAATGTTAGGAGCTTTCTTTGAAATATTAATACACTTTTGTACATATGGTATTTTAAAGATTTATACTTTTTGTCATGTGGGAAATTAAATAAGGTTTTCATCAATATAAAATTTGCCTAAATCTGATAACCAGGTAAGAAGTTATGACTATTTCAAGTTCCCTTCATAAAACAGCGCGATATTGGTTAGTGGCGCACCGCGCCACAAGCTAAAATGGAAATTGTCCGTTTACAATGTCTTAGTGTGATTTCCTCTGCGTTCTTCAAAATTTCTAGGTTGCAAAATAAGGGGAAACACAATGTCTCCATGTCACGCCATCCCTCAGTTTCCCAATTGTCAAATTCCAGTGACACGACGCGATAGCGCCGCATCGCGCCTGGGGTCCAATTCAGGTAATTTTTACTAAAATTACAAGACATGTGTAGGGTTAAAAGGGTCAATTTCACAATCCTATTTAAGCCTTTTAACACATGATTTAGGCTTTTTTCACCCAAAATACACTTTCTTCTCTCAAAAACCTCTCAAGAACAACCTAGGGCTTTTTATAGAAGATTCAGAATCAAGAATTTCCTCCGTCAATCTTCGTGTATTTACGAACCAAGGTATGCATAGTGTTCATTCATGGACTCCTTTCATCCACAAAGCCCAAGAATACCTTTTCTAAATTCAAGTTTATGGATTTTCTTATGAATTTCATGATTGGTCTGCTCTTGTTCATGTGGATAATGAGAAATTGAATTCTACTCCATGTTGGGTGATGAATTCTATATGGGTTAAATTATTATAGATATAGATTCATGCAAACCTATGACTAAACCCTTGAATGATGAAATTAGAATCGAACCATGATGTTTAATTATTTAACAATGATGTTTACATGTACCATGCCTACAATATGTTTTATTAAATCTTAGATGAAGGAAAAGTGCCTAACTAGCATGATACCATGAAATCCCCGTGTATGTACAAGTTATTCCTATCATATGTGTTGATGAAATACTTCTGTAAATGTATTATAGATTATCATGTTAGTTATACGTTCAAGTAAGTTATGCTTGGTCAGTTTCCTTCCATCGAGTCCTGGGGGTACTCGTACCTAAAACATTAGTTGTGTTCCTAGGGACATGTCATGTTTTCACGATACTCTCAGTCAACCTATGAATCCTTAGACATCAGACAGTCTTATGACTCAAGAAATCTCTATGATCTCATGAACTTAGTCTGTTGTCAGATATCAGTAGTACTCCGTCAGTCAACAAAATTCAGTAACTCAGCCCATGTTTAGTTCAGTAAATCATGTTTAGTGTCTATTCAGATAGGAGTAGGAATTAGCACCGAGTGAACCAAAGGATGGGAACACATATTATCAGATGAGGGTGTGATTCTTAGAAGTTTTCCTTGCATTCCAAAACTATGTAGCCAGCATAGGTTGAGACATCAACACTGTCCGATAAGGGTTGATGAGATGGACAAGCACTGTCAAATAAGGGCCCCATCATTATTTTTTGGGAGCACTATCAGATGAGGGTCACCCACAGATTATCCTTACCAGTGGTACAGTATTGACACCGTTCTAATTGGGGTTACAGATTGGACCCCAACTCAGCTATAATGGCATATTACGGTCATGTCGGTTATATAACTACTTCCCACAGTTTCATGCTTCAGAATAAGGAATGTCAAGCATAGTCAATCAGTCTCAGTAATAGAACTTAGATAGTTCTTTAGATTTTAGGACTTTCAGATACAGTACGGGACTCAGATAGTTCCATTAGATTCAGGACTGTCAGATACAGTCACTTATGTTATCAGTTATCAGTATGTCATGTTATTAGTATTCATATTCAATAATCATGTTATCACGGTATCAGTGTCAGTTATTATGTCTCATACATGTATTCTTACAATCATGATAGTTATTCTGCTCTTGTTATTGTTCATGCATATGAACTCCATGCATTCAGCCTACATCACATGCCTACCAGTACATTCAAAGTACTAACACATTTTCACTATGGTGTCTTATACCATAGGTTCAGAGATACGAGCTCCAGAGCATCAGAAGATTCTAGTCTTAACTTTCAAAGTTAGCAGTGAGTCCTCATCTTTCAATGACATGATCATCATTTTATTATTTCAATAATGATTTTATTAGTTGGAGTTTGTTGGGGACAAGTCCCATCAACTCCTAATTCAGACAATCATATTTTAGAGGCTTTACAGACTACAGTATATTCAGATAGCTTATTTCAGTTGTTTTGGGTATTCCATACCCCTCCTAGATGTTATATTTTTATCAGATACTATGTCTCAATTTTGAACCTTATGGCCTTTCAGTTTATATTTATGCATTATAAAGTAATTTATGTAGTATACAGGTACAGATATCAGTCATGGATTAGCTTGTGGTCCTTCGGGTTCATGAGCACCGAGTAGTGCTCCGGGTATTAGATTTGGGGCGTTACAAACTTGGTATCAGATCCTAAGGTTCAATAGAGTCTTAGGAAGTCTGAAAGCCGCATCTAGTAGAGTCTTGTAAATAGGTGTGTTGCGCGCCGTATTTATGTACAGGAGGCTATAAGATGTTTTAGGAATAGTTTCCCCTCTTTCAATATTCATGTCATGGCAGTGAGCATAATCTCAAGTCAATCTCTCAGTCTAATCCGTTTCTCCCTTTCTTCTATAGAACATGCCTCCTAAAAGAATAAATGGGAATCAACCATCCCCTCAGCCCGAAAAAACTTTGGGCGAACATGTTTCTCATGTAGAGTTCCGAACATCATTCACTACTCTTGCTAACTCAGTTGCTGCTCAGAATGAATGACCAACTATCCTTCCGACTAATCCCGTAGCCAATTCAGCTGCATCCATGATTTGGGATTTCACCTGAATGAATCCTCTATCCTTTCTCGGGTCTAAGTCAGATAAGGAGCCTCAGGAATTCCTAGATCAAGTGCAGAAGGTTACAGATATAATGGGGGTTACTTCTAGTAAGAGTGCTAAGCTAGCTGCATATCAGTTGTAGGATATTGCTCACACTTGGTTCAAATAGTGGAAGTCAGAAAGGCCAGATGATACAGGGCCTGTTGAGTGGAAGGAGTTTACTTCTACATTCTTAGATAAATTCTTTCCCCAGGAGTTGAGAGAGGCTAAGGTGTTAGAATTCATCAACCTCAGGCAGGGAAATATTGATGGTGAAAGAGTATTCTCTTAATTTTACTTAATTAGCCAGATATTCCCCTTATGTGGTTGTAGATAGCATGGCCAAGATGAGTAAGTTCGTTTTAGGGGTGAATGATAGCGTGGTTAATGAATGATACCATAATGAATAGTGACATAACTTTAGCCAGGTTCATGACTCATGCTCAGTAGATTAAGGAGCAAAAGATTAAGCAGGGGAAGAAGCATAATAAGAGAGTTAGGACAAGTAGCTTTAATTTTAGTTAGCCTAAGTTAGAGAGAGGCAATAGCTCTCAGATTCATCCTAAGTCATCAGTTTTAGCTCATTCGCCAGCCCATGCTCCAGTTCCTAAGTTCATAGAGGGTAACAAAGATAGAGCGCCAGGCTTTAAGTCTTAGGGTAGTGTTAGTAGTGCCCGGAATAATACCTTTTGTTAGACTTGTGGTAAGAACCACAAGGGTGTGAGCAGGGCTGGCAGCGATATCTATTTTTTCATGGAAAACTAGGCCACAGAGTCAGAGACTGCCCTCAGTCAGGTTATCAAATTCATGTCCACTCCTCATCTGATCGCCAAATCAGTAGGGTTCCACCTCCACTGCTACTAGTGGGCAACTCTAAAACAGAATCGATGCACTCAAATCCCAGTAAGATCAAGGAAATTCTCCTGATATGGTTACTGGTACGTTATAGATCTTTTATGTGCATGTTTACGCTTTGCTAGATCCAGGTGCTTCCTTGTCTTTTGTTGCTCCCTATATAGCAGTTGATTTTAGAGTTAGTACTAAAATTCAAGCAGAGCCCTTTTCAGTCTCTACCCCAGTAGCTAAAACCATCATAGCCCAGTCGGTATACAAAAACTGCCCAATTATGATATTTTAGAAAGTCACTTCAGCATATCTAGTCGAATTTGAGATGATTGATTTTTATGTCATTCTCACCATGGATTGGCTTCTTTCCTGCTATGCCACAATCGACTACAAAAATAGGATAGTCCAATTTCAGTTCCTAAATAAACCCATCCTTGAGTAGAAGGGTAGTGTATCCACTTTCAATGGTCATCCTGTTTCGTACATTCGGCAAGGAAAATGATATCTAAGGGATGTGTCTATCATCTTGTTCATGTTAAGGTTTCCAGTTTTGAAACTCTCAGTATTGAATTCATTCTAGTTGTGAATGAATATTCAGATGTCTTTCCCAAAGATCTTCTAGGAATTCCTCTTGAAAGGGAAATAGATTTCTCCATTGATCTTCTTCCAGATACTCAGCCTCTCTCTATTTTGCCATACAGAATGGAACCAGTAGAGCTCAGAGAATTGAAAGAACATTTGAAGGATCTCCTAGACAAGGGATTCATCAGGCCTAGCATTTCTCCATGGGGCGCACCAACATTATTCATGTGCAAGAAAGACAGTTCTCTTAGAATGTGCATAGACTACCATTAACTTAATAAGGTTACAGTCAAGAACAAGTATCCTCTTCCCAGAATCGATGAATTATTTCACCAACTTCAGTGTGCTAGTTATTTCTCTAAGATAAACCTCAGATCCGGCTATCACTAGCTCAGAGTTAGAGAATGTTACATTTTGAAAATAGCTTTCTGTACTCGATATGGTCACTTCGACATCCTAGTCACGTCATTTGATCTTACCAGTGCCCCAGAAGCTTTCATGGACTTGATGAACCGCATGTTCAAATATTATTTGGACATGTTCGTCATAGTCTTCATAGATGATATTCTGGTCTATTCCCGCAGTGCGTGAGATCATGCAGACCATCTCAGAACAGTTCTTCAAACTCTCAAAGATCATCAGCTATTCGCCAAATTCAGTAAGTGCAAATTTTGCCTAAGGTCAGTATTCCTTGGTCATATCGTTTTGGGTGATGGCATTAGAGTATATCCTCAAAAGATTGAAGTGGTAAGAAACTGGCCCAGACCTATATCTCCATTAGATATCAAGAATTTCTTAGGTTTGGCTGGCTATTACAGATGATTTTTTGAGGGATTTTTTTATATTTCATCCCCTATGTCTAGATTGAATTAGACGAAAATCAAGTTTCAGCGGTCAGATCCTTGCGAAAAGAGTTTTCAAGAGTTGAAGACTCGACTCAACTCAACTCCAGTTTTAGCTATTCCAGATGGCCCAGATGGGTTCATAGTGTATTATGATGCATCTAGAGTAGGTTTAGGTTGTGTCCTCATGCATAATGGTAAGGTCAAATCCTGTTCCTCCAGATAGCTTAAACCCCATGAGAAGAGTTATCCTACTCATGATCTTGAGTTAGCAACCATAGTCTTTGCCTTAAAGATTTGGAGGAATTATCTCTACGGAGTTCATGTAGATTTCTTTATAGATCATAAGAGTGTTCAGTATGTATTTTCTCAGAAATATCCCAATCTTTATCAGAGAAGGTGGTTAGAGCTCTTGAAAGATTATGACATGAGTGTTCTCTATCATTCGGGCAAGGCCAATGTAATGGCCGATACACTCAGTAGACTGTCTATGGGTAGTATTGCTTATATGGATGACAGTAGGAAAAAGTTAGCTCAGGAAGTACATCATCTTGCCAGACTAGACATTCACTTAGTCTATACAGATGAGGGTGATATATGGGTTCAGAGTAGTTTAGAATGATCTCTAGTTTCTGAGGTGAAAGAAAAGCAGGATAAGTTCCAGTCTCAGCTGTCAGAGTTAGCAGTGAGTCATCATCTTTCGAGGACATAATTATTATTTTATTATCTCAGTAATAATTTTATTAGTTAGAGTTAGTTGGGGACATGTCCCATCAACTATTTATTCAGACAGTCATGTTTTAGAGGCTTTCCAGACTATAGTATGTCTAGATAGGTTATTTTAGTTGTTTTGGGTATTTCATACCCCTCCCAGATTTTATATTCTTATCAGATACTATGTCTCAGTTTTGAACCTTATGGCCTTTCAGTCCATGTTTCCGTATTATAAAGTATTTTATGTAGCATACAGGCACAAATATCAATCATGGGTTAGTTTGTGATCCTTCGGGGTCATGAGCACCATGAAGCATTCTGGGTATAAGATTTGGGGCATTACACTTAGTCATGATGGCTTGGGCAATGGTCCATCGCTAGCTCGACGGTCCGTCGGCCTGACCGTCGCTTCTGGGCAGTTCTTATAGTTCTCTGAAAAGCGTCCATAACTTGTTACTTTGCTACCAGATTTGGATGAAATTAGTATTATTGGAAAGCTAATTCAATTTCCCACATGATAAAAAGTTGAAATTAGGGAAATTCTATCTGATTTAAACATTAATCATTTAGGAAGTCATCACTAACTCTTTTGGATACTATATTTGACTTAAAGAAAGTTTAGAATATTATAATATCTCCCCCTTGGGAACATTTGTCCTCGAATAGGACTCACTAGGCTGGAAAAGTTGATAGACTAATCTTACTTAAGGGGTGTGAACATTTGAACATATCTATATGACTAGAACTTCTGATATACTAAAATCACGTACTGAATTTGCATATCTGATGCATGGATATATGATGGACAGTCTTCATGAATGCATGACTGAAATTACTGAGAAGCTGAGTTTCTCATGATGAGAATGCATATATGATGCATGAATATGTGACTGACATGATACATGAATATATGACTGGATATGAAGGGCATTTGATACCAAGTTTATAACTAAAATCTGAACATTAAACTGATTAAGCTTAAGAAAAGCTATTACCTTGGGATGAGTCTGAGTTTGCAGAGAAGAGGTGAGGATACTTGGTCTGCATGTCTTCTTCTGCTTCCAAAGTAGGTCCCTCAATAGAATGATTCCCCCAACGAACTTTGACTAGAGGGACTTATTTGTTTTGTTCCTCAGTCTGTGAGTCTGGTAGTCAAGAATTTTGACTGAGATCTCTTCGAAAGATAGGTTGTTCTAAATGTCTAAGCCCTCTACCGGGTCTACAACTGTTGGGTCACCTATACATTTGTTTAGCAAGGAGACCTGGAACACTGGATGAACTGAGGCTAGATCGGAAGGCAATTCGAGCTCATAAGCTACCTTGCCGAATTAACTGAGAATTTTGAAGGGACCAATATATCGGGGACTGAGCTTTCCCTTTTTGTCGAACCTTTTCACTCCCTTCATGGGAAAGATTTTAAAGTACACATAATCACTAATCTCAAACTTGAGATCCTTTCTGTGCACATATGCATATGATTTCTGTCAGCTCTAACCTGTCTTGAGTTATTCTCTGATCAACTGAACTTTCTCTAAGGTGTTAAATACAAAGTCAGGCCCTACTACTGCGGCCTCACCCTCTTCAAACCAACCAATTGGAGATCTGTACCTCCTACCATAAAGATCTTAAAATGGAGCCATCTGGATACTAGAATGATAGTTGTTATTGTATGCAAACTCAATCAAAGGCAAGTGGTCATCCCAAATCCCCTTGAAATCAATTGCTCATGCACTTAGCATATCTTCAAGGTCTGAATGGTCCTTTATGCTTGACCATCTGTTTAAGGATGAAAGGTTATACTGAGGTAAACTTGGGTACTAAGACCTTTTTGGAATGCTTTCCAGAAGTGAGAGGTGAACTGGGTACCTCTATCTGAAACAATAGACAACGGAATACAGAGCAATCTGACCAACTCCTTGATATAGAGTCTGGCGTAGTCCTCGGCTGAATAAGAGGTATGGACTGGAAGGAAATGAGCTGATTTGGTCATCCTATCTACAATGACCCAAACTGAATCATACTGATGATGAGTACGAGCCAAACCCATCATAAATTCTATGTTCACTTCTTCCCACTTTCATGTAGGAATACTGAATTCCTGAATGAACCCACTAGGCTTCTGATGCTCTATCTTAACCCACTAATATATACAAAACTTATCCATAAACTCTACAATATCTCTCTTTATCCCACTTCATCAATAGATCTCCCACAAGTTGCAGTATATCTTAGTGGACCTTGTATGAATAGAGTAGTGAGCACCACGCGTTTCTGCAAGAATTCGTTGCCTCAAGTCATCTACACCTAGAACACACAGATGACCTTGACAACGGATAACACCATCTCCCCATTGGGATAACACCTCTACCTTCTAATATCTGATCGACTCTTTCAACTTAACAAGACTAAGATCTCTATCTTGCTTTTCTTTCACCTCGAATACTAGAGATAATTCTGAATTTTTTTGAGCCCATCTACTACCTTCTACTAAATCGACTAAGCAGATACCTAGTTGGTCAAGCTGATGGACTTCTTGAGCTAACTTGTTCTTATTGCCCTCAACTTGAGCAATACTACCCATAGATAGTCTACTGAGAGCGTCATCTATTACATTGGCCTTGCCTGGCTGATAAAGGACACTCATGTCGTAATCTTTCAAGAACTCTAACCACCTTATCTGACGGAGGTTAAGATCTTCTAGAGAGAATATGTACAAAAGGATTTTGTGATCTGTGAATACATCTACATGAACACCGTATAAGTAATGCATCAAAATCTTTAAGGCAAAAACTACAGCAACAAAATCAAGATCATGAGTCAGATAATTCTTCTCATGGAGTTTAAGCTATCTGGAGGCATAGGCTATGACCTTACCATGCTGTATGAGGACACAACTCAAACCTACTCTAGATGTATCATAGTGCACTATTAATCCATTTGAACCATCTAGAAGAGTCAAAACTAGAGCTAAGGTCAGTCGAGTCTTCAACTCCTGAAAACTCTTTTAACATAAATCTGACCACTTAAAATGAACCTTTTTTGTGAGTCAATCTGGACATAGGAGATGCAATATATGAAAATCCTTCAACAAACCGATGGTAATAGCCAGCCAAACCCAAGAAACTCTTTATATCTAATAGAGAAATGGGTTTGGGCTAGTTTCTCACTGCTTTGGTCTTTTGAGAATCAAATCTAATGCCATCACCGGAGACGATATGACCAAGGAATGCTGCTGACCTTAGCCAAAATTCGCACTTACTGAATTTGGCCAACATCTGATGATTTTGGAGAGTCTGTAATACTATTCTGAGATGGTCTTCATAATTATGCTCACTTCGGGAATAGACAAGAATGTCATCTATGAAGACTATGATGAACATGTCCAAGTACTTCTTGAACACACGGTTCATCAAGTCCATGAAGTCGGCTGGGGCATTGGTAAGACCAAAAGACATAACTAAGAATTAGAAGTGACCCTACCATGTATGAAAAGTTATTTTCAAAATATCACTTCTCTGACCCTGAGCTGATGATAGCCTGATTTGAGATCTATCTTAGAAAAATAGCTAGCACCCTGAAGTTGATCACACAAGTCATCAATTCTGGTAAGTGGATACTTATTCTTGATGGTGACTTTATTGAGCTGCCGGTAGTCTATACACATTCTAAGAGAATCATCTTTCTTGCGCAAGAATAAGACTCGTGTGCCCTATGGGACCACATTGGGTTTGATGAAATCTTTATCTAGGAGATCCTTCAACTGATCTTTCAATTCTCAGAGTTCTGCTAGTGCTATTCTATATGGCAGAATAGATATGGGCTGAGTATATGAAAGAAGGTCTATGCCAAAGTCTATTTCCCTTTTGGGAGGAATTTTGGGAAGATCTTCAGGAAAGACATCAGAATATTCATTCACTACTGGTATTGATCCGAGACAAGGATTTTTGGAACTAGAATCATTAACTCGAACAAGATGATAGACACATCCCTTAGATATCATCTTTCATGCTCGAAGGTAGGAAATAAGCTGACCTCTGAAAACTGAAGTACTACCCTTCCACTCTAGGACAAGTTCATTTGAGAACTGAAACTGGACAACTCTATTTCAGCAGTCGACTATGGCATAGCAGGAATAAAGCCAATCCATGCCAAGAATGACATCAAAATTAGTTATCTCTAATTCGACTAAGTCTATTGAAGTATGACTTTCTGAGATACCACAACTAGACAGTTCTTATATACCCATCATTCTATGATAATTTTACCCACTATGGTAGAGACTGAGAAGGGATCTGCTAAAATTTCAAGATTGACTCCGAAATCAACTGTTATATAGGGAGTAACAAAAGACAAAGAAGCTTCTAGATCTAGCAAAGCATAAACATGTACATGAAAGATCAGTAATGTACTAGTAACTACATCAGGATAATTTTCCTAATAATTTTAGGAATAAAGAGCATAGAGTCAGTTTGAGCATTACCTACTGGTAGCACTGGAAGAGGCATCCTTCTAATTCAGCTAACCGAACTGAGCTAGAGGGCGATTACGCTGATCCTGAGGACCTGGCTAGGGAAAATCTCTGACTCTGTAGCCTGGCTTGCGACATCCAAAGAAAAAATCACTACCAGATTTGTAATTACCCTAATGGTTCTTTCCACATGTCTAACAAAAAAGATAGGTTTGGGCACTTCTAACACTGCCCTGAGACTTAGAGCCTGGAGCCCTATCTCTATTGTCGTCTCTGAATTTTCGCATTGGAGCATTGACAGAGGAAGGAGCTGGAACGGATGACTTTGGGTAGAACTGAGAACGACTTCCACCCTCTGACTTAGGCTGAGGAAAGTTGAAACTACTTGTTCTTGCTTTCTTATTCTGCTTCTCTCGCATCTTAATCTTCTGTTCTTCTATCTTTTGAGCATGGATCATAAGCCTGGATATGTTAATCTCACTAATCAACATTGTAGATCTGCACTCATTAACAACACTATCATTCACCCCAGAAACAAACTTACTCATCTTAGCCCTGTTGTCTATCACTACATGCAGAGCATATCTAGCTAATTCAGTCAACTTAAGAGAATATTCTTTCACTGTCATCTTACCCTGCCTGAGGTTGATAAGCTCTAACACCTTAGCTTTTCTCATATCTAGAGAAAAAAATCTATCTAGAAATGCAGTGGAAAACTCATCCCACTCATAGGCCCTACATATGCGGCTCTCTCTGCCTTCCATTACTTGAACCATATGTGAGCCACATCCTACAACTGATATGCAACTAGCTTAGCACTCTCACAAGTAGTAACCCCCATAATATTTGTAACCTTTTGCACCTGATCAATGAATTCTTTAGGGTCCTCATCTGACTTAGACCTAAAAAAGGATGGAGGATTCATTCATATGAAGTCCCGAATCCTTACTGTAGTTGAATTGGCCACTAGGTTGGCCAAAAAAATAGCTGGTCATTCATTCTGGGCAGCAACTAAATTAGCAAAAGTAGTGAATGCAGCTCTAAACTCTGTATCTGAAACATATTTGTCCATGGGATCTTATTGGACAGACTGAGGAGCTGACTGATTTCTATTTCTTCTTCTAGGAGGCATGTTCTGTAAATGAAAAAGAGAAACAGATTAGACTTGCGGTTAAATTTGAGCTCATGCTCATTGGTATGACATGAATACTGAAATAAGGGAAACTATTCCTAAAATATCTTATAGCCTCCAGTATATAAATATGGCATGTAACCCAACCATGCACAAGACTCTACTAGATGTGGCTTTTAGACTTCCTAGGATACTATTGAACCTTATGCTTTGATACCAAGTTTGTAACACCCCAAATCTGGTATTTGGAATGCCATACTATGCTCATGACCCCAAAGGACCACAAGCTAACCCATTATTGATATTTGTAACTGGGCACTACATAATATACTATATAAATGCAAAAAGAGATAAAATTCCATAAGGTATAAATATCTAATAAAACATAATATCTGGAAATACGGTATATCAATACCAAAATAAGACTAAAATCTGGAAGCCTTTAAATAGTCTAAAAACTATGAAGTTGATGGTATATGTCCCCAACTAACTCTAGACTACTAAAATAATAAACTAATAAAATAATCATGCTATACTCGAATGATGAGGACTCACTGCTAGTCTGGCTGCTAAATGTCTGATCTATTAAGGATTCTCTGGAGCTCGTGCTTCTAAACCTATGGTATAAAAACACCATAGCAGTAATGCATCAGTATGATTGAATGTACTAGTATGCAAGTGAGGTAGGCTAAATTCAAGGGGTTCATATGCATAAACAATACTAACTGACTAAATAACTTGAATATGAGAATACATGCATGAATATGTGAACTGTAACTGAGATTATGACATCACAGAATTTGAATACTGATAACATAAGTTTCATATAACTGATATACTATTATCTTAATGACTATGTCTGACAGTCCTATTTTTAATAGAACTAGCTGAGTTCCATACTGAACTAGGTGACTATATTTGACAACCCTGAATTCTGTAGAACTATCTGAGTTTTATTACTGAGACTGAGAGTGAGATTGTAACTGTGGGAAGAATTTATCTAACTAAAATGCACCAAATGAGATAATATAATTAAGTTGGGATCTAATCTATAACCCCAATTGGAAGGGTGTCAATACTGCACCACTAGTAAGGACAAGCTGTGAGTAATCCCTCATCTAACTTGTACTGTAAGGAGAATGGTGGGACCCTCATCTAACAGGTTAAGTCACCTCATTAACACTCATCTAATAGGTTAGATTTATCAAACTACGCTGGCTATGTAGTTCTTGAGTGCAAGGATTGCTTCTAAGAATCACACCCTCTACTCGCAGGTGAGTTCCCATCCTTGGGCTGACTCGGTGCTGAATCCTACTCCTATCTGATTAGACACTGAATTAACTATAATAAACTAATTGGACTAAGTTTAGTGAGTTCTACTGACTGACAGAATATTACTGAGATCTAATAACTGACTGAGATTACTGAGATTACTGAGTTTTTCCTGAGTTATGAGGCTGACTGAATTCTACTGAACATGGCTTGACCGAGAGTATCTTGAAAACTAACACTGGCTCTAGGAACACAACCAAATTTTTGGGCACAAGTACCCCCAGGACTAGCTAGCATAAAAATTATATGACAAGACACTTCCTGGACTCACGACCATAATCAACAAATCATAATACAATCATTGGGGAATTTCATGAGGCACTTGATTATCATGGTTTGGTACATGAATATAAATGCATAAAAACATGTCATAATTTTATAGGGCTAATCTCATGAACAATCCATTAAACAATTTCAATGCATAACAATAACATGGAAGTCATTTTGAACATAAGAGTAAAGCATGGGTTCATCAATTTTGTCATAATTGAGTCCTAAAGCATGATTCTTATTCTCTTGGGCATTTTATCAAACACATTGCATGCACAACCTTAGTCTTAGGCATATACACTAGTTCATACATCATGGTTACTTTAATCAACTCAATTTAAAAGTTTCTAACCCACATACTAGCATAATTTCATGAAAAGTACATAAAGACTCCAACTTGGGATTTATACAACCACATCAACATAATTAAAATCAACTCACAACATGGAAATCACAATTCATGTGTTCAAAATGTAATTCTTGAGTTTTACGGGTAAAAGAAATCCATGCATCAACACGTTACATACCTGGGTGGATGATTTCTTGAAGATTGATGGAGGAAAGCTTTAATTCTTGACTTGGGATTAAACGCCTAGTGTTTCTTGTTCTTGGGGATTGATTTTTGAGAGAAACCCTAATTTGGTGTTGTGGATGAATGATGAAGTTATGAGCTCTGGTTTGGTATATTAGGGGTTAAAACTGGTGGAAAAAGACACAAATACCTTTTAAAAATGGCTTAAAATTGCTTATCGAAAGTCGCAAAGTTTTGGGCGACGATCCGTCACTAGCTCGATAGGTTGTCGGTACTGATCGTCGAACTTGGCTAGAAGATAGGTTCTCTTTCTTAGTCATGATGTCTTAGACAAAGGTCCCTCGCAATCTTGACGGTCCATCGGCCTAATCGTTTCTTCTAGGCAGTTCTGACAGTTCTCTACAAAGCGTCCATAACTTTTTACTTTGATACCGGATTTGGACAAAATTTGTATCATTGGAAATCTAATCCAATTTTCGACATGATAAAAAGTTGAAATTGAGGAAATTCTATCTGATTTAAACATTAATAATTTAGAAAGTCATCATTAACTCTTCTCGAGACTAGATTTTACTTAAAGAAAGTTTGGGGCATTACAGTTTATTTCATACGAAAGAGTATAAGCTTTATTTAAACTTTATTTTGACTTATCCTTTATTTTGTTACAGATAATGCCTCCCAAAAAAATAAAAGAAGGAATGGGAATCAGCCCACACCTCCACCTATTTAGGAAGATCCCCTAAATGAGCATGTCTCTCATGTTGAGTTCAGAGCTGCTTTCACTAACTTAGCTCATTTAATATCTGCTTAGAACAACTAGAATACTTTTTCCTAAGCTAAACTAATGGCAAATATAGTTGCATCTTGATTTAGGATTTCACCCAAACGAATCTCTTTTTATTTTCTAGATCCAAATTTGAGGAGGATCCGGAGGAGTTTCTTGATATGGTTTAGAAAGTTACAGATACCATGGGTATCACATCGAGTGATAGTGCAGAGTTGGCTACCTATCAGTTGCAGGTTGTGCCTCGTACCTGGTATAGGCGGTGGAAAAATGATAAGGGTGTTGTAATGCCCCATACCTTATTTAGCTAAAATCCATCCCTAGAACATTAAAGAATAGCTTTCAAAAGATATGATAATTATTTTGGGTGGAATTATCCATATTTAGGCCTTCCATTATGTGGGAAAATTTGATAAGCTTTCCAACGATATATGATTCACCTAAATCCGATAACCGGGAAAGAAGTTATGGCTATCTTAAGTTCCAGTGGTAAAACACCGTCAGTTAGGTCATTAGCGCATCACGAAGAAGGTTTAAATGACGTTTGTCAATTTTAAGTGGCCTTCCGCGATATTGGCACATCGCGGAGAGGGCCAAATCCCCTATTGTCCAATTCCAATAAAGGTTCGAGATATTAGAGCATTGTGTGAAAATCTCAGGTCCTATCCAAGGTGGAAACACGATACCACCACATCGTGCCACCGTGTTTATTCTCAGTTGGCAATTTTCAGTGGTTTACGCAATGGTGACGCGTCGCACCAAGGACAAAAGTTGGGATTTCGGTCATTTTTCAGTTCCATTTATGAGTTTAAGATGGAAATTTTAATAAACTCCCATCCCCTAATCCATCCTAAATAATGAATTAAACCCCTCCAAATCACTTGACATCCACTTTTCATCAAATCTATCTCAATCAAAACCCTAGTTCACCAAGCTTCCTCCCTTAGAAATCTAAATTTCTTAATTAATTCTCCAAAGCAATTCAAGATTGAGAATTCCCAATTCAAGTGCTCTAAGAAGTCATCTCCAAAACATCAAATAATGATCCAAGATTCATGTTTTGGCATCTAGATCATCAATTGAGGCATGTAGGGTATGAACAAGGATAATCCTTTTATCCTTGCGCCCAAACTTATTTTAGATTCAAATTTTACTATAGTTTATGAGATTTCCCATGAAATTAAAGTTAGAGTTCATGCCCATTTTTGCTAATTACAAGTTTATGATATATCCAATTATTTAGAAGTTGAATTCCATGATTTTGTTCATATTTTCATGCATATTGCTGAAATTTCCAAATTTTATGATGAATTATAAATGCTTATATTATCAAGCATGAATATTAAGATATTTTAACATAATATTGATGCATGGGTCATTATTCCCTAATTAAGATCTGTATTTCAAGATTATTTGTGCTATGAACACCCTCAGATAAGATTATCTCAGATTTTGATAAAGATTTGAACTTTTGGTCCTAAGCTAAGATAAAGAATCCACTTTGTTCATATAACTTGAGATTTAACCTTGTGCTATTTTTGAAGTGGATTTCTTAAGATTTTAGGCATAAGAATAGGAGTAGTATTTAGCATCAAGATGGGTAAGTTACTACAGTTTCATATCCCAAAACTACGTGCCATCATAGGATTAAGATTATTCCCACTTCTACGTAGATGACTAAGATTGTGATCTCTTAAGATAAAAAGTTCTATTCTGATGTCAAGGGTAGAATGGCTCTACCTAACTGGGGCCAGACATGGGACTCCATGGATGCTCACATGGTCTATTTCGGTTAGAAGAACCTCCCAAATATTTGTCCCCTACTCTTCAATAGTCTATTGATTTAAAGCTTTAAGATAAAAGCATATGTTATGAAAGTTATGGTTTTAAGATTCTTAAGCCCTAAGATAACGTATTTTACAAATTTCAGAACTAGGTGTAATGGCTCACAAGATTTGTGTTATAATTTTTATCATTTATTATTTATGATCGTCAAACTTCAAATTTCTGAAGCATGTGTGAGTCATTTACGTTTAGCATGCATGATTTTATAAATTGTGATGATATTGCTTACTTTTTGCATTCACCCCCATATACTTAGTACATCGTTAAAGTACTAATCCACATATATGTCTATGTGCTACATTGTCTCTTAATGTAGGTTCAGGTGCTCAATCTCAGCAGCACGAGTGATCTTCGAGCATCTTTTCTACATCCCTGTAGTTGGTGAGTCCTCATTATTTGGGGACTTAGTTATTCATACTTCCAATTTATCAGTAAATGTTTCTTTATTTATTTTAGACAAATTTGAGTTAGCTGGGGCCTGTCCCAGTGACTCTCTCTATTTAGTTAGTAGAGGCTTGTCGGACTACTAGATTCTATCTTAGACTTTTGATTCAGTATTCAAATTCTCAGTATTGTCTTATCAAGATTTATAAGATTTCTATGTTTTTGATAAGATTTTTGCATTTATTATGTTTTCATATTCCTATATTTCCTATTTTAAGATTTAGATTTAGTAGAAAGCAGACAGGGTTAGCTTAGTACTACTTGTAGTTTGGAGCACCGTGTAGCATCCCAAAAATTATATTTTGAGGCATTAAAAAGTTGGTATTAGAGCCTAAGGTTTAGAGAATCCTAGGGAGTCAGATAAGTCATGTTACATATAGTCTTGATCATCGGTGTAAGTGTGCCACATCTATGAGCAAGAGTCTATGGAGCATTTTAGAAAATCATCTCTTCGTTTATGATCTATCATGTATTTAGTGTCTTTATCTGCTTCTAACTCATGTTTTCATATAATATAAAATGCCTCCCCGTCGAGCTAACACCTGCAGAAATGATAACTAGCCACCTCATCCTGCAGACCCTTTGAATGAGAATATGTCACATGCAGAGTTTTGAGCTACCTTTTGGGTGCTATCCAAAGCTGTGATAGCTAATCTTCAGGGCAACCGTTAGGCTACAGTCCCACTCTAGCAAGATGGGAACTTAGCCAAAGCCAGAATCTAAGATTTTATGAGAATGAATTCACTAGAATTCTTTGGGTCGAAGGCAGGTGAGAACCCATATTTATATCCAGATGAGGTGAAGAAGATCACCCAAATTATGTATGTTTCTAAAGTGGAGAGTGTAGAATTGGCTTCCTATAGATTGAAGGATGCAACTTATGATTGGGTAGTGATGTTGAAGAAGAGTAGAGAAGAGAATGCCGCTCCCATGACTTGGCAAATTTTTTGAGACGCATTCTTAGACAAGTTCTTCCCACATAAGATGAGGGAAGCTAAGATAGAAGATTTCATAAACCTAAGGCAAGGCTCAATGACTATAAAGGAGTATTGCCTCAAGTTCAACAATTGTCTAAGTATACCCCTGATTAGATGGCTAACCCTAGGTCAAGCATGAGTAAGTTTGTAACTGGTATGTCTGGGTTGATAGTTAAGGAGTGTAGGACTACTATGCTCATTAGATACATGGATCTTTCTTGATTAATGATGCACACTCAGCAGATAAGGCAAAGAAGATTAAGAAAAGAGAGAGAGTAAATAAGAGGGCTAAAATAGGGTAGTTTGATTATTTTCAAAATAGGTCTGGAGGAGGGAATCATTTGCAGTTTTAGAATCATTCAACTATTCCTACACCTTCTTAAGCTAGTGCTCCTATGCCTAGAAATAGGTAGGAACAGTAGGGTAAGTCTTCTATTTCTAGGTTTTAGAATAGCGTGAGTAATAGGCCTAATCATCCCCCATGTGCTAAGTATGGTAAGAATTATGGAGGTGAATGTTTATGGGGTTAGAAAGGTTGTTATGGTTATGGCCAACTGGGTTACAGAATCAAAGAGTACCCATATGCTAGATAGGGGAATAGAGATGTTCATCCTCAGACTCATGCTAATAGTGAACTAACTACTCTAGTTTGTCCAGCTCCTCCTCAAGGTACCTCATCTAGTATTGGTGGTGGTCAATGACAAAATTGGTTTTATGTTATACCATTCTGCCAGGAGCAGGAGAATTCCCCCGATGTTGTGACTGGTATGATTCATGTCTTTCATGTTGATGTTTATGTGTTGTTGGACCCTAGGTTGAGTTTCTCTTATGTGACCCCATTAGTTGCTGTAAATTTTGAGGTAAATTCTAAAAAGATCCCTGAGCATTTCTTGGTTTCTACTCTAGTAGAAGGGTCAGTTATTTCTAAGCAAATCTATAAGAAGTGTTATATCATCATACTTCAAAAATTCATATTAGCAAACTTGATAGAGTTAGATATAGTTGATTTTGATCTTATTCTTGGTATGGATTGGCTTCATTCCTGTTATACTTCTATAGATTATTGCACCCGAGTGGTGAAGTTTCAGCTTTCAGATGAGCCAGTATTTGAGTGGTCAGGTAATTCAGTGTATCCCCAAGAATCATTTCATTTCTTAACTTAAGGCCAGAAAGTTGATAACCAAAGGTTGCATTTACTATTTAGTTCGAGTTAAATACACTAAGTCTGAGACTCCAACAATTTAGTCCGCCTGAGTGGTCAATGAATTTCCTAATGTTTTTCCAAAAGATCTCCCAGGGATACCTCCCGATAGAGAGATAGAATTTGGTATTGACTTTCTTCTAGATACTCAGCCTATTTCTATACCTCCTTATCATATGGATCTTGCATAGCTTAAGCATCTTTCATGGACCTCATGAACAGAGTGTTCAAACAGTATCTAGACATATTTGTCATAGTATTCATAGATTATATCCTCATGTACTCCTATAGTGAGGATGACCATGTAGATTATCTTAGAATTATCTTACAAACTCTTAGAGATCATAAATTATTCTCCAAATTCTGCTAGTGTGAGTTTTGGCTAAGGTCAGTCGCCTTTTTCGATCATATTATTTCCGTTGATGGCATTAGAGTCAACCCCCAAAACACAGAAGCCATAAGAAATTGGCCTAGACCTATCTCTCCATCAGATATTAGGAGTTTCTTGGGTCTAGCTGGTTATTACAGATATTTCATTGAAGGTTTCTCATCTATTGCATCCCCGATGTCTAAATTGACCAAAATGAAAGTTAAGTTCATTCCAGTGGTCAGATTCCTGCAAGAAGAGTTTTCAAGAGTTGAAAACTTGACTCACTTCAACCCCTGTTTTAGCATTACCCGATGGTATCGATGGTTTTATTGTTTATTTTAATTCCTCCAGAGTTGGTTTGGGTTATGTGTTGATGCAGATAGGTAAGGTCATAACCTATGCCTCTAGATAGCTTAATCCTCATGAAAAGAATTACCCAAACCATATCTGGAATTAACTGTTGTGGTGTTTGCTTTGAAAATCTGGAGACATTATCTTTATGGTGTGTATGTTAATGTGTTTATGGACCACAAAAGCTTGTAGTATGTATTTACTTAGAGGTAGTTGAATCTCCAACACAGAAGGTGGTTAGAGTTGCTAAAGGATTATGATATAAGAGTGTTGCATCATCCGGGCAAGGCCAATGTAGTGGAAGACACCCTTAGTAGATTATCTATGGGCAGTGTCGCTCATGTGGAGAATAATAAGAAAGAGTTAGCTCAATAAGTTCATCGTTTGGCTAGATTGGGTGTTAGATTTGTTGATTCAGCTGAAGGGAATGTTTGGGTTCAGCGTAGTTCCGAATCTTCCCTAGTTTTGGAAATGAAGGAGAAGCAAGATAAGGATTCTAGTTTTGTCAAACTGAAGGAGTCGGTTAAAGACTAAAAGATAGAGGTTTTCTCCCAAAGGGGAGATGGCGTGTTGAGAAAGTAGATTGTGTGTGTCATGTGTTGATAAGTTGAGACAGAGGATTATGGATGAAGCGCATGGTGTGCTTTATTTTATTTATCTAGGTACTACCAAGATGTACCGCAACTTATGGAAAATCTATTAGTGGAATAGTATAAAGAGAGATATAAAGGAGTTCATAACTAAGTGTACAACTTGTCAATAGGTAGAGCACCAAAGACCTGGTGGTACATTGCAAGAGTTTGGTATCCCTACTTAGAAGTGGGAAGAGGTGAATATGGATTTTGTGACTTGTTTACCCTGTTCACATCATCATCATGATTCAGTTTGGGTTATTGTAGAAAGATTGACAAAGTCAGTACATTTCGTGCCAGTTTATACATCCTGTATAGCTGAGGATTGTGCTAAGTTGTATATCTGAGATTTAGTTAGATTGCATGGAGTTCCTTTGTCAATCATCTCAGATAGGGGGACTCAGTTTACTTCTCAGTTTTGGAGAGCCTTTCAAAAAGGTCTTGGTACCCAAGTCCATCTTAGTTCAGCTTTTCACCCTCAGACAAACAGTCAAGCAGAGAGGACCATGCAAACTCAAAAGGATATGCTGAGAACTTGTGTTCTTGATTCAAAGGTAGTAGGAATGAGCATTTTCCATTGATTGAGTTCATGTATAATAATTGTTACCATTCTAGCATTTAGATGGCCCCATTTGAGGATCTTTATGGGAGGAGATATAGATCGCCCTAAGGTTGGTTTGAAGTGGGTGAGGATGTTTTTTTTGGGCTCGATGTAGTGTTTGAAGCTATGGATAAAGTTATGTTAATTAGAGAAAGTTTGAAAAAAAAACCCAGTCATTAGAAATTATATGCAGACGTGAGAAGATGGAACCTCGAGTTTAAGGTTGGTGATTTAGTGTATTTGAAAATTTCACCTATGAAAGGGGTGAAGAGATTTGGCAAAAAGAATAAGCTTAGTCCCTAGTATGTTGGCCTTTATAGATTCTAAGTCGTGTTGGGAGAGTAGCTTATGAGCTTGATTTGCCCGCAGACTTGTCAGCCGTTCATCCTGTATTTCACGTCTCTATGCTTAAGAAGTGCATCGGTGGCTCCACTGTTATAGTTCCTTTAGAAATCTCAGATATTCAGAACAACCTTTCTTATGAAGAGATTCTAATTGAGATTTTAGATCATCAAATCCATAGACTAAGGAAAAAAGAAGTTCCATTGGACAAAGTTCTTTGGCGGAATCAGTCTGTTAAGGGTACCACTTGGGAAGCAGAAATAGATACGCGAGCCAAGTACCCTTACCTTTTCTTAGTAAACTCTGATTTAGCTGAAGGTAATACTCTTCCTTGATTCAGTTCTTGTCTAATCATATATTCAGCAATATAGTTGCCCTCATGTAAGTTCATGCACTTACAAAATTACTCAAAAGCTCAGAATTATTTAGATTCAGTTGTTCAATTTATTTCAGTTTTGCATGATAACTTATAGTCTCATATTCCACAGTATTCTAAGCTTATCTAGCCATATTCGAGGATGAATGTTCCCAAAGGGGAGATATTATAGTGCCTCATACCTTATCTAGCTAAAATCCATCCTTAAAATGCTACAGAATAGATTCAAAAATAAATAATAATTATTTCAAGTGGAATTATCCAGATTTAGGCCTCCCATTGTGTGGGAAATTTGATAAGCTTGCAAACAATATAAGATTCACCTAAATCCGATAATTGGTTAAGAAATTATGGATATCTTACGTTCAAGTGATAAAGCATCGTTATTTAGGTTATTAGTGCGTTGCGGAGAAGGTTTAAATGACATTTGTAAAGTTCCAGTAGACCTCTGCGATATTGTCGTGTCACGAAGGGGGAAAAATCCCCAATTTTACGATTCCAGTGAATGTCCACGATATTGGAGCATCGCGCTAAAATTCCAGGTCCCATCCAAGGTGGCAACGCAATACCACCGCATTGCACCACCATGTTTATTCCCAGTTGGCAATTTCTAGTGGCTTGGCGCGATGGTAGCGCATCGCGCCAAGGCCAAAAGTCAGGAATTTGGTCATTTTTTAGTTCCGTTTAAGAGTTTAATAGGGGCATTTTGGTAAATCTCCCAGCCCCTAATCTGTCCTAAACAATGAATTAAACCCCTCAAAGCAATTTACATCCACTTTTCATCAAATCTCTCTCAAGCAAAACCCTAGTTCATCAAGCTTCCTCCCAAAGAAATACAAATTTCTCCATTAATTCTCCAAAGAAATTCAATATTGAGAATTACCACTCCAAGAACTCTAAGAAGTCATCTCCAAAACATCAAAAAAAAGATCCAAGATTCAAGTTTTAGCATCTAGATCATCAATTGAGGTACATGGGGTATGAACAAGGATAATCCTTTTATCCTTGAACCCAAAACTTGTTTTAAATTTAACTTTTACTGAATTTTATGAGATTTCCCATGAAATTAAAGTTAGGGTTTATGTCCATTATTGCTAATTACAAGTTTATGATAAATCCAATTTTTTAAAAGTTGAATTCCATGATTTTGTTTATATTTTCATGCATATTGCTGAAATTTCCAGATTTTATGATGAATTATAAATGATTATAGTATCAAGTATGAATTTTAAGAATTTTTAACATGAGATTGATGTGTAGGTCATTATTCCCTAATTAAGATTTCTATTTCGAGATTATTTGTGCTATAAGCACCCTAAGACAAGATTATTCTCAGATTTTAATAAAGATTTAACCTTTTGGTCCAAAGATAAGATAAAGAATCCACTTTGTTCATATAACTTGAGATTTAACCTTGTGCTATTTTTGAAGTGGATTTCTTAAGATTTTGAGTATAATAATGAAAGTAGTATTTAGCATCGAGATGGGTAAGTTACTACTGTTTCATACCCCAGAACTGCGTGCCACCACAGGATTAAGATTATTCCCACTTCTACATGGATGACTAAGATTTTGATCACTTAAGATTAGAAGTTCTATTCCAATGGAAAGGGTAGAACAATTCTACCTAACAGGGGCCAGACGTGGGACTCCATGGATGCTCACATGGTGTATGTCAGTTAGAAGAACCTCCCAAAATAATGTCCCCTACTCTTAAATAGTCTATTGATTTAAAGATTTAAGATAAAAGCATATGTTTTGGAAGTTAAGATTTTAAGATTCTTAATCCCTAAGATAAAGTATTTTACAGAGTTTAGAACTACGTGTAATAGCTCACAAGATTTGTGTTATACATTTAATCATTTATGATTTATGATCTTTGAACTTTAGATTTCTCAAGCCTATGTGAGTTATTTACATTTAGGATGCATGATTTTATAAATTGTGATGATATTTCTTACTTATTGCATTCACCCCCATATACTCAGTACATCCTCAAAGTACAGATCCACGTGTATGTCTATATGGTACATTTTTTCATACTAAATGTTTAGGTGCTCAATCTCAGCAGCATGAGTCATCTTTGAGCATCTCTTCTATATCCCTGTAGTTGGTGAGTCCTCATAGTTCAGGGACTTAGTTATTCATACTTCCAATTTATTAGTAGATGTTTCTTTATTCATTTGATACAAATTTGAGTCAGCTGGGGCCTGTCCTAGTGACTCTCTAGATTCAATTTGTAAATGCTTTTCGGACTACTAGATTCAGTGTTAGACTCTTGATTCAGTATTCAGATTCTCAGTATTGTATTGCCAAGATTGATAAGATTTCTATGTTTTAGATAAGATTTTCATATTTATTTTGTTTTCATATTTCTATCTTTCCTATTTTAAGATTTAGATTTAGTAGAAAGCAACCAGGGTTAGCTCAGGACTACTTGTAGTTTGAAGCACCGTGTGGCATCTTGCGAATCAGATTTTAGGGCGTTATAGGTGTTGAGGCCGGGACTATAGAGTGGGAGGAGTTTTCCATGGCTTTTTAAGATAGGTTCTTTACTTTAGAGTAAAGGGAAGCCAAAGTGTAGAAGTTCATTAATTTGAAGTAAGGTAATATGATTGTGAAGGAATACTCACTTAAGTTCACTCAACTAGCGAGGTATGCTTCTACGATGGTGGTTGATAATAGGTCTAGAATGAGTAAGTGTATTTCTAGTGTAGCTGATAGTGTGGTCAAGGAGTTTAGGATACTATGTTGATTAAGGAGATGGACCTATATAGGCTTATGGTTATGCTCAGTAGATTGAGAAAGAGAAGTATAACGAGAGAGAGAGAGAGAGAGAAAAAGAAGGATAGAACAAATAGTTTTAACTTTTCTCAGCCAAGGTCAGAGGGTAGTAACCATTCTTAATTCTATCAGAAGTTCTCTACCCCAGCTCCATCTTCATCTAGTCCACCAGTTCTAAAGTGTAAGAATGATAGTCAGGACAAAGCACTAGGCTCTAACAAAGCACTAGGCTCTAAGTCTTAGGGTAGTGTGAACAGTGGTCATACTAATCTGTTCTGCAGAAAGTGTGGTAGGAATAATTTTGTATGTGTATGGATGGTAGTGATGTGTGTTTTTTATATGGCAAGCCAAGCCATAGGATTCGAAAGTGTATGGTGGTGGCGTAGAGAGACAGAAATGATCACTAATAGGGCTAGAATACTTTTTTAGCAGCACTCAGAGGTCGCCCGACACAACATGGTGCTACTTCTAGTGTAACCAGTTGGCAATGCTAGAACATACTATTTGCACTCCAGTTCGGACATGATCAGGAAAGTTCTCCTAATGTAGTTAAGTGTACATTATAGGTTTTTCATCTTCATGTGTATGTTTTGTTAGATCTGAGAGCTTTTACTTTCTTTTGTAACCCCCATATAGCTATCAATTTTGGTGTCAGTCCAGAAATATTAGCAGAGCCTTTCTCAATGTCTACCCAGTAGGTAAATCTATTATAGCTATACGGGTATACAAATATTGTCTGGTTATAATATCTTAGAAAATCACCTCTATTGATCTTGTGGAGTTAGAGATGACTAATTTAATGTCATTCTTGGCATAAATTGGCTCCATTAGTGCTATGCCTCAGTCGATTGTAGAAATAGAGTCATTCAGTTTCAGTTTCCCAATGAACTAGTTATTGAATGGAGGGGTAGTACTTTAACTCTTAACGATCAAATTGTGTCATATCTTAGAGTGAAAAAATGATATCTAAGGGGTGTGTTTACCATCTTGTTTGAGTCAAGGACTCTAGTTCTGAGACCCCCAGTCTTGAGTCAGCTTTAGTTGTAAGGGAATTTCCAGATGTGTTCCCTGAAGATCTTTCAAGATTTCCTCCTGAAAGAGAAATTAACTTTGGAATAGATCTCCTTCCTGATACCCAGCCTATCTCTATTCCACCCTATACAATGGTTTCAACCGAGCTTAATGAGTTAAAGAATAGTTAAAATATATCTTAGATAAGGGTGTCATTAGGCCCAACATTTCCTAATAGGGCGCTCCAGTCTTGTTTATGCATAATATGGACGGTTCACTCAGAATGTGCATCGATTATCATCAGTTGAAAAAGGTCATAATCAAGAATAAATATCCACTCCCCAGGATTGATGACTTGTTTGACCAACTTTAGGGTGCCAATTATTTCTCTAAGATAGACCTCAGATCCGACTATCATCAGCTTAGAGTCAGAGAATGTGACATTCCAAAGGCATCCTTCAGAACTTGATATGCTCACTTTGAATTTCTATTTATGTCTTTTGGACTGATGAATTCCCCTATATTTTTCATGGACTTGATGAACAAAGTGTTCAAGCAGTACTTGGACATATCCGTCATAGACTTTATTGATAATATTCTTGTATATTCTTATAGTGAAAATGATCATGCAGACCATCTGAGAATTGTGTTATAGACCCTTAGAGCTCATTAGTTGTTCACCAAATTCTGTAAGTGAAAGTTTTGGCTAATATCTGTAGCTTTTCTTGGCCATATTATTTTTGGTGATAGCATTAGAGTGGATTCTCAAAAGATTGAAGAAATGCAAAATTAGCCCAGACCCATCTCCTCATTACATATTAGGAGTTTCTTGGGTTTGTCTAGCTATTACAGATGGTTTGTTAAAGGGTTTTCTTCAATTACATCCCCCATCTATCTACTAACTCGGAAGAATGACAAACTTTATTGTTTAGATTCCTGTAAGAAGATTTTCAAGAGTTGAAGACTCGACACACATCTGCCCCAGTCCTAACTTTACTAGATGCTTCAAAGAGATTTGTAGTTTACTGTGATGCTTCTAAGGTTTGTCTTAGTTATGTTTTGATGCAGAGAGGTACGGTCATAGCCTATACCTATAGATAGCTTAAGACCCATGAAAATAATTATCCTACCCATGATCTTGAGTTGGCAACCATTGTTTTTGCCTTAAAAATTATAAGGCATTACCTGTATGGGGTTCATGTCGATGTGTCTACAAATCATAAAAGTTTGAAGTTTGTGTTCTCGCAAAAAATATTTAAATATTCGTCAGAGAAGATGGCTTGAGTTGTTGAAAAATTATGATATGAGTGTGTTGTATCATCCGGGTAAGGCCAAGTAGTGCCAGGTGCCCTTAGTTGATTATCTATGGGTAGTGTTGTCTATGTTGAGGAGGATAAGAAGAAGTTAGCCTGGGAGGTTCATAAGTTGGCAAGATTAGATGTTACATTAGTTGATTCAGCTTAGGGTAGTAAATAGGTTCAAAATGGTTCAAAATCTTCTTTGGTTGTCGAAGTGAAAGAAAAGTAAGATAGGGATCCAAATTTTGTTAAGTTGAAGGAATCAGTTAGAGATCAAAAGGAAGAGGTTTTCTACCAAGGGAGAGATAGTGTGTTAAGTTATCATGGTATGTTGTGTGTTTTATGTGTTGATGATTTGAGGCAGCAAATTTTGGCAGTAGTGTATGGTGTGAGATATTCCATTCGTCCAGGAGCCACTAAGATGTACCATAATTTGCGAGAAGTCTATTGGTGGAGTGGTATGAAGAGAGATATCATAGAATTTGTATCTTAGTGTTCTAATTTTTAGAAAGTTAAGGTTGAGCACCAGAGACCTAGTGGTACATTGCAGCAGTTTAGCATCCCCACTTGGAAGTGAGAGGTGGTGAACATGGACTTTGAGATAGGTTTGCCTCGTAAGCATCGTCAGCATGATTTGATATGGGCTATTGTAGATAGAATGACCAAATCAGCTCATTTCTTGATAGTTCATACTTTTTATTTAGCAGAGGATTATGCCAGACTTTTTTCTTAGGGATTTGGTTAGGTTGCATAGAGCTCCTTTGTCTATCATATTAGATAAAGGTACTCAGTTTACCTCTCACTTTTTGAAGGCTTTTAAGAAGGGTCTTGGTACCCAAGTTCATCTCAGTAGAACTTTTCATCCTCAGACAGATAGTCAGGCAGAAAAGACTATTCAGACTTTAGAGGACATGTTGAGAGTGTTTATTCTTGATTTTAAAGAAAGTTAGGATGACCACTTACCTTTTATTGAGTTTGCTTATAACAACAGCTATTACTCTAGTATTCAGATGGCTCTGTTTAAAGCTCTGTATGGGAGGATATGTAGGCCTTTTAATATTTGGTTTGAAGTAAGTAAAGCTACACTGGTAGGGCTAGATTTAGTGTTTGAGCCTATGAAAAAAGTTCAATTGATTTGAGAGAGGCTGAAGATAGCCTAAGAGTCCTAGAGGTTGATTTTGGTGATTTAGTCTATTTAAAAATCTCGCCCATGAAGGGAGTGAAGAGATTTGGTAAGAAAGGTAAACTCAGTCCTCGATATGTTGGCCCATTTAGGATCTTGAGTCATTTTGGAAAGGTGGCTTATGAGCTTGAGTTGCTTGCAGATTTGGCTTCAGTATATCTTGTGTTTCATGTTTCCTTGTTGAAAAAGTGTCTTGGTGATTCAGTTGTTGCTGTCCTATTAGAAAGTATGGATGTTTAGGATAGCCTTTCTTACGAAGAAGTCCTAGTAGAGATCCTTGATCATCAAATTCGCAGACTAAGGAACAAAGACATTCCCTTGGTCAAAGTTCTCTAGCGGAATCAGTCCCTTGAGGGAGCTACTTGGGAAGCAAAAGCAAATATGTGAACCAAGTACCCACATCTTTTCTTCGTAAAATCATATTCATCCTAAGGTAATGATTTTCCTCAGATTGACTCTCTTCCGTTCTCGGTTTCAGCTTTGTAATCCATCTTATGTCATTGCATACATTAATGAATATTAGTTCATTTCATGTATCATGTTTCAGAATCAGATATGTAATCATGTTTCAAGTCATGTATGTTTATTATATGATCTTAGTTTTCCCAGTATTCTCAACTAACCAGTCTCATTCAAGTATGAATGTTCCCAAAAGGAAGATAATGTAACACCCCACATTTTCAAGCTAGAAATCAAATCATTGTTCCTATTCCTACAAATGTGAACCTAACTATTCTATGTATATATATGTGATTATCAAATATATGGTGTGGGAATATCTTTGTTTAATGATCAAGGTCACAATATCCTCATAACACAAAGACAAGTCAAGGACTTTTCTATCGACAGAGTTTTAATGAATGCTTAGATGAGTGTATCTCCTAGAATATATTTATTCAGGTATTCTACAATATATAAAATGAAAGGTCTTTGAGTTTTATTTCCAATGCATCTGGTTTCACCTTAATCTGACATCGGAATAGGAAGTTATGCCCATTTTACCTTAGTATATCCATCTTTCATCAAGGTGACGACTAGGCTAATAGGCTATCAACCAGTTGACAAGCCATCAGCCAAGTCTTCAACCTTAGGCAGAATCTCTGAAGAAGGTAACGATTACACTGATAGGCTATCAACCAGTTGACAAGCCATCAGCCAAAATCATCAACCTTAGGCAGTAACTCTGAAAGAGTTGATCACTAGGCTGATAGGCTATCAACCAGTTGACAAGCCATCAACCAAGGCATCACCCATAACCAGAACATAAAAGGGAGTTGATGACTAGGCTTATAGGTTGTCAACCAATTGACAAGCCATCAACCAAGTCATCAACTAAAGAAAATTTAAGAAATTTTTATTTAGCTTTGGAGGGGTATTTTGTTCTTTTCCTTGCCTCAAACCTTATCCCCCCCACCCTACTTAAAGCACCAAATAAGCATGTTTATCTATTACTAATTAGTTTTAAAATCCATTAACCCTCTCTACTTTCAAGAATATCAAAATTAGGGTTTTCTCTAAAGTGATCTCTAAAGCCTCAAAGTTCAAGTTTCCTTGAAAGTTAAGAAAATCGAAGTATGTGAGATGTTCATCGATGGTCTCCTTTCAACCATGGAGTTAAATCATCCCTTTTTTATATTTAAATTATGAGTTTTACATGTTCAAGTTGAATTACGTCCATAAATCTCTTGTTAATTCAATTACAAATTATGGTTTTAAGTGTTTTCAAGTGGAGTGAGTTTTACATGTTTTAAATATTGTAATCTTCATGTTAAATCCCCAATTTATGATTTTAGTATTATTCTCACATGCTTTAATCATTCTCATACTTAAGTTCATGACTCTTATGTGCTTAATGTAATGCCTAAGTGTTGTGTTTTTTAACAATGATACTCTATTATGGTTTTAAAGCGTTTAGATCATTTATATGACATTATTGTTATTTTTATTCAGTGATGGTGTGTTATTAACACTCGATACCTATTTGTTTACATGCATTCATCTTTTCAAGTATTCAGATAGTTAATTCATGAATCCTATCAGTATACTCAAATATTCATATTCATGACGAGTATTACCAGTTATATAATAACATTCAATTAAGCTTAGTTCAATTCATCTCCGGCATTAGTTCAGTTAGGAGTAGGATTTAGCAATAAGCTAATGCAGGGATGGTGGCTTCTCGTAAGTTAGGTAGAGTCATTAGCAGCAGTCCCTATATTCCAGAACTACGTAGCGAATATAAGATATGAGGAGTCAACTATTAGTTAGGCTTTCCTTCCTTTCAAGGGTTACCCATCGATTAGGCTTGACACTCTGGTCATTTAGGACATCAAATTAGTGGTTCCACTCAAACAGTGTTAGTACTTATGGCACGGTACTGACACCTTTCCAACTGTGTTTATAGATTGGACCTCAATTAGCTCAAATTGGGGTATGTCGGATAGATGATACCTTTCACAGTCTCAATACAGTATTCAGTATATTCTCAATTCAAGTTTTCTTAACCATAACATATAGACTCTCATTTATTCATTTATTAGATTTCAGTATTTCAATTTATACATTATTTCAAAAATATTTCTATTCTTAGTTTGTATTCTCAGATATTAAAGTTTTCATGCATTCATGTTCGGTTATTTCATGCTATTCAGTTAGTCCTTGTTTTGTATGCATAGTACCCCATGTACATCAGACTATCCTCATCTCGTATACTAGTATATTTAAAGTATTGACCACATACTCTTCTTTGCTCTATGATGTATTATATCATAGGTTCGTACGCTCAGTTTCCCGACCATATTTAGACAGCTCAGCATAATCCAGCAGTATTAGTGGTGAGTCCTCATCCATCGGGAATGTTAGCTTAGTATTTCTTGTTTTTTAGTCAGTTAGAGTTAGTTTGGGGTATGTCCCATCAACTCCTCGGTCATTTTATAGGCTTTCAAACATTCAACTAGTCAATTAGACAGCTAGTTAGTTTATCAGTCTTATTAGCTATGTTTCAGTATATTTATCAGATATTATAGACTTGTGATTGAATTACATTCTCAGTATTCTAATTTGTTAGAATTTATAATTTTATCTTTTGCATACATATTTTATTACCTGTTTACTCAGTGCTTACAACAGGTACTAACTCATGGATCAGCTTATAGTCACTTGTGATCGTAAGCACCGTTGTCACGAATAGGGGGTAGCCTCGGGTCGTGACAATATGCAATGTGTTTTCCTATATTATTTTTCTAACCTGCTATGAATTCTCCTTGTTAGTGTTTCCTTTCGAGTCAATGTAAATACTAGGGCCATGATAGAAATGAAATCCTTTATGGTGCATTTGTAGGAGTAGGAGGTTGAGGTCAACCTTATCTTTGCTACTAACCAGGGCATCATTACAACCAATGTTTAGTTCCATATGAAAGTTTAACTAAGCAAAATGCTAATGAAATTTAGAGGCACTATTTCATATAGACTCTTATTTACAGCAAGTCAATCATAGATGTCACGCACATGCAAAATTATATTCTGATTCTAAAAACATCTGTGGGTTAGTCACTTTGGGCTTAACTAGATGATTCTATCCATGCTATCTAATTTTTCCATAACAAGTGAGGGCTAAAAAGACTTCTGTATTAACAAGTGATGGAAATTTAATCTAGTAGTTTAGATAAGCTATGCATTAAGTGAATTGCCATATCAGGAAGTCAAGTGAACAAATGATACTTTATATTTCACAACAATTTTAATAAGTCATCAGAACTCTATGCATATGCATAACAAACTATCTCTTATTTTAAAAGGGATAATATAGATGCATCCTTAAATGATAGGTTAGGTCAAGTCTATATCTTCTAATTGCCTCTCTATTCTTGCATTTAATAAGACTACGCATCAAAACATGCATTCATATTGAGTCATTGGAGTATCACTGTTACCTGTTTTGGTGTCTAACTAATACCTTTTTTAACCAAAACTACTAGCTTTGTGTATTCTAATTCCACTACAATCATCCTAGCTAATCATAACTTAGGTCTAACTAGTTAATATTCCATTTTCAACCTTAATATGTAGTCATATACTAATCCTCTAAACCCAAAACATAGAACTGTAGGAACCAAGTGTACATAATCTCTTATAAAAAATAATTGGAAAGGCTCATACTAGAGTTTTCTAACCACAAAAGGGATTGCATACTATTATTACCTATTTGGAGTGGCCATACACACATACCTTATAAAAATATAATTACTAAAATCTAGAATGATATCTAGTAGGTGTTTGGTCCTTATCAACTAACTAGGGGTATCCCTAGTAATTTTATCACATTAAAGGTTCACCTTTCAGAGCATGCTACTAGCTTCTTTCAACTAATACAAAAGTAGTTCAGCAAATTCTATTTTCAAAATAAGTGTAACTCTAAAACCCTATATATTAACAAGGTACTAAATGTCCTCTGTAGAATTAAATACTATATATTAAAAGAGTCAACAACAACAAAAAAAATCCAGTGTATTCCTACATAGTGGGGTCTGAGGAGGATAAGATATACGCAGTCCATACCACTACCTCCAGAGAAGTAGAAAGGTTGTTTCTGACAGACCCGTGGCTTAAGACTTATATTATTAGAGGAGTCATGTGGAGAAAATCTCAAATCTAAGAACCATTCACAACCTCTTATGCAGTGCACACTAAGAAATGTTTGCAACCTATCTTTATGACTAGTTACCCATCTATTATACAAAAATGCTAATAATCCTATTATACTCCCCTCAAACAAACCAAAACAATACAATTAGTACAAATGCAGCCTTAGTTACAAGCAACAAAAAAACCATTACATTTTTGTGGGTTGTGATGGTAAAACTAAATTGGAACACCCTCACATAAATTTCAATAACTTGAGAGCCTTCTTTGTAGGTTGCCTCTCTTGGGTATTAGTGGTGTTGGCCTTTTTTCCATCCTTCACCTTAGCTATAGTAGAGATAGTATAAATATGAGAGATCAGAGTAAGAGCTGGAATGGAATCCTTAACACTTATTTATTGCACAACATGGAATATTAAAAAAAATAAAATTTCCTGAATGTCCAAATATCACCCTAATTATATATGTGGCGTGCAACACATTCATAAGTAAGGCTCTACTAGACACAACTTTGTAGACTCCCTAGGATGAACTGCTCTGATGCCACTTTTGTCATACCCTAATATTGGATGATGTGGACAATAACTATAGGAACATATACTATAACAATAACCTAGGTGAGAAAATAAATCACTGACAAATGAAATTGCTGATAAGAAGTTGTATATACAATACCTACCCATTAGCCAAGCCAATACAGATGACATATAAATCTATGAATATATATGACTGCTTTAAAATATCTACAAAGCCTTTAATGGAATCCATGACTGTAAAAACATTAAATACATATGCTAAAGACTAGTCAAGGCCCCAAATCAACTTGGAGCTTACCAACAGTCACTGAGTATCTTGTACTTTTATTAGGGAAATCTACTAACTAAGAACATATGCCTAGAACATAGAACCACTCGAACGATTTAATCTACTTGAAGATTCATATAAAAGTTGATAATTTGACTTTCTGATAGACTTGTTAGCTCCTCATAGACAAGTTATGCCTTATTACAAGATGGAAGATCTGTTGATATGGTCTTTAACCCATTAGGAGTACCTTCACGAATGAATATAGGACAAATATTTAAATGTTAACTAGGGTTAGAGGGAGATCCTTTTTCAAAAATTACAATAATAGGGCTTCAATTCTTGCCATACTATCTAATTGATCTAATAAAAGATGGATTTTTTTCTGTTAAGGTGGACAAATATGTTTATACAAAAGTGTTAGATGATGATTATGTGATAATTTGCTTATATGTTGATGACATGATGATACTTGGTACTTTTTTAAATATTACAGAATGTACCAAATTATTTTTTTCCACTAACTTTGATATCAAAGATCTGGGTGAAGTGAATATGATTTTGGGAATTAATGTTGTAAGTAATGAAGATGGTATAATGTTTTCACAAGAATATTATGTGTAAAGACTTCTTAAGAAATTTGGATGTTGGGAGCTAACTCCAGTAGCCACTCCTTATAATGTTAATTCTAAATTAAAAAGTAATAATGGTAACCCAGTAAATCGACCTAAATATACACAGGTTATTAGGAGTATAATACATTTAATATATTTTACTAGGCCTGATATAGCCTATGTTGTGTGTAGACTGAGTAGATACAATCATAATCCCAATAATTAGCAATGGCTTTAATTAATGCAACAGATGAAATATTTGAGAGAAATCATGAATTATGGTATTTTGTATAGTATATTTTGTTCTACATTAGAAGGGTATTATGATGCAAATTGGATCTCTGATTCAGATGAATTAAAATCCACTAGTGGTAATGTGTTCACCCTTGGTGGTGGGGTAGTATCACGGAGATCAGCTAAATAGATGATCATTTCTAGATCAACAGTAGAATTAGAGTTTGTGGCTCTAGAGTTAGCTGGTACTGAGGCTGAATGGCTATGAAATTTCTTAGCAAAAATCTCATTTAAAAAGGATGATCTGTTATCTAATATCCCTTTAAAAAAGATTATTCGGTGCCTCATGTGTATGTACACTGTGATTGTCGAGCCGCAATTGCTATTGCAAGAATAAATCTTACAATTATAAGAGTAGACGTATGAAATTGAGGCATGATGTTATCAAGCAATTATTTTGAGATAAAATAATTTCCATTAATTATGTGAAATCAATATTGAATTCGGCTGATTCACAGACTAAACTTGTAGGAAGAAAATTAATTCTTCAAACCTTAAAAGATATGGGGTTAAGGCTAATATGATTGTCAATAGAGATAGTAACCTTACCTATATGATTGGAGATCCCATGAAGTAGGTTCATATGGGTAATAACAAGATGATATTGAATCTTCGCACTAACTGAGAGTGCTTGAACTGCTATTAAAATTCAGGGATGAGTCATAAACTCTTAATGAATTCATAGTCCTTATGGATGGTGTATTTAAAGCAATGTACACTAGATGAATTCACCTATATGAGAAGTAGAATAAGGTCGTTCCTATGAGACTTTTTGCCTTAGTCTCTGGAGCTCTCATGAATACTATGCACATGCATAGCCTATTGGCGTAAAACCACGTTAAACAACAAAATAATGGTCAAAATGTGATTGACAGAATCTCTGGCTTACAACAACATTTACTCGGTTCATAGAAATATTATATTTCACCAATAATTCTTTAAGTGAAATTTTATTGGTCTAAGTTTGGTTCATAGTCAAGAAGACACCTAACCTACTGTGCTTTGTTTATGCAAATACAACAAGTTAAAACCCTTTTTCCTATAAACTATTTGGAAATAATGTGGGGATTGTAGGAAAAAAAAATTGTGTCAAAATAATTTATGAAAAATATTTTATTTCAAAATAATTAATGTGTATTTACTTGGAAAGAAAGTAGTGTATTAGACAAGTTTTACACTTGTCAAGAAGATAGCCTTTGCATGAGTTTTTGAAAACAAGTGTCTTGATATTTATCTAAATATTACTTTCTCATTGCACTATAAATAAAGTCTCAATCTCACTGTAAAACATAGACAAAATATTTGTTTTACTTTATCATCTCTTCTTACAAACTTCTCTCACTATTGCCTTTTTCTTATATTTTTTTTTTGGCTTCACATACTAAATATTCTTCGTGTTTGTTTTGTTGATATTTGTATTAATAATTATTTTGATTCTTATATCCTCTAATTAATTAGGGAATACTTATTTACCTTAGAATATCCTCTACTTAATTAGGGAAGTTCTTGGTTAATCCTAGGAAACATTTCACACTATTGAAATAGTATATTAGGATAGTGCCTAGCACTACTCAAGTATAATTAATATATTACTTAATATAGTATCGTAGTAATATCTATTTAATATTCAGTATCATTAATTTGTCAATAAGAAATTATATCACTGTTATAATTATTATTTTGGTTATACTATTATTATTTTAGTATTATTATTATTATACACTGTTATATCATTGTACTTCTAATATTATTATTGTTATATTATTATTGTGTTAACAGTTAAATAATATTTTTATTATTATTTTACTATTGTTCCCCAACACTTTAAGAAACTATGGCAAATAATTCTTGTAACGCCCCAAGTCTGTACCCCAGATGCTACACGGTGCTTACGATCCTGAAGGACCACAAGCTAACACATGACTGATATCTGCTGTGAGCACTGACTATACTTGTGGAAAGAAAATTAATTCTTCAAACCTCAAAAGAGATGGGGTTAAGGCCAAATGATTGTCAATAGAGATGGTACCCCAACCTATGTGATTGGAGATCCATGAAGTAGGTTCATATGGGAAATAACAAGTCGATATTGAGTCTGCACACTATATGAGAGTGCTTAAACTGCTACTTAAATTGAGATATGAGTTATGAACTCTTAATGATTTCATAGTCCTTATGGATAGTGTATTTAAAGCAGTGTACACTTGATGAATTCACCTATATGAGAAGTGGAATGAGGCCATTCCTATGAGATTCTTGACCTTAGTCTCTAGAGGTCTGATGATTACCAGGCACATTCATGGCCTATTGGTGCAAAACCGCGTTGAACAACAAAATTATGGTCAAAATATGATGACAAAATCTCTGACTTACAACAAGAATTACTCGGTTCAATTAAATATTATATTTCACCGATATTTATGCAAGTTAAGTTTTTTTGGTCTATGTTTGGTTCATAGTCCAAAAGACACCAAACCTACTGCACTTTGTCCATGCAAATATAGCAAGTTAAAACTCTTTTTCCTATAAATTATTTTTAAATAATGTGAGGATTATACGAAAAATTATTTTGTTTCACAATAAATTATGAAAATTATTTTATTTCAAAATAATTAATGTGTATTTACTTTGAAAGCAAGTAGTGTATTAGACAAGTTTTACCCTTGTCAAGAAGATAGCCTTTGCATGAGTTTTTGAAGACAAGAGTCTTGACACTTGTCTAAATATTACTTTCTCATTGCACTATAAATAACCCCTCAATCTCACTGCAAAACACAACCAAAAATTCTATTTTACTTTATTATCTCTTCTTACAAACTTCTTTCACTATTGCCTTTTCCTTTTATTTTGTTTTGGCTTCACATATTAAATATTCTTCGTGTTTAATTTGTTGATATTTGTATTAATAGTTATGTTGATTACTATATCCTCTGGTTAATTAGGAAAGACTTATTTAACTTAGAATATCCTCTAATTAATCCTGGGAAAACATTTGACACTACTGAAATAGTTTCTTCCGACAGTGCCTAGCACGACTTAAGCATAATTATTATATTACTTAATATAATATTATATTAATATTTATTTAATATTCAGTATCATTATTTTGTCAATAAGAAATTATATCACTGTTATAATTATTAATTTAGTTATACTATTATTATTATTATACATTGTTATATCATTGTACTACTAATATTATTATTTTTATATTATTATTGTGTTAATAGTTAAATAATAATGTTATTGTTAATTTACTATTGTTCCCCAACAATCTAAGAAACTATGGCAAATAATTCTACTCCTGGTACTTCTTCTACCGACACAACTCCTAATACTCTGGTTCTGGTTGTTCTACCATATGTAAAACCATTTTCTAATGTTTCAAATAATGAAATATTTTCTAATGAAAACTTTAAAAGATGGCAACAATGAGTTTTTTCTCTGCTTGATGTCCATGGTATTGCATATGCTTTGGCACAAACACAACCTAGTGCAGACGCTAATAGCCAAATTTTGGAGTCATGGCAATACGCAAATAAGGTATGTCTCCATACTATTTTAAAAAAAATTCTAATGAACTATTTGATGTGTATTGTAGTTGCAACAATGTAGAAGTCATTTGAGATGCTTTACTTTAGAAGTTCACAGCTGAAGATGCAACCAAACAAAAGTTCCTAGTTGAAAAATTTTACAACTGGAAAATGAGTGATGTGAAAGAAATAAAAATTCAAATAAATAAATATCAAAAACTGTTAGAAGATTTAAAGGCTAAGGACATCGTTTACCAAAAAAAGAATTTTCTAAAGTTTTGATTAAAAAATTGCCTGAATCATGGACTGACTATAAAAATAACTTGAAATATAAGCAGGCAAATTTTTACTATTGAGAAAATAATAACTCATATTCTAAGTAAAAATGCCAACAGAAAGGAATCATTCAAAGCTAAGCAGATTGTACTTAAAGAAAATTTAGTACAAAGTCAATACAGCAACAATAGAAGGTATGGTAATAAGTCTCAAGGTTACAAGCCTAATAATCCTAATCTTAAGAAAAGAAAAGGAACTTGTTTTACTTGTGGAAAACTAGGTCATTATGCCGCTCAATGTAGGAACAAAATAAGAAATAACAAAGACATGAGAAATCCTCCCAAAGAAAATTTAGCTGAAGAAGATGAAATAATTGCAGTTGTTATTTGTCAAGTTAATATGGTGGCACATAAAAAGAATCGGAGGTAGTCTCTGGGTTTGCTCGACGCATTAGTAAAAATTAAGAAGTATTTGCCTCCTATACATCAATAGGAGATGACAATGGGTAAAGTGCTCCTAAAATTTACTTCGGGAAAAACTTTAGCCCTCATGGATGTGCTACATGTTCCTATAATGTGAGAAAACTTTATTTCTGTGGCTTTGCTGGATAAAGCTAGAAAGAAAGTGTCAATTGAATCTAATAAGATTATTTTGACAAAAAGTAATGTATTTGTGGGAAAAGGCTATTGTAACCCTGGACTTTATGTACTTAATATTATAATGATAATGCATCGACTTCTGCTTATATGATCTAGTCTATATCTTTATGGCATGCTAGATTAAGACATATTAATATTAAATAGATAAAGAATATGCAATCACTTGGTTTAATATCTAGTCTAGATTCAAGTAATTTTGACTAATGTGAAATATGTGCTGAAGCTAAAATTATGAAAAAGGCATGTTTTTCAGTTAATAGAGAAACTAAATTGTTATCTTTAATTCACACTAATTTGGGTGATTTAAAGCAAACTATGACTAGAGGTGGTAAAATATATTATGTGACTTTTATTTATGATATCTCTAGATTTACTAAGTTATATTTACTTAGAAATAAAGATGATCCATTTGATGCATTTCTGTCTTATAAATCTGAATTTGAAAATCAACTTAGTAGAAAAATCAAGAAAATTAGATCCAATAGAGGTGAAGAATATGTATCTTTAAATGCTTTTTGTGAAAAAAGAAGAAATTATTCATGAAGTAACTCTGCCTTATTCATCAGAGTCTAATAGTGTAGATGAAATAAAACTAGGACACTGAAAAAATGATGAACTCTATGTTAATTAGCTCTAATGAACCTGATAATTTAAGGGGTGAAGCTATTTTATCTTTACGTCATTTACAAAATATAATTCCTCATAAAATAACTGGCAAAACTCTTTATGAATTGTGGAATGGTTATAAACCTAATTTGAAATAGTTAAAAATGTGGGGTTGCCTTGCTAAAATTCATCTTTCTAAACCTAAAAAGAGTAAAATAGGTTCTAAAACTGCTGATTGTGTGTTTATTGGATATCCCAAACATAGTGTTGCATATAGATTTCTTGTATTAAAAAGTGATGTAGTTGATAGTAATACTATAATTGAGACAAAGAATGTTGAATTCTTTGAACATATTCTTCCGTTAGGTGATAAAATCTCTCATGCACCTGTTGAAAGAGAAAATAAATCTTCCTCTAATATTGAGGAACTGAGAAGGAGTAAAAGACCTAGAAAAAAAAATTTCTTATGGAAATGATTTTCAAACTTCTCTTATTGATAATGAACCATTAAATTTTTTTGAATTTGTATCTTCTTCTGATGCTAGATTTTGGAAAGAGGAAATAAAAATTGAACTTGATTCAATTATGAAAAATAATACATGTATTTTAACTGATTTACTTGTTGGTGCAAAACCGATTGGTTGTAAATGAATTTTTAAAAGGAAACTTAATCCGGATGGATCTGTAGATAAATATAAAGCTAGGTTAGTAGACAAAGGATTTTCTCAAAAGCAAAATATTGATTATTTTGATACATTTGCACCAGTAACAAGAATTTCTTCTATTCGAATATTAATTTCTTTGGCATCAATTCAAAATCTTTTTATCCATTAAATGGATGTAAAAAAAAACTTTCTAAAATGAAGATTTAGAAGAAGAAATTTATATGGTTCAACAAAAAGGATGTGTAATTTCAGGAAAAAAAATAAAGTTTGTAAATTAATTAAATCTCTTTATGGCCTTAAACAAGTTCCTAAATGATGGTATGAGAAATTTGATCAAGTCCTAATAAAAGATGGTTTTTCTTTTGTTGAGGTGGATATAAGTGTTTATAAAAAAGTGATAGACAATGATTATGTGATAATTTGCTTATATGTTGATGATATGCTTATATTTTGTACTTGTTTAAATATTATAGAACGTACTAAATTATTTTTGTCCCCTAACTTTGATATGAAAGATCTGGGTGAAGTGAATATGATAAGGGAAATTAAAGTTATAAGTAGGGAAGATGGTATAATGTTGTCATAAAGAACATTATGTGGAAATACTTCTTAAGAAGTTTGAATGTTGGAGGTAACTCCTATAGCCACTCCTTATGATGCTAATTCTAAATTAAAAAAAAAAGAATAATAGTGACCTAGTAGCTTAGTCTAAAGATGCACAGGTTATTAGGAGTCTGATGTATTTAAAAAATTTTACTAGGCCTAATATAGCCTATGTTATGTGAAGACTGAGTAGATATGCTCATAATCCCAATAATGAGCATTGGTCTGCATTAATGCGACTGATGAAATATTTGAGAGGAACCATGAATTATAGTATTTTGTATAGTGGATTTCCTTCTACGTTAGAAGGGTACTATGATGAAAATTGGATCTCTAATTCAGATGAGACAAAATCCACTAGTGGTTACGTGTTCACCCTTGAAGGTGGTGCGGTATCATGGAGATCATCTAAACAGATGATCATTGCTAGATCAACTATGGAATTAGAGTTTTGGCTCTAGAGTTAGCTAGTACTGAGGCTGAATGGCTAAGAAATTTCTTAGTGAATATTTCTTTTTAAAAAGGATGATCTGTTGTCTAATATCCTTTTAAAAAGGGATGATCTGGTGCCTCCTGTGTATATACACTGCGATTATCAAGCCGTAATTGCTATTGCAAGAATAAATCTTACAATTGTAATAGTAGACATATGAAATTGAGGCATATGTTATCAACAAATTACTGAGAGATTAAATAATTTTGTAAAACCGTGTTAAGGGATTATTAATTGATTCTAAAGAAATTAATATACGAATAGAAGAAATTCTTGTTACTAGTGCAAATGTATCAAAATAATTAATATGTTTCGTTTGAGAAAATCCTTTAGCTACTAACCGAGCAATACATTTATCTATAGATCCATCCGAATTAAGTCCACTTTTGAAAATCCATTTACAACCAATCGGTTTTTCACTAAGAGGTAAAATTATTATTTTTCATAATTGAATCAGGTTCCATTTTTATTGCCTCTTTAAAAAATTTAGCATCAGAAGAAGATAAAGCTTCAAAATAATTTGATGGTTCATTATCAATTAGAAAAGTTTGAAAATCATTTCCATAAGAAAAATATTCTTTTTTAGGCCTTTTACTCCTTCTCAGTTCCTCAATATTAGAGGTAGATTTATTTTCTCTTTCAACTGTTGCATGAAAGATTTTATCATATAGTGGAAAAATATGTTCAAAGAATTCAATGTTCTTTGTCTCTATTATAGTATTACTATTAAGTACATCACTTTTCAATACAAGAAATCTATATGTAGCACTATGTTCAGTAAATCCAATAATCATGCAATCAACAGTTTAAGAACTTATTTTCCTCTTTTTAGGTTCAAGAAGAAGAACTTTAGCAAGGCAACCCCACACTTTTAAATATTTCAAATTAGTTTTATAACCTTTCAACAATTCATAGGGAGTTTTACCAGTTCTTTTATGAGGAATTATATATTGTAAATGACATGTAGATAAAATAGCTCCACCCCACAAATTATCAGGTGCGTTAGAGCTAATTAACTTAGAGTACATCATTTCTTTCAATTTCCTATTGTTTATTTCAGCTACACCATTTGACTCAGGTGAATAAGGCGGAATTACTTCATGAATAATTCCTTCTTTTTCACAAAAAAATTTAAAGATGCCTGTTCTCCACCTCTATTGGATTTAAATTTCTTTGATTTTCCTACTAAGATGATTTTCAACTTCAGATTTATAAGAAACAAAAGCATCAAGTGCATCATTTTTATATCCAAATAAATATAACTTTAAATCTAGAAAAATCATCAATAAAAATAACAAAATATCTTTAGCCACCTCTAGTCATAGTTTCTTTTAAATCACCTAAATCAGTGTGAATCAAAGATAACAATTCAGTTTCTCTATTAACTGAAAAACATGCCTTTTTAATAATTTTTTTCTTCAGCACATATTTCACATTTATCGAAATTACTTGAATCTAAACTAGATATTAAACTAAAATATAGCTTATTCTTTATATATTTAATAGTAATATGTCTTAATCTAGCATGCCATAAATATATAGACTCAATCATATAAGAAGAAGTTGATTCATTATCATTGATAATATTAAGTACATAAAGTCCATGGTTACAATGGCCTTTTCCCACAAATACATTATTTTTTTGTCAGAATAATCTTATTACATTTAATACACTTTTATTCAAGTTTTATCCAGAAAAGCCATAGAAATTAGGTTTGCTTGCATTGTAGGAACATGTATCACTTCCATGAGGGCTAAATTTTTTTCGAAGTAAGTTTTAGGAGCACTTTACCCTTGCCCAAAACTTTAGCAGTTCTTTAGTCTCCAATGTATACCACTTCACTATCATCTCCTATTGATGTATAGGAGGCAAACGCTTCTCAATTTGCACAAATGTGTCGAGTAGCCACAGAGTCTACCGCCCATTTTTGTATATGTGCCACCATATTCACTTGAGAAATAAGAGTTGCGATTATTTAATCCCCTTCAGCTAAATTAGCTTTGGGAGGATTTCTCATTTCTTTGTTATTTTTCATTTTCTGCCTACATTGAGATGCATAATGAATTGGTTTTCCACAAGTAAAAAAGTTTCTTTTCGTTTGTTAAGATTTGTATTATTAGGCTTGTAACATTGGGACTTATTACCATACCTTCTGTTGTTACTGTGCTAACCTTGTAAATTTTCTTTGAGTGCAGTCTGCTTAGCTTTGATTGACTCCTTTCTGTTGATATCTTTAATTAGAATATGAGTTATTATTTCCTCAATGGTAAAATTTTCTTCTTATGTTTCAAGTTATTCTTATTTTCATTCCATGATTCGGGCAATTTTTCAATCAACACTCCTGCAACAAATTTTTCTTGTAAAGCGATGTCCTCAGCCTTCAAATCTTCTAACAATTTTTGATATTAATTTATTTGAATTTTCATTTCTTTCACATCACTCATTTGCCAATTGTAAAATTTTTCATCTACAAATTTTGGTTTAGTTACATCTTTAGTCATGAACTTCTTGATTAAAGAGTACCAAATGACTCTTACTTCTTTGCAACTACAATACATATCAAATAGTTCATTATAAATTGCTTGTAAAATAGTATGGCAACATACCTTATTCGCGTATTGCCATGACTCCAAAATTTGGCTATCAATGTCTGCACCAGGTTGTGTTTGTTACAAAGCGTATGCAACACCATGAATATCAAATAGTGAAAACATTCGTTCTTTCCACCTTTTAAAGTTTTCATTAGAAAATATTTTAATATTTAAAACATCAGGAAACAGTTTTGCATATGGTAGAATAACTGGAATGGTAGTATCAGGAGTTGCGTCGTAGAAGAAGTGCAAGGAGAGAATTATGTGTCATAGTTTCTTAGATTGTTGGAGAAAAATAGTAAAATAATAATAGCAATATTATTTAACTGTTAACACAATAATAATAATAATAATAATAATAATAATAATATAATATTAGGAATACAATGATATAATAGTGTAAAATAATAATAAGACTAAATAATAATAGTATGATTGAAATAATAATTATAATAGTTATATAATTTCTTTTTAACAAATTAGCAAACAACAACAACAAACCCAGCGTATTCCCACAAAGTGAGGTCTGGGAGGGTAAAATGTACGCAGTCCATACCGCTACCTCCAAAGAAGTAGAGAGGATGTTTCTGATAGACCCCCAGCTCAAGATAAATAATAGTACACAAGGTCGTAATAAAACATCAAACAGAATGGATGGCATAACTTAAATAAGGAATAAGAAATAATAAAAATAAATATCAGAGAAATACAAGCAATTTGAAATAAGAAATAAGAAATAGGACACCTACTTAGTAGTAACATACACTCATAGACCAAAGACACCCACCACACCCAAATTCTCTTGACTAGAGGCTCCTACTCAAGGACACAGTCCTAGGATTACTAACCCAGCTACACAAGATCTCTCCTAATACCTTGCTACAACCCACATACTCACACTAGCCTTCTAACCTTATCCTCGACTTCTACACCTTTCTGTCTAGGGTCATGTCCTTAGTAAGCTATAGCTGCTCTATGTCATGCCGAATCACCTCCCTCCTGTATTTATTCATCCTACCTCTACTCCTCCTGAAGCCATCTAAATCTAGCCTCTCACACCTACGAATTGGGGCATCCGTGCCCCTTCTCATCACATGCCCAAATCATCTCAGCCATCCTTCTAGCAACTATTATTAATATTTATTTAATAGTAGTGAATAATAAATAAATACAACTATGATATTATATTAAGTAATATATTAATTATATTTGAGTCGTGCTAGGCACTATCCTAAGAAACTATTTTAGCAGTGTCAAATGTTTCCCCGGTATTAAACAAGAACTTCCGTGATTAATTAGACGATATTTCAAGTTAAATAAGTCTTTCCTAATTAATTAGAGGATACAGGAAATAATAAAATTATTAATACAAATATCAGCAAATTAAACACGAAGAATACTTAATATGTGAAGCCAAAACAAAATAAAAGTAAAAGGCAATAGTGAAAGAAGTTTGTAAGAAGAGGTGATAAAGTAAAATGGAATTTTTGGTTTTGTTTTGTAGTGAGATTGAGGGGTTATTTATAGTGCAATGAGCAAGTAACATTTAGACAAGTGTGAAGACACTTGTCTTCAAAAACTCATGCAAAGGCTACCTTCTTGACTAATGTAAAACTTATCTAATACATTACTTGCTTTTTAAGTAAATACACATTAATTATTTTGAAATAAAAGTACTTTGAAACAAAAATAATTTTTCCTACAATCCCCACATTATTTAAAAATAATTTATAGGAAAAAGAGTTTTAACTTGCAGTATTTGCATGGACAAAGCGCAGTAGGTTTGGTTTCTTCTGGACTATGAACCGAACTTAGACCAATAAAATTTAACTTACAGAATTATTGGTGAAATATAATATCTCTATGAACCGAATAATTCTTGTTGTAAGCCAGAGATTCTTTCAATCACATTTTCACCATAATTTTTTTGTTCAACACTGTTTTGCGCTAATAGGCTATTTGTGTTCCTAGTATTCATGAGAGCTCTGGAGACTAAGGCCAAATGTCTCATAAGAACGGCCTCATTCCACTACTCATATAGGTGAATTCATCAAGTGTACACTACTTTAAATACACCATCCATAAGGACTATGAATTCATTAAGAGTTTATAACTCATCCTTCAATTTTAGTTGCAGTTCAAGCACTCATAGTTAGTGCGCAGAGTCAATATCGACTTGTTACTAACCATAAGAACCTAGTTCATGGGATCTCTAATAACATAGGTTGGGTTACCATTTCTGTTGACAGTCATATTGGTCTTAACCTCATCTCTTTTAAAGTTTGAAGAATTAGTTTTCTTCCTACGGGTTTAGGCAGTGAATTCGCCGAATTCAATTCGGACATCACATAATTAATGAAAGATATTTCATCTCTCAGCAATTTATTTATAACATCATGCCTCAATTTCATATGTCTGCTCTTACAATTGTAAGATTTATTCTTCGGAATAGCAATTACGGCTTGAAAATCACATTGTATATATACAGAGCCACCTGATCATCCTTTTTAAAGGGATATTAGACAATAGATCATCCTTTTTAAAAGGGATAAGAAATTTCTTAGCCATTCATTCTCAGTACCAGCTAACTCCAGAACCACAAACTCTGATTCCATAGTTGATCTCCATGGTATTACACCACCACCAATGGTGAACACCTAACCACTGGTGGATTTTGGCTCATTTAAATTAGAGATCCAATTTGCATCAAAATACCTTTCCAAAGTAGAAGGAAATCCACTATACAAAAATACCATAATTCACTGTTCCTCTCAAATATTTCATCAATCACATTAATTCAAACCAATGTTCATGATTGGGATTATGAGTATATCTAATTAGTCTACACACAGTATAGGCTATATCATGCCTACTAAGATTTATTAAATTATCAAACTCCCAATAATCTGTGTATATTTAGGTCGAGCTGCTGGATCACCATTATTCCTTTTTAATTTAGGAACTAGCATCATAAGGAGTGGCTACAGGAGTTACATCCTAACATTCAAATTTCTTTAGAAGTATTTCCACATAATATTTGTTGTGACAACATTATACCATCTTCACTCATTATAACTTTAATTCTCAATATCATATTCACTTCACCCAGATCTTTCATATCAAACTTAGTGGATAAAAATAATTTGGAACATTTTATAATATTTAAACAAGTACCAAAAATAAGCATATCATCAACTTATAAGAAAATTATCATATAATCATCATCTACCACATTTGTATAAATTCATTTATCCACCTCAATAGAAGAAAACTCATCTTTTATTAAAACTTGATCAAATTTCTCATGCCACTATTTAGGAGTTTGTATGAGGACATAAAGACGTTTAATTAATTTACAAACTTTATTTTCTCGTCAAAAAATTACACATCCTTCAGGTTGAACCATATAAATTGCTTATTCTAAATCTCCATTTAAGAAAGCTATTTTTACATCCATTTGATGGATAAAAATATTATGAATTGATGCCAAAGAAATTAATATTTGAATAGAAAAAATTCTTGTTACTGGTGCAAATGTATCAAAATAATCAATATTTTGCTTTTGAGAAAATCTTTTAACTACTAACTAAGCTTTATATTTATCTATAGATCCATCCGGATTAAGTTTTCTTTTGAAAATCCATTTACAACTAATTGCTTTTGCACCAAGAGGTAAATCAGTTAAAATCAATGTATTATTTTTCATAATTGAATCTAGTTCAATTTTTATTGCCTCTTTCAAAAATTTAGCATCAGAAGAAGATACAGCTTCAAAATAATTTGATGATTCATTATTAGCAAGATAAGTCTGAAAATCATTTCTATAAAAAAAATATTCTTTTTTAGGCCTTTTGCTCCTTCTCAATTCCTCAATATTAGAGGTAGATTAATTTTATCTTTCAATAGGTGCATGAGAGATTTTATCCCATAGTGGAAATATACGTTCAAAGAATTCAACATTCTTTGTTTTAATTATAGTATTACTATCAAGTACATCACTTATCAATACAAGAAATCTTTATGCAGCACTAAGTTCGGCATATCCAATAAGCATGCAATCAGTAGTTTTAGAGCATATTTTCCTCTTTTTAGGTTCAGGAAAAATAACTTTAGCAAGACAACCCCATACTTTCAAATATTTCAAATTAGGTTTATAACCTTTCAACAATTCATAAGGAGTTTTATTAGTACTTTTATGGAGAATTCTATTTTATAAATGACATGCAGATAAAATAGCTTCACCCTACAAATTATCAAGTGCACTAGAGCTAATTAACATAGAGTAACACATTTCTTTCAATGTCCTATTTTTTTAAGCTACACCATTAGACTCAGGTGAATAAGACAGAGTTACTTTATGAATAATTTCTTCTTTCTCACTAAAATCATTTAAAGATGCATATTCTCCACCTCTATCGGATCTAATTTTCTTGATTTTTCTACTAAGATGATTTTCAACTTCAGATTTTTAAGACACAAAAGCATCAAATATTTCATCTTTATTTCTAAGTAAATATAACATAGTAAATCTAAAGAAATCATCAATAAAAATCACATAATAAATTTTGCCACCTCTAGTCATAGTTTATTTTGAATCGCCAAATCAGTGTGAATCAAAAATAACAATTAATTTCTCTATTAATAGAAAAACATGCCTTTTTAATAATTTTAACTTCCGCATATTTTTTACACCTATCAAAATTAATTGAATCTAAACCAAATATTAAACCAATCAATTGCATATTCTTTATATATTTAATATTAATATGTCCAATCTAGTATGACATAAAGATATAGACTCAATCATATGAGCAGAAGTTGATGCACTATTATTGATAATATTAAGTACATAATGTCCATGGTTACAATAGCCTTTTCCCACAAATAAATTATTTTTTTAAAAAATAATCTTATTAGATTCAATAGACACTTTCATTCAAGCTTTATCCAGCAAAGCCACAGAAATCAGGTTTGCTCGCATTGTAGGAACATGTAGCACATCCATGAGGGGTAAAGTTTTTCCCGAAGTAAGTTTTTGGAGCACTTTACCCTTGCCCAAGACTTTAGCAGTTCTCAAGTCTCCAAGGTATACCACTTCACTGTCATCTCCTATTAATGTATAGTAGGAAAATGCTTCTCAATTTGTATAAATGTGTCGAGTAGCCACAGAGTCTACCACCCATTCTTTTATATGTGCTACAATATTCACTTGAGAAATAAAATCTGCAATTATTTCATCTCCTTCATCTAAATTATCTTTGGAAAGATTTTTCATTTCTTTGTTATTTCTCATTTTGTGCCTACATTGAGCGGCATAATGACCTGGTTTTCACAAGTAAAACAAGTGCCTTTTCTTTTATTAATATTGGCATTATTAGGCTTGTATCCTTGAAACTTATTACCATACCGTTTGTTGTTGTTGTGTTGACCTTGTATTAAATTTGCTTTGAGTGCAGTCTTCTTTGCTTTGAATGACTCCTTTCTATTGGTATCCTCAATTAGAAGATGAGTTATTATTTCCTCAATAGTAAAATTTATCTACCAATGTTTCAAGTTATTTTTATAGTCATTCCATAATTTCGGTAATTTTTCAATCAACACTCAAGCAGCAAATTTTTCTGGTAAAGTAATGTCCTTAGCCTTCAAATATTCTAATAATTTTTTATATTCATTTAATTGAATTTTTATTTCTTTCACATCACTCATTTGGCAATTGTAAAATTGTCCAACTATGTATTTTTGTTTGGTTGCATCTTCAGCCGTGAACTTCTTGATTAAAGCATCCCAAATGACTTTTGCTTCATTGCAACTACAATACACATCAAATAGTTCATTATAAATTATTTGTAAAATAGTATGGCGACATACCTTATTCGCGTATTACCATGACACCAAAATTTGGATACCAACATCTACACCAGGTTGTGTTTGTGACAAAGCATATGCAACACCATGGACATCAAGTAGTGAAAAAATTCATTCTTTCCATCTTTTAAAGTTTTCATTAGCAAATATTTCAATATTTGAAACATCAAAAATTGTTTTGCATATAGTAGAAAAACCGAAACAGTAATATTAGGAGTTGCGTCGGTTGAAGAAGTACCAGGAGTAGAATTATTTATGATAGTGTCTTATATTGTTGGAGAACAATATTAAAATAATAATAACAATATTATTTAACTATTAACACAATAATAATATAACAATAATAATATTAGCAATACAATGATATAATAGTGTATAATAATAATAGGAATAATAAAATAATAATAGTAAAACTGAAATAATGATTATAACGGTGATATAATTTATTATTGAAAAATTAATGATACCTATTATTAAATAAATATTACTAAGATATTATATTAAGTAATATATTAATTATACTTGAGTCGTGCAAGGCATTGTCCTGATAAACTATTTTAGCAGAGTGAAATATTTCTCCAGACTTAAACAAGCACTTTCCTGATTAATTAGAAGATATTCTAAGTTAAATAAGTCTTCCTTAATTAACAAGAGGATACAGGAATCAAAAAAATTATTAATACAAATATCAATAAATTAAACACGAAGAATATTTAATATGTGAAGCCAAAACAAAAGGAAAAGGCAATAGTGAAAGAAGTTTGTAAGAAGAGATGATAAAGTAAAATGGAATTTTTGGTTGTGTTTTGCAGTAAGATTGAGGTGTTATTTATAGTGCAATGAGCAAGTAATATTTAGACAAGTGTCAAGCCACTTGTCTTCAAAAACTCATGCGAAGGTTATCTCCTTGACAAGTGGAAAACTTGTCTAATGCATTACTTGCTTTCCAAGTAAATACACATTAATTATTTTGAAATAAAATAATTTTCATAAATTCTTTTGAAACAAAATAATTTTTCCTACAATCCCTACATTTTTTCAAAATAATTTATAGGAATAAAAATTTTGACTTGCTGTATTTGCATGGACAAAGGGCAGAAGGTTTGGTGTCTTTTGGACTATTAAACAAACTTAGACCAATAAAATTTAACTTACAGAATTATCGGTGAAATATAATATTTCTATAAACAGAGTAATTCTTGTTGTAAGCCAGATATTTTGTCAATCACATTTTGACCTTAATTTTATTTCTCAACACAGTTTTGCACAAATAGGCCATGTGTGTTCCTGGTATTCATGAAATCTCTAGAAACTAAGGCCAAAAGTCTCATAGAAACGGCCTCATTCCACTTCTCATATAGGTGAATTCATGAAATGTACACCACTTTAAATACAATATCCATAAGGACTATGAATTTATTAAGAGTTTATAACTTATCTCTCAATTTTAGTAGCAGTTCAAGCACTCATAGTTAGTGCACAGAGTCAATATTGACTTGTTATTACCTATATGAACCTACTTCATAGGATCTCCAATCACATAGATTGGTTTACCATCTATACTGACTATCATATTTGCTTTAAGGTTTAAAGTATTAAATTTCTTCCCACAGTTTTACTTAGTGAATTAACCGAATTCAATTCTAACTTCATATAATTAATGAAAGATATTTCATCTCTCAGCAATTTCTTGATAACATCATGCCTCAATTTCATATGTCTACTCTTATTATTGTAAGATTTATTCTTCACAATAGAAATTACGGCTTGAAAATCACAGTGTATATACACAGAGCCACCAAATCATTCTTTTTAAAGGGATATTAGACAACAGATCAGCCTTTTTAAAGGGGATATTCACTAAAAAATTTCTTAGCCATTCAATCTCAGTACCTGCTATTTCCAGAGCCACAAACTCTGATTCCATAGTTCATCTAGCAATGATCGTCTATTTAGATGATCTTCATAATACTGCACCACCACCAAGGGTGAACACATAACCAATAGTGGATTTTGTCTCATCTGAATTAGAGATCTAATTTTCATCACAATACCCATCTAAAGTAGAAAGAAATCCGCTAAACAAAATACCATAATTCACTGTTTCTCTCAAATAATTCACCAGTCTTATTAATGGAAACCTATACTCATTATTGGGATTATGAGTATATCTACTCAGTCTATACAGAGCATAGGCTATATTAGGCCTACTAAAATTTATTAAATCCATCAGGCTCCCAATAATTTATGCATAGTTAGACTGAGCTACTGGTCATCATTATTATTTTTTAAATTTAGAAATAGCATCATAAGAGAGTGACTACAGGAGTTACCTCCCAATATTCAAATTTCTTAAGAAGTCTTTCTACATAATGTTCTTGTGACAATATTATACCATCTTCACTCCTTATAACTTTAATTAACAAATCATATTCACTTCACCTAGATCTTTCCTATCAAAGTCAGTGGACAAAAATCATTTGTTACGTTTTATAATATTTAATAAAGTACTTAATATAAGCATATAATCAACAAATAAGCAAATTATCACATAATAATCGTCAACCACTTTGGAATAAATACATTTATCCACCTAAATAGAGGAAAGGCCATCTTTTATTAAGACTTGATCAAATTTCTCATGCCACTATTTAGGAACTAGTTTAAGGCCATAAAGAGATTTAATGAATTTACCAACTTTATTTTCTTATCCAAAAATTACACATCCTTCAGGTTGAACCATATAAATTCCTTCTTCTTAATCTCCATTTAAGATAGTTGTTTTTACATCCATTTGATGGATAAAAAAACATATGAATTGATGCCAAAGCAATTAATATTTGAATAGAATAAATTCTTATTATTGGTGCAAATTTATCAAAATAATCAATATTTGATTTTGAGAAAATATTTAGCTACTAACCGACTTTTATATTTATCTATAGATCCATCCAGATTAAGTTTCTTTTTGAAAATTCATTTACAACCAATTGGTTCTACACCAGGAGATAAACCAATTAAAATTCATGTGTTATTTTTCATAATAGAATCAAGTTCAATTTGTATTTCCTCTTTTCAAAATTTAGTATCAGAAGAAGATACAGCTTTAAAATAATTTAATTTTTCATTATCAACAAGAAAAGTTAGAAAATCATTTCCATAAGAAAAATATTCTTTTCTAGGCCTTTTACTCCTTCTCAATTCGTCAACATTAGAGGTAGATTCATTTTCTCTGTCAACAGGTGCATGAGAGGTTTTATCACATAGTGAAAAAATATGTTCAAAGAATTCAGCATTCTTTGTCTCAATTATAGTATTACTATTAAGTACATCACTTTTTAACACAAGAAATATATATGCAACACTATGTTCGGCATAATCAATAAGCATTTAATCAGCAATTTTAGAACCTATTTTTCTCTTTTTAGGTTCAGGAAGAAGAACTTTAGTAAGGCAACCCCACACTTTGAAATCTTTCAAATCACGTTTATAACCTTTCCACAATTCATAAGGATTTTTTCCAGTTCTTGTATGAGGAATTCTATTTTGTAAATGACATTCAGATAAAATAGATTCACCCCACAAATTATCAGGTGCATTGAAGATAATTAACATAGAGTTCATTATTTCTTTCAATGTCTTATTTTTTCTTTCAGCTACACCATTAGACTCAGGTGAATAAGATGGAGTTAATTCATGAAGAATTCCTTCTTTTTCATAAAAATCATTTAAAGATGCATATTCTCCACCTTTAGTTGAACTAATTTTCTTGATTTTTCTACTAAGCTAATTTTCAACTTCAGATTATTAAGACACAAAAGCATCAAATGCATTATCTTTATTTCTAAGTAAATATAACTTAGTAAATATAGATAAATCATTAATAAAAGTCACATAATAAATTTTTGCCACATCTAGTCATAGTTTGTTTTAACTCACCCAAATCAGTATGAATCAAATAGAACAATTCAGTTTCTATATTAACTAAAAAGCATTCCTTTTTAATAATTTTAGCTTCAGCACATATTTCACATTTATCAAAATTACTTGAATCTAAACCAAATATTAAACCATGCGATTTCATATTCTTTACATATTTAATATTAATATGTCCTAATCTAGCATGCCATAAACATATAGACTCAATCATATAAGAAAAAATTAATGTATTGTCATTGATACTATTAAGTACATAAAGTCCATGATTACGTGTAATACCCCATAATTTTCTTTGTTTCGTTTAGCCCCTAGTGTGTCAAGTGTCAACTTTAAAAGTGTATAACTCTTGATACGTGTGGATTTTTTTAGCTTTATACCCACCAAATTGTAGATAATTGAATCAACTTTCCAAGGATACCATTTTTACCTAAATCCCATACTTGGTTGAGAAGTTATGGCACTTTTAGTAAGAAAAAGTAGTTCACGGGATAGCACCACATCGTGGTGAAGGGCTGATTCGCAATTGTCCTTTTTTCAGTGAAGCACCGTGATTACGCCACATCGCGATGATGCCCAAATCCCATTTGTCTCTTTCTAGTAGCTCACTGTAATTGGCCAGCGCTGCGTTGGAAATTGCGGTGGAACATAGCATCGCGTCCCGATGGATTGCAAAATGGCACTCATCCTTTTCCAGTGACGCAACGTGATTACGCCGCATCTCGCATAGTGCAAAATGACACTCGTCCTTTTTTCAATAAGCCAACATGATGGCGCCGCATCGTGCTAAGGCCCAAAATCGGGATTCTAGTTCCGAACATAATTTTTCAAAGGGTAATTTAGTATTTTTCCCAAGCCCCCAAATCGTATAAAACAGAGAATTAAACCTATTCTAAGCACTATACACTGATTTTCATCAAAATTTCTCTCCAAGAAACCCTAAAACTTTAAATTTCAAACCTCAATAAATTCAAATTCCACCATTCTTTTTTTAAGATAACCAAAAATTCAAGATTCCCAATTTAAGATCTTCAAGAAACAATCTTTAAGAGAAAAAATAGGAACTCAAAGTTCATGCTTCTTCATCTATTCGTCAATTAAGGTATGTGGGGTTGTGAACAAGGATAATCCTTTCATCCTTGTGCCCAAAACTAGTTTTAAAGTTGATTTTTCATGAAATTATATGAATTTTTGATTAGGGTTTATACCCACTCATCACTATTTGAAGATTATGAGATTACAAGTGATTTAAATGTTGAATTGCAAGTCTACTTTCATATTTATATGTGTGTGACATTATTTTCATGAGTTAGTATTGAATTATCAAGATTTTCAATATTTAGCATGAACTTTATGATGATTGACATAAATTAGAATCATGGGTTACTAAGCACTAGTTTGAATATTGATATTCCAAGAATGATGTTGCTTTTAAGCATCCTATGATTTGTTTATAATTAGCCTTTTTAACCAAGATTTGATCTTTGATCCTCAGCTAAGTTATGGAATCCACTTTACAGCATTGATTTTAGCTTTGATTACAGATTAGTCTGATTTTAGATTTAAACACATAAATGGATAATTGGTTTCATTATAAACCCTTATACTATTTTTAAAGTGGATTTCCTATAGAATAAGCATACCGATTAAAGGGAGTAGTATTTAACACTGAGTTGGGTGTGTTCACATGCCCAGAACTATGAGCCAATATAGGTACAAATTATTTAGATTGTTCCCATTTCTGTATGGATGACATAAACAGATTGTGATCACTTAGGTTATACGTGATCACTTAGTTAGGTTATACTCTTTAGCAAGAGTATGACACCTTTCTCCAATATGAGGTTTTCCTATAAGAGAACTAGATATTAAATACTATGATAGCCCACATAGTGTATGTCAGTTAGAAGAACCTCCATACATAAAAGAGTAATCATAACAGAAAAGCTTTTAGAAACCAAGTGTAAAGGCTCATGATTTTATTCAGATATTGTTTTACATAAGTTCTAGTTATGATTTTGATTTTTCAGTATTGATTGTACAGACATTTAAGTTAAGTATTTTCAGATATCATGCTCAAATAATTGCATCTTAGATTATATGGACTTCCGTATTGATTTTATATTTATATTTCTCTATTATGAGTTTTAGATTTAGTAGAAGGTTTACAGAATTAGCTTGAGGCTACTCATAGTCTTAAGCACCGTATGACATCTCGAGACCCATTTTTTGGCATTACAAACTTTGTATTAGAGCCTAAGGTTATAAGAGTCCTAGGGAGTCAGACAAGTCGCATTACGTAAAGTCTTTATCATGAGTGTGAAGCGCACCATATTTATGAGAAAGAGGCTACGGGACATTTTAGGAAATTATCTCTTTCTTTCATGATCTATAGTCCTTACATTATCTTTGTCTTTTTTTAACTTTTGCTCTTACATGACAATAGAATATGCTTCCTCGTTGAGCTAATGCATGCAAAAATAATAACCAGCCACCCTAGCCTGCTGACCCTCTGAATGAGAATATATCCTAGGCTAAATTTCTGGCGGTCTTTCAGGCGTTGGCCAAATTTGTGACTACCAATGTTTACGGCAACCATTAGGCAGCAGTTTCACTTTAGCCGAATGGAGATTTAGCAGCAGCCAGAATTTATGACTTCATAAGAATTAATCCGCCTGAGTTCTTTGGGTCAAAAATAGGTGAGGACCCACAACTTTACTTAGATGAGATAAGAAAGATCACCTAGGTTATGCATATTATCGAGGAAGAGAGTGTAGATTTGGCATTCTATATACTGAAAAATATGGTATATAATTAGGCAATTATGTGAAAGAATAGTAGAGGTAAGAATGTAGCTCCTATGAGTTGGCAGGTGTTTCAGGACGCGTTTCTAGATAGGTTTTTTTTGCATAAATTAAGAGAAGCTAAGGTAGAAGAGTTTGTAAACCTAAGGTAGGGCTCGATGACAATGAAAGAGTACTACCTTAAGTTCAACCAGTTGTCTAAGTATGCCCCTAACACGATGGCTGACCCTAGATCGAGTATAAGTAAGTTTGTTACTGGAGTATCTGGTTTGGTAGTCAAGGAGTGTAGGACTTCCATGCTTATTGAGGATATGGATCTTACTAGGCTGATGATCAATGATCAACAGATTGAGGTATAAAATTTAAAGGGGGAAGAAAGGGGAGATAAGAAGGTTGGAACTGAGCAGTTTTAATATGGTCAGACAAAGTTTGGAGGGGAAAATCATATGTAGTTTTAGAGTTACTCATCTATGCCAGTGTCATCTTCAGCCAGTGCTTCTGCCCCCAAAGCTAGGCAGGAGTAGTGGGGTGGACTTTTATTGTCCAGGTCTCAGAATAGTGTAAGTGGAAAATCCTGTTATCCTTCATGTGCTTAGTGTGGTAAGAATCATCTTGGTAAGTACTTATTAGGACAAAAAGGTTGTTATGGTATGGTAAGTTTAGTCATGGAATCAAAGAGTGTCCGCATGCTAAGTAGGGAAACAAGGATTTTCATCTCCAGACTCAGGCTACTAGCGCACCATCTCCTCTAGGTTGCCCAATCCCTCCCCAGGGCGTATCCTTAGAACTAATGGCGATCAATACCAAAATCAGTTTTATGATTTACCATCTCATCAGGAGCGGGAGGGTTCACCAAATATTATTACTGGCATGTTTTGTGTCTTTCATCTTGATGTTTATGTGTTGTTAGACCTAGGGTTAAATCTCTCTTATGTGACTCCACTAGTTGCAGTGAATTTTGAAGTTGGTCCTGAAGAGCTTCCTAAGCCTTTCTTAGTTTCTACCCTAGTGGGTAAGTCAATTTTTGCCAAATAGATCTATAGAAGGTGTCCTATCACTGTTCTTTATAAGATCATATTAGCAAACTTAATAGAGTTAGATATGGTTGACTTTGACCTTATTCTTGGTATGGATTGGCTTCATTCTTATTATGCGTCTATAGAAGCACTCGAATAGTGAAGTTTCAATTTCCAGATAAGCCAGTCTTTGAGTAGGAAGGTAATTCAATGTCTCCCAAGAGTCATTTCATATCCTATATTAAGACTAGAAAGTTGATCTCAAAAGAGTGCATCTATCATCTAGTTCGAGTCAAAGACACTAAGTTTGAGGCTCCAACAGTTCAATCAGTCCGTGTAGTCAATGCATTTCCTGAAGTTTTTCCCAAGAATCTGCTAGGGGTACCTCCTAATAGGGAAATAGAATTTGATATTGACCTTTTTTTAGATACTCAGCCTATCTCTATTCCTCCATATCATATGTCTCCAGATGATCTTAAGAAGTTAAAAGAGCAGCTTAAAGACCTCTTTAATAAAGGTTTCATAAGGCTCAGTATCTCTCCATTAGGCACTACCATCCTATTCATGAGAAAGAAAGATGGTTCTTTGCGAATATGCATTGACTATCATTAACTGAATAAAGTCACAATAAAAAACAAATATCCTCTTCCTAGGATTGATGACTTATTCGACCAACTCCAGGGTGCATATTAATTCTCCAAGATAGACCTTAGATCTGGCTATCATCAGCTTAGAGTAAGGGAATGTGATATTCCAAAGACAGCTTTCAGAACCCGTTATGGTTATTTTAAGTTTCTAGTCATATCCTTCGGGCTAACAAATGCCCAGCAGCCTTCATGGACTTGATGAACAGTGTGTTCAAATAGTATTTAGACATGTTTGTCATAGTCTTTGGCAATGATATTCTTGTCTATTCTCATAGTGAGGATCACCATGCAGACCATCTTATAATTATGTTACAAACTCTTAGGGATCACCAGTTATTTACCAAATTTAGCAAATGTAAATTTTGGCTAAGATCAATATCTTTACTCAGTCATATTATTTCTGGTGATGGCATTAAAGTTGATCCTAAAAAGATAGAAGCAGTAAGAAACTGGCCTAGACCTATCTCCCTATCAAACATTAGAAGTTTCTTGGGTTTAGCTGGCTATTACAGACATTTTTTAAGGTTTTTGCATCTATTATGTCCCCCATGTCTAGATTGACCCAAAAGAAATTTAAGTTTTAGTGGTCAGATTTCTGTGAGAAGAGTTTTCATGAGATAAAGGCTCGGCTCACTTCAGTCTCAGTTTTAGTGCTACCTAATGGCATAGATGGCTTCATTGTATATTGTGATACTTCTAGAATTGGTCTGGGTTGTCTTTTAATACAGAGAGCTAAGGTTATAGCATATGCCTCTAGACAGCTTAAGCCTCACAAAAAGAACTACCCTACCTATGACCTTGATCTAGCTACCATTGTATTTGCTTTGAAAATTTGGACGCACTATCTTTATGGAGTGCATATTGATGTGTTCACGGATCACAAAAGCTTGCAATATGTGTTTACTCAGAGGGAGTTAAATCTTCGTTAGAGAATATGGATAGAATTGTTAAAGGATTATGACATGAGTGTGTTATATCATCCGAAAAAGGCCAATGTAGTAGCAGACGCCCTTAGTAGACTGTCTATAGCAATGTTTCTCATGTGGAGAATAATAAGAGAGAACTAGTTCGGGAAGTTCACCAGTTAGCTAGATTGGGTGTGAAGTTGTTTGACTCAGCTGAGGGGAATGTTTGGGTTTAGAGTAGTTTAGAATCTTCTTTAGTTTCTAAAGTGAAAGAGAAATAGGATAAGGACTCTAGCTTGGTCAAACTGAAAGGTTCAATTAACAGACCAAAATGTAGAGGTTTTCTCCCAAGGGGAAGATGGTGGGTTGAGATACCAGAGTAGATTGTGAGTGCTATGTTTTGACGATTTGAGGCAGTGGATTATGGAAGAAGCGCATGGTGTACGTTACGCCATTTACCTAGGAGCTACCAATATATACCACAATTTATGGAAAGTCTATTGGTGGAGTGGTATGAAAAGAGATATAGCAGAGTTTGTAGCAAAGTGTAAAACTTATCAATAGGTTAAGGTAGAGCAGTAAAGACCTGGTGACACATTGCAGGAGTTTGGTGTTCCCACTTAGAAGTGGGAAGAGGTGAATATGGACTTTGTGACAGAATTACCCCATTTGCATCGACAACATGATTCGATTTGGGTTTATTTAGATAGATTGAACAAATCAACCCACTTTTTGCTAGTTCACACATCCTACAAAGCTGAAGATTATGCTAAGTTGTATATCAGAGAGTTGGTTAGATTGCACGAAGTTCCCTTATCCATTATTTCAGGGGGGGGGGGGTACTCAATTTACCTCTTTGGAAAGCCTTTCAGAATGGTCTTGGTACCCAAATTCAGCTCAGTTCAGCTTTTCATCCGTAGACAGATGGTCTAAAAGAGAGGACCAGTCAGACTCTAGAGGATATGCTAAGGGCATGTGTTTTTGATTTCAAAGGTAGTTAGGATGACCATTTGCCGTTGATAGAGTTTTCCTACAATAACAGTTACCATTTTAGTATTTAGATGGCCCTGTTTGAGGCTCTTTATAGGAGGAGATGTAGATCACCAGTCGGTTGGTTTGAAGTAGGCAAGGCCACTTAAATTGGGACAGATATGGTGTTTGAGTCCATGGGGAAAGTTTAGTTGATCTGAGAGAGATTGAAGGCATCTTAGAGTCTTCAAAAATCTTATGCAGACGTAAGAAAGAGAGATTTTGAATTTGAAGTCAATGATTTTGCTTATTTGAAAGTTTTAGCTATGAAGAGGGTGAAGAAATTTGGCAAAAAGATAAAGCTTAGCCCCTGGTATATAGGTCCCTATAGGATTTTGAGTTGTGTGGGGAAGGTAGCGTATGAGTTTGAGCTACCTGTAGACTTGTCATCAGTTCACCCAGTGTTCCATGTATCCTTATTGAAGAAGTGCATGGATGATTTAGCTGTTGTAGTCCCTCTAGAAAGCATAGATATTCAGAATATCCTTTCATACAAAGAACTTCCAGTGGAGATTCTTGATTACCAGAATTGTAGACTAAGGAATAAAGAAGTTCCCTTGGTCAAAGTTTTGTGGCAAAATCAGTCCGTTGAGGGTGCTACTTGGGAAGAAGAAGCAGGCATGCGAACCAAGTACCCTCACCTCTTCTCCACAAACTGAGATTCAGCCTAAGGTAAAAGTTTTCCTTAATTAAGTTTTTTTCCAGTCTCAGATTCAGCCATGTGATTATCTTCATCTCAATTCATGCATTCGCAGATTAGCTCAGTCGCACAGTATGTTTTATATTCAGTCATGCAGTTTTGTTTCAGTTGTGCATGTCAGTAAATAGCCTTAGTTCCTCAGTATCCTCATTTTAACTAGTCTTATTCGAGGATGAATATTCCCAAGGGGAAGATATTATAATACCCCATACTTTTATTAGTTATGTTTAGCCCCTAGTGTGTCAAGGGTCAACTTTAAAAGTGTATAACTCTTGATACGTGTGGAATTTTCCAGCTTTAGACCCCCCAAGTTATAGATAATTTAATTAGCTTTCTAACAATACTAATTTTGCCTAAATCCGATCCCGATTGAGAAGTTATGGCACTTTTAGTGAGAAAAAATAGTTCAACGCAATAGCATCGCATCACAGTGAAGGGATGATTCGCAATTGTCCTCTTTCTAGTGAAGCACCACGATTACACCGCGTTACTGTGAAATCCAAAATCCCATTCTTCCCTTTCCAGTAGCTCACTATGATCGGACAATGTCGCGCCAAAAATTATGGTGGAGCATAGCACCGCATCGTAGTGGAGTGCAAAATGACTCTCGTCCTTTTCCAGTGATGCAATGCGATTACGCCGCGTCGCGCCATAGTGAAAAATAACACTTTTAATTTTTCCAGTAAGCCACCGCGATGGTGTTGTGCCGCGCTGAGGCACAAAATCGGGATTCCAGTGCCAAACTTAATTTTCCAAAGGGCAAAGTAATCTTTTCCCTAGCCCCCAAATCGTGTGAAACATAGAATTAAACTTAATTCTAAGCACTATACACTGATTTTCATCAAAGTTTCTCTCCAAGAAACCCTAGAACTTTAAATTTCAAACCTCAAGAAATCTAAATTCCACTATTCCTTTTCCAAGATTATCCAAAATTCAAGATTCCCAATTCAAGATCTTCAAGAGCACAAATAGGAACTCAAAGTTAAAGCTTCTTCATCTATTCATCAATTAAGGTATGTGGGATTATAAACAAGGATAATCATTTCATCCTTGCGTCCAAAACTAGTTTTAAAGTTGATTTTATTTTATGAAATTACATGAGTTTAAGTTTAGGGTTTATACCCACTCATCACTAATTAAAGATTATGAGATTGCAAGTGATTTAGTTGTTGAATTGCATGTCAACTTTCGTATTTATATTTGGATGACATTATTTTCCATATTTAGAATTAAATTATAAAGATTTTCATTATTTAGCATGAACATTATGATGATTGACATGAATTACAAGCATGGGTTATTAAACCCTAGTTTGAATATTGATATTCTAAGAATGATGTTGCTTTTAAGCATCCTATGATTTTTTTTATAATCAACCTTTTTAATCAAGATTTGATCTTTAATCCTCAACTATGTTATGGAATCCACTTTATAATATTGATTGCATCTTTGATTACAGATTTGTCTGATTCCATAATTAGACAGAAAATGGATAATTGGTTTCACTATAAACCATTATACTAGTTTTAAAGTAGATTTCCTAAAGAATGAGCATACAGATTAAAGGGAGAAGTATTTAGCATCGAGTTGCGTATGTTCACATGCCCCAAAACTATGAGACAATATAAGTACAGATTATTCAGATTGTTCCCATTTCTATATGGATGACAGATACAGATTGTGATCACTTAGCTTAGGTTATACTCCTTGTCAAGAGTATGGCACCTCTGCCTAACATGAAGTTTTCCTATAGGGGAACTTGACGTTGGATTCTATGATAGCTCACATAATGTATGCCGGTTAGAAGAACCTCCCTACATGAAAGAGTAATCATAACAGAAAAGCTTTTAGAAACTAAGTGTAAAGGCTCACTATTTTATTCAAATATTGTTTTACATAAGTCATTAGCTATGAGATTACAGCTTTCAGTTTACAGATATAGAGGTGAGTCCTTTTACACTTAACATGAATGATTTGAAAACAAATTTCAATTACAGATTTAGAACTAAGTGTGGTTGCTCACAACATTCTTATAGTATGTTTTATCGTTCATGATTTATGAGTATAGGTTTGTGTTACTCAAGCTAAAGTGAGCCATTTATACTTAGCATGCATTGTTTATGAGAAAGATATCTCTCTCTCTATATATATACATATATATATATATATAATCTCTCACTGTTTTACTTGTGTATTCACCCCTACATGCTCAGTACATTCTAGAAGTACTAATCCACATATATGTCTATGTGCTAAATTGTTTAATAATATAGGTTCATGTGCTCAGTTTCAGTAGCGTGAGTGATATCAAGCATCTCCATGTACATCCTGACAGTTGGTGATTACTTATAGTTCGGGGACCCAGTTATTCATTTTTTCAGTTTATTAGAGTAGTTGATTAAGTATTTTCAGTCAGTTTGATTCAGTTGAGGGTTTAGCCCAGTGACTCTCTAGTCTTTAGTTGTAGAGGCTTGTCAGACTGTTAGATATGATTTGGATTTTTCAGTATTGATTGTCCAGACTTTTAAGTCAAGTATTTATAGATATCATGCTCAGATAATTTCAACTTAGATCTGATAGATTTCCGCATTGATTTTATGTTTATATTTCTCTAATATGAGTTTCAGATTTAGTAGAAGGCTTACAGGATTAGGTTGAGGGTACTCGTAGTCTAAAGCACCGTGTGACATCTCGAGAGCCATTTTTTGAGAGTTACATTACAATAGCCTTTTCCAGAAATATTTTATTTTTTGTCAAAATAATCTTATTAGATTCAATAGGTACTTTCATTCCTATTTTATCCAGGAAAGGCAAAGAAATCAGGTTTGCTCACATTATAGGAAGATGTAACAGATCCATGAGGGCTAAAGTTTTTTCCGAAGTAAGTTTTAGGAGAACTTTACCCTTGCCCAAGACTTTAGCAGTTCTCGAATCTCCAAAGTAGACTACTTCACTGTCATCTCCTATTGATGTATAGGAGGCAAATGCATCTCGATTTGCACAAATGTGTCGAGTAGTCCCAGAGTCTACCACCCATTCTTTTATATGTGCCGCCATATTCACTTGTGAAATAACAGCTGCAATTATTTCATCTCCTTCAGTTAAATTAGTTTTGGGAGGATTTATCATTTCTTTGTTATTCTCATTTTCTGCCTACATTGAGCCGCAATAATGAACTGATTTTCCAGAAGTAAAACAAGTTTCTTTTCTTTTCTTCAGATTGGGATTATTAGGCTTGTAACCTTGAGACTTATTATCATAGCTTCTACTGTTGTTGTGTAGAACTTGTACTAAATTTTCTTTGAGCACAGTCTGCTTAGCTTTGAATGTCTCCTTTCTGTTGGTATCTTCAATTAGAATATGAGTTATTATTTCCTCAACAGTAAAATTTGTCTGCTGATATTTCAAGTTATTTTTATAATCATTCCATGATTAAGGCAATTTTTCAATCAACACTCCAACAACAAATTTTTCTGGTAAAGCGATTTCCTCATCATTCAAATCTTCTAACAATTTTTTATATTCACTTATTTGAATTTTCATTTCTTTCACATCAATCATTTGCCAACTGTAAAAATTTTTAACTATGAATTTTTGTTTGGTTGCATATTCAGCCATGAACTTCTTGATTATAGCGTCCCAAATGACTTTTACTTCTTTGCAACTACAATACACATCAAATAGTTCATTAGAAATTATTTGTAAAATAGTATGGAAACATACCTTATTTGCGTATTGCCACGACTCCAAAATTTGGCTATTAACGTCTATACCAGGTTGTTTTTGTGACAAAGCATATGCAACATCATGGACATCAAGTAGTGAGAAAATTCGTTCTTGCCATCTTTTAAATTTTTCATTCGTAAATATTTCAATATTTGAAACATCAGAAAATAATTTTGCATATGGTAGAACATCCGGAACAGGAAGATTAGAAGTTACGTAGGTAGAAGAAGTACCAGGAGTAGAATTATTTGTCATTGTTTCTTAGATTGTCGGGAAACAATAGTAAAATATTAATAACAATATTATTTAACTGTTAACACAATAATACTATAACTATAATAATATTAGCAGCACAATGATATAATAGTGTATAATAATAATAATAATACTAAAATAATAATAGTATAATCAAAATAATAATTATAATAGTGATTTAATTTCTTGTTGACAAATTAATGATACTGAATATTGAATAAATATTACTATAATATTATATTAAGCAATATATTAATTATACATGAGTCGTGCTAGTCACTATACTAATATATATTGGATCACTGATAACACGAATTCTAGTATCTATAAATGTACGGTGACTGTCTTAAATCACTACAAAAATGGGGATTTAGGTTTAATTATGGGATTGCCACAACCTCCACAAAATTATGTTAAATCGTGATCAGCTGCCACTAATTTTTCATTGAATTGTAGAGGTCGGAACCTCCACTATTTCTTAAAGAATAAGTACTTTACTTTTTTTAATGTTTTTCTCTCTTACCTCATTTTAAAATGTTCTTCACTTCTCTCTCATTTGTAAAATGTTTTTCACGTAAATACTATTTTATCATTAACATATAAAACTTAAAACTAAAACTTAAACATATAAAAATAGTAATATATCACTATTTGGAAGTAATATTATATTGCTTCAGTATCAAAATTCTATAATAATGTATACACACGCAAATTCAAAATTTTAATATACTCTCTCGTAACTCATATTCGTTATCACTTTTCTTTTTAGGTGCTTCTTTAAAAACATAATAAATAAGAAGGATAGTATTACTATCAATTTATTTTTGAAGATACTATATTAGAATAGTACAAATTACTTGTTTACACTTTCAAATGAAATTAATTGTATGAGTGCAATGAGAAAAATGCAATTAATTTTATCTTTATTTAGTAAATAAATGAATAATTTGGAATAACTATTTATAGCAAAATGATCAACTAATATATAGGACGAATAAAGTAATAAAAATTGAAGTTTTTTAATTAGTATTTACTCTATCACTTAATTGATATTGATGTTTTAAAATTAATACTCAAGCTCCGTTTTAATTAATACAAAAACATATTCATTGAAGCACACCTTAATTAACGTACTCACTGACACCAAAACACTAATCACTTACTCCCTCGATTTCAAATTACCCATCCCAAATTGAGATAACACATTGATTAAGAAAAATAATTAATAACATGCCTAGTTTACCATAGTATCCCTATTAAATGATATTTACAATTTAATTTGAAAAAAAAATAATTAATGCAAAAGGTAAAATATGGAAAAAAAATTGTCTTATCTTGATTAATGAAAAAAGACAAGTAAAATTAGACATCAAATTAGGAAATTTGAGACGGTTAATTTGGAACGGAGAGAGTAATTAATATCATTTACGCACTTTATTCCTTTTCAAATGCGTGATTTTATTTCTAAATAATCATTAATTAATTTTTCTCTTTTAAGGAAGTAATTAGGGTAAGTTAGTGAAATTGACTTAAATTTTTTAGAGCACTTAAAAAGCAATGAAGGGATTAATTAATATTGAAGTTTCCTAAACACATTCACTGAAGCAGATGGGCAGTTGCACCGTTTACTCTCTCACTCTCTCACTCTCTACGTAGGTAGGTGTTTGGTCATGAACAAATTATTTTATTTTAATAAAAAAATAAAAATAATAGATATGGTCATAAGAATTATTTTATTTAATAAAATTATTTTTGGAAAGAAAATTATTTTTTGAAAAAGTGGAAACACTTTTTTCACTTCTATGACAAATTTCAAAACACTTCAAATTTATATTCATGAACAAGTACAACACCAACTCTAACAACAACAACATACTCAGTGTATTTCACAAAGTGGGATCTGAGTAGGGTAAAGTGTAAGCAATCCATACCACTATCTCAATGAAGTAGAGGGGTTCTTTTTGATAGACTCTCGGCTCAGGACTGATAACAGTATAACAAATAAAAAAATATAAAAATAAACAACAAAATGAGATAACACACTGCTAGATAATGAAAAAATAAGACACCGATAGAGTAATAACACCAATAGAGTAATACTATAATCTATTTATTTGAGATCACAAATATCATCACAACAGTATGAACAAGAAACTACAGGCGCATATACAAATAAAGCGCTTCTTCCTACTACTACGGACGCAGTCTTACCCACTAAATCTCTACCCTAATTCGCATCCTTCATACCTTTCTATCAAGAGTTATGTGCTCTGTAAGCTGTAGTCGCTTAATGTCATGTCTAATCACCTCCATTCAATATTCCTTCAGCTTACCTCTATCCCGTCTAAAATCATTCATAGCTAGACTCTCACACCTCCATATTGGAGCATTCATGCACCTCCTCATACATGTTCGAACCATCGCAACCTCATTTTCTATATCTTGTCTTCCACCGAAGTCACTCTAACCTTCTGTCGAATAACCTCATTTCTAAACCTATCTCTCTTGATAAATTCACACATCCATCTCAATATCCTCATCACCGTCACCTTCAAATTTTGGAAGTGAGAGTTCTTTACTCGCCAACACTCCACTCTATACAACATAGTCGGTGGGATTGCCACTATATAGAACTTACCTTTAAGCTTAGAAAACACATTCCTATCATAGAACACTCCCGAAGCAAGCCTCCACTTCAAACACCCTCCACCAATACGGTGCGCGATAACCTCATCAATCTCTCTGTTCATTGCTAAATAGGCATAAGATCACTGCTCATTACTCGCCTCTTAACTATGAAGTAAATCACAAAATTGTTAGTTGTTGCTCACAAATCAGATGTAGAAAGTTGTTGATTGTAGATCTAAGATGAAGAAAATGTCGATTCCTTCCTGCTCCTAGAGATATAATTAACTTCATAATTTTGGGATTCTTAGTTTTTGCTCTTCAAAATTACTGCTGTAAGATCTTTTTCTCCTTCAAATTGTAATTTACATTTTTTTTACCAATCTTGCATGTGCATTTTTCATTCTTATTTGTATTTTTCCTTCATTGATTTGAGATATTTTGATTTCACTTGTGTACATTTAGCTGATTAGTTTTTTTTTTTTTTAAGTATACTTTACTTCAATGTTTGCTAAGTGCATTTTTTCATCTTGCATGTGTATTTTTCTTTTGCTATATTTGTGATGAATCGAGGATTAAAAAATTTGATGCTATTTTCAAATGCTTCAAGTTTACTTTTGATAGTGTCTACATATGCGTAGAATTTTGTTGATTTGAGCAGCTTCATTTTTATGCTAACAGTTGCTTTTATGTATGTGTTGATATTTTGAGAGTGCTAGATCGAGATCTATTCTATAGGTTAAAGTTTGATGAGTCGAAATTGGAAATTGGTGCCTCCGACTGCGGTGAAGGCGAAGTTGTTTTTGTTGATGACGGAGGAGCCAAGTTGTGTGTTCATTTTTTCTCTTTGTTGTCTCTGCTTGTATATGTCAACTGGGTGCAAAACTTTCTCCTCCCAGTTATCTAATTATTTTTCAAGTAGATGTTCAGTGTATGAGAATTTGTTTATCTGTCGTGATAATTTGTTGTAATTTGCTCATGTTTTCCTTTAATGAAGCTTAGATAATGAATTTGTAAGAGAAGAAACACATAGCTGCAATTGATAAGTTCAGCAAAAGTATTTGCCAAAAAAGACTTCAAATCTCAGTAGCCTCTGCATCATGGTCTCCCAAGAAGGTAATATGAAGTTTCCTTAGTATAGTGTAGTCTTTAATCTTTGTATCTTACATGTTAAAGGTGAACATCAATTCTATTTGATTGAAGTTGAGATTATGAAGCTATCAATCTCCTGTCATGAAGCTCCCAGTTTTTCTTGAGTGTCTTTGATTTTGTTGTATATCCTTCTTTGTGAATATAGTTTAAGTGACTAAGTCCTTTTGAGTAGCTTCTGTATTTTGTGAATATGATCTTGTGGTAATATGTGTTGAAGTATGTCTTCGTCATTAAATAGTTTTATTTAGGGGGATATTTTCTTTCAATAGTTTTTTTTTTAATATTCGTTATTCATTTGTTGGTCATTTGGCCAACTCATATTAATAATATATTTTTAGTATGTTTTTTCTTTGTCATCATATTTATCATCTCATAGTTTGCAAATTTTAATCTTTCGCATGATGCCCCTCAGTTTCGAACCCAACATGTCTGCCTTTTTTTACTTTTCCTTTTGTAGCTTGTATGCCTTTTTACGTTTGGTGAATCCTTAGATAGTTCTTGAGATAATGTGGTAGGTATTAAGAGAGGTATAGGTGATTGAAAGTTAAATGAGCTTGAAGAGTTGTTTAAATAATCAAACTGAATGTTAGCTTCCTAGGTGATCGTGTATGTTATTAATCCAGTCCATGGTAATGCTTATTCATATTTGAAGTTTCAATTAAAGTTTTAACTTATATGCTTGCCTTATATTGCAACGTGTATCATAACCTAATGCGTGTACTCTTCTCATATTTATGGAAATGATCCATACATTAGCTGATCACACTCTTCTCATATCTATGGAAATGACACCAACTGATTTACTATAAGATCCCAACTCTAAACATATGTATGGGATCAACTAATGCTAAACTAGTAGAATAGGCTACAGTAACTTCCAAAGAATAATATAAAATTAGAGCAACATAAGCATACCAAGATGGACAATGAAAGGTAAAATTAGAGTCCAACAAGCTAAAGCACTATTAAATCATCAAGGCAGTCCAGCATTAACAAAAGAAAGCAAATTTTAGTGATCAGACAAAAGTTCAGGACTATTATCAGGTTTTAAGGACAGAGATTAGGAAACAAAATGTTAGAGTGCGTGTCCTATTGATTTTACTTTATTAGTTGTCTATTAGTGAAGCAAGTAAACTAACGTGGTTCACTTATACAGAGTAAATAAGGAGACAATATTTTTACATGGAAAACACCCGGCTCAAAAGAGGTGTTTAAAACCACGACTTGTACCTCTACAAGATTTAACCCCAATTTCACTAAAAACATTTGAGTCTCAACAATCAACAAATTACAATACACTTGTAAACTAGGAATTAAACTCTAACTCCTATTTCTACAATAACACAAATCTTTCCAAGATAAGTGTTCCCAAGTCTTCGAGTTTCCTAACTTGAAGACACTAATTCTAACTCAGTTTATACTTCACTGAGACTAGAATTAAAGTTCATTACAACTCTAGAACCAACCTATTACACAAATTTGCTGATTGATGCTTTTCTTATCAATGCTTGAGTGAAACTCTTAGAAATTGTTTCTTCTATTTAAGGTTCTTCTTATGACTCATTCAAGTTAGTGAACGAATTTGTTGATTGATGCTTTTCTTATCAGTACTTGAGTGAAACTCTTTGAAATTGTTTTTTCTATTTAAGTCAACTCTGATGAAGTCCTTCAGATAATGTGATCTTCTTTCTTCAATAAGACTATCAGTTAGTTACACTCCTTGTTGCATTATTTCTCCTTATCTGGGTAGGATTACTTTAAAGGGAAGCAATCTGAGAAAGAAATTTTAGTTTTTCAGCCTGAGCAGCTCCCGATTCAGCAGTTTTAAAAGCGAAAGCATTCCTTAATCATTGCATAGAATTGTCAGCGCTCCTTATTGAAATAGGTAGTTCCATATGGTTCACTGTCCCTATAACATCTTTGGTGGTCTGCAGATACCATACTTGAACAGGTACCCTAAACTCTTCAAATATAAGGGTGAGCCAGAATTCACATGGGAGAGCATGACCATTCACATTTTTTAGAAGAACCCTTTGCATGTGCTGTAGAATAATCCTAACAAGATCAATTTGTACTTCAGTATCAAGAAACTCCATGAGAGTGAGATCAAAAAAATTAGCCACAGTCCTTCTTTCCTTTTTAAGAATAATCATGTAAAATCTTGCAAAATTCTCTCGTAGTCTGAGCCTTAGAGCGTGTTCAGTGAAGTGCAAAATCTGGCTCTAAAAGGTTGAGAAGTGTCTTTCCAAGTGAGAAATATTTTGAACCATATAGAATTTCCCAAATATTGACTTTTTATCGTGTATATCATTGAATAAGATTTCCATCGATACCAATTTCGTCAAAATCCGACATTGGATGAGGAAGTTATGACCGTTTTATTGAAAGTAGTTGGAACCGCCCAGGTACAACGGTCGGGTTGATGGACGATCGATCTTGCGATGGACCGTTGCCCATCCCGTCGCAACCAAGGTAGTGACTCCTTTTCTTGGCCCAAGTGTGATGGCCAGGACGACGGACCGTCACCGCTGAGGTAGTGTGGCCTCATCCTAGCCAACGTGAGACGAATGATCCAAAGGACCGTCGGGTTTGCGATGGACCATCTCTAAGACCGTCGCATTAAGGCAGTGTATTATTTTGCTAACCGATATGCGACGGATGATCCGACGGACCATCAGACTAAGCAACGGACCATTGCTTCAACCGTTGCAGCCCTCGTTCAATATTTTTAACTCGATTTTAAAAGGTCTTTTTAGTCTTTTTCCACTCTTTTCATCTCTTATTTATATCCGATCAAGGCTCACAATTTTATTCTTCATATTTAACATAAAAAAATAGGGTTTCTACAAAATCAAAATCCTTCTTTCTTCTTCAAGGAAAATCAAGAGAAATCAAGAAATCAAGAATCTCTCCAAGAGCCTTCAAGAAAGAGTTTCCTAAGGTATGCAGATATTGATTCTTGGGTCCCTTTCATTCAAGAAGCTGAAGAACCCTTTTCTAAATTTCAAAGATTCTTATGTTTATGAGTTTTCATGATTCATGTGAATTGAAATTGGAGTTCATGCTATTATTGAGTTTTTAATTCATGTTTTATTTATGAGGTTTCAAGCTTTGACCTTAGTATGTGATATTCATCTGATGTTCATGATAATCCCTCTTCAGGTTGCTTGTTAAGTGATGTGTTCATGTTAATGAAGTGTAGAAATTGTTGAATAAGAAAGGCATGCTCCCCATATGTTTGATAAAATGCTTATATGAAAGAATTGGAGCCATTATAACATGTTGACTAGAAATCCCCAATTGTGTGCAAACCCATGCATGCCAAGTGTTTGTTGAAAAGCCTTAGTGAATGAATTATTACATGATAGCATGAAATTCCCCAATTATGTACTTTTCGATACATGATAAGACTTTAATACATGCTAAATTTTTGATGCAAGACCTTGTTGAATAGAGTATGAGCCAATAGCATGTCTTCCTATACTATCACATGTTTATGATTTCTAAATTCTTGAAGAGATGCTTTAGTGACTGTGATGGTGAATGAATGTCCATGATATTGATTATTCAAGAATGGCAATGTTTTACTTTTATGTTATCGAGTCCTGAGGGTATTTATACCTGACAACTTAGCTGCAGTTAGAGCCCATGTCAATTTTATCGATAATCTCAGTCAAGCCGTATTTCTTATAACTCAGTAAGTTACAAAACTTAGAACTCTAAGATAGTTACAAAACCAAAGAAATCCCAAAAATCTCAGTAATCTCAGTAATCTCAATGTCGCTAGTATCTAGCCTCAGTTCAGTACTCATCTCAGATCTAGTAGTAATTAAGTGTTCAGTTCAGTCCTCAGTAGTATTCGAGTAATCTATCCCGATCTTAGTATCATTTATCAGATGATGAGATTCAGTAGTATTCTATCAGATACAAAACCAAGTAAATTTAGCATAACTCAATCAGATCAGTTGAGAAACATGATCAGTATCAAATTTGGCTTAATTTAAGTTCAATTGAGAATCAGTTCAGAGTTTTTCAGTTAGGAGTAGGAGCTAGCACTGAGCGAGTGCAGGGATGATGGCTCCCCGTTAGAGAGGCAGATTTATTTGAAGTAATCCATGAACTACAAAACTGCATAGCCAGTGCAGGCTGCAGGAGTTAGCCGTTAGAAAAAGTCTTGTCACCTATTAGAAAAAGGCTTGTCATCCGTTAGAAAAAGGCTTGACTATTATACTGCCTTAGGCTTCACTTCCTGTGAGGGTTACCCGTTAGAGAGGCTTGACCAGAGAGGTCTTTAAATATGGCACAGTATTGACACCCTTCTATTTCAGATTACAGGTTGGACCTCACCAGTTCAGATTTAGGGCATGTCGGTTAAGTGAGCACTCCCACAGTTGCAGTTTCAGTACCAGTCTTCAGAGTAGAACTCAAAAATCAGGACTGTCAGATACAGTCACCTATATCAGTAAGGAACTCAGATAGTTCCATTGATTCATGGACCACCCGCTAGATAGGCATGGTCTCATATAAAGTTATTCAATATCAGTATTATCATATCCAGAGATCACCCATTCGATAGGATCACCCGTTAGATAGGCTTGATCTCAATCTCTAATTTAGTTGAGTAATTTTACTATCAAATCCAGATATCATCCGTTTGATAAGCTTGATCTCAGTCTCAGATTCAGTTAAGTAATTTTATTATCATATCTAGAGATCACCTATTAGATAGGCTTGATCTCAGACTTAGATTAAGTTGAGTAATCTCATTATCAGATCCAGAGATCACCCGTTAGATAGGATTGATCTCAGTGTTAGATTCAGTTAAGTAATCTCATTATCAGATTCGGAGATCACCCATTAGATAGGCTTGATCTCAGTCTCAGATTCAGTTGAGTAATCTTATTATTAGATCCATAGATCACCTGTTAGATAGGCTTGATCTCGCTCTTAGACTCAATCAAGTATTCTCATTATCAGATTTTGAGATCTTCCTTTAGATAGGTTAGATCTCAAACATAATCATTTCTTATCATTGATAGTAGATTCGAAGATCATCTGGTAAAGAGGTTTGATCACAGATTCAGTCAATCGAGAGTAGCAAGCTCAGAGTATAGTTATTGATGTGTGTAGATTCAGTTAATTAGCTCCAGTAACATCAGTTTCTGAGATTATTTGCTAGAGAGGAGTAAT